>NW_028295669.1:600000-992559 GCF_964341445.2 Mesoplodon mirus
CCAAGGCAGGCTCTAGTGAGGTCTCTAAGCATTTCCCCTCCCTAAACACGGCAGTTTTACCCAAAGAACTCTGCTTTAGTTGCAGGTGCAACACAAGCAGCATTTCTCCCACTGTGTACTCTTTCGGCTCTGCCACGAATGAACTTCTATATTCAAGGTTTCCCACCTGGAGCGAACTGCCTTAACCAAGGCAGGCGGTAGTGAGGACTGTAAGCATTTCCACTCCCCAAACTCGCAGTTTTAACGAATGAACTCTGCTTTAGTTGCAGGTGGAACACACGCAGGTTTTCTCCCACAGTGTACACAAAGGGCCTTTCCCCGAATGAACGTCTATACGCAGGGGGTCCCGCGTGGAGTGAACTACCTCAACCAAGGGAGGTTCCTCCTATGCCTCTAAGCGTTTCCTCTCCCAAAACACGCAGTTTTACCCGAAGAACTCTGCTTTAGTTGCAGGTGGAACACAAGCAACTTTTCACCCACAGTGTACACAATGGGCTTTTCGCCGAATGAACTTCTACACGCAGGGTTTCCCTCGTGGAGTGAAATGCCTAAACCGAGGCAGGCTCTAGTGAGGCCTCTAAGCATTTCCTCTCCCCAAACACCGCAGTTTTACCCGAAGAACTCTGCTTTAGTTCCAGGTGTAACACAAGCAGCATTTCTCCATCAGTGCACACAATGGGCACTTTCCCGAATGAACTTGTTCTCTATGCAGGGTGTCCCGCGTGGAGCGAACTGCCTCAACCATGGCAGGCTCTACTGTGGTCTCTAAGGAATTTCTCACTGAAAACACGGCACTTTTACCCGAAGAACTCTGCCCTAATTGCAGGTGGAACACACGCTGCATTTCTCCCACATTGTACACAAAGGGCCCTACCCCGAATGAACTTCTATATATAGGGTGTCCCACGTGCAGTGAACTGCCTCAAGCAAGGCAGGTTGTAGTAAGGACTGTAAGCCTTTCCTCTCCCAAAAGGCGCAGTTTTACCCGAAGAACTCTGCTTTCATTGCAGGTGGAACACAAGCAACTTTTCTCTCGCAGTGTACCCAATGGGCCTTTGCCCGAAAGAACTTCTATACTCAAGGTGTCCCGCGTGGAGTGAAATGCCTAAACCAAGGCAGGCTCTAGTGAGGTCTCTAAGCATTCCCCTCCCAAAACACAGCAGTTTTAGCCAAAGAACTCTGCTTTAGTTGCAGGTGGAACACAAGCAGCATTTCTCTCACTGTGTACTCTTTGGGCTCCTCCACGAATGAACTGCTACGTGCAGGGTTTCCCACCTGGAGTGAACTGCCTTAACCAAGGCAGTCTGTAGTGAGGACTGTAAGCATTTCTACTCCCAAAACTCGCCATTTTAACGAATGAACTCTGCGTTAGGTGCAGGTGGAACACAAGCAGGTTTTCTCCCGCAGTGTACACAATGGGCCTTTCCCCGAATGAACTTCTATACGCAGGGTGTCCCGCGTGGAGTGAACTACCTCAAACAAGGCAGGCTCTTCTTAGGCCTCTAAGCGTTTCCTCTCCCAAAACACGCAGTTTTACCCGAAGAACTCTGATTTAGTTGGAGGTGGAACACAAGCAGCTTTTCTCCCACTGTGTACACAGTGGCCTTGCCCGAAAGAGCTTCTATACTCAAGGTGTCCCGCGTGGAGTGAAATGCCTAAACCGAGGCAGGCTCTAGTGAGGCCTCCAAGCATTTCCTCTCCCAAAACACGGCAGTTTTACCCGAAGAACTCTGCTTTAGTTCCAGGTGTAACACAAGCAGCATTTCTCCATCAGTGCACACAATGGGCACTTTCCCGAATGAACTTGTTCTCTATGCAGGGTGTCCCGCGTGGAGCGAACTGCCTCAACCATGGCAGGCTCTACTGTGGTCTCTAAGGAATTCCTCTCTGAAAACACGGCACTTTTACCCGAAGAACTCTGCCCTAATTGTAGGTGGAACACAAGCTGCATTTCTCCCACATTGTACACAAAGGGCCCTACCCCGAATGAACTTCTATATATAGGGTGTCCCACGTGCAGTGAACTGCCTCAAGCAAGGCAGGTTGTAGTAAGGACTGTAAGCCTTTCCTCTCCCAAAAGGCGCAGTTTTACCCGAAGAACTCTGCTTTCGTTGCAGGTGGAACACAAGCAACTTTTCTCCCACAGTGTACCCAATGGGCCTTTGCCCGAAAGAACTTCTATACTCAAGGTGTCCCGCGTGGAGTGAAATGCCTAAACCAAGGCAGGCTCTAGTGAGGTCTCTAAGCATTTCCCCTCCCTAAACACGGCAGTTTTACCCAAAGAACTCTGCTTTAGTTGCAGGTGCAACACAAGCAGCATTTCTCCCACTGTGTACTCTTTGGGCTCTGCCACGAATGAACTTCTATATTCAAGGTTTCCCACCTGGAGCGAACTGCCTTAACCAAGGCAGGCGGTAGTGAGGACTGTAAGCATTTCCACTCCCCAAACTCGCAGTTTTAACGAATGAACTCTGCTTTAGTTGCAGGTGGAACACACGCAGGTTTTCTCCCACAGTGTACACAAAGGGCCTTTCCCCGAATGAACGTCTATACGCAGGGGGTCCCGCGTGGAGTGAACTACCTCAACCAATGGAGGTTCCTCCTATGCCTCTAAGCGTTTCCTCTCCCAAAACACGCAGTTTTACCCGAAGAACTCTGCTTTAGTTGCAGGTGGAACACAAGCAACTTTTCACCCACAGTGTACACAATGGGCTTTTCGCCAAATGAACTTCTACACGCAGGGTTTCCCTCGTGGAGTGAAATGCCTAAACCGAGGCAGGCTCTAGTGAGGCCTCTAAGCATTTCCTCTCCCCAAACACGGCAGTTTTACCCGAAGAACTCTGCTTTAGTTCCAGGTGTAACACAAGCAGCATTTCTCCATCAGTGCACACAATGGGCACTTTCCCGAATGAACTTGTTCTCTATGCAGGGTGTCCCGCGTGGAGCGAACTGCCTCAACCATGGCAGGCTCTACTGTGGTCTCTAAGGAATTTCTCACTGAAAACACGGCACTTTTACCCGAAGAACTCTGCCCTAATTGCAGGTGGAACACACGCTGCATTTCTCCCACATTGTACACAAAGGGCCCTACCCCGAATGAACTTCTATATATAGGGTGTCCCACGTGCAGTGAACTGCCTCAAGCAAGGCAGGTTGTAGTAAGGACTGTAAGCCTTTCCTCTCCCAAAAGGCGCAGTTTTACCCGAAGAACTCTGCTTTCATTGCAGGTGGAACACAAGCAACTTTTCTCTCGCAGTGTACCCAATGGGACTTTGCCCGAAAGAACTTCTATACTCAAGGTGTCCCGCGTGGAGTCAAATGCCTAAACCAAGGCAGGCTCTAGTGAGGTCTCTAAGCATTCCCCTCCCAAAACACAGCAGTTTTACCCAAAGAACTCTGCTTTAGTTGCAGGTGGAACACAAGCAGCATTTCTCTCACTGTGTACTCTTTGGGCTCCTCCACGAATGAACTGCTACATGCAGGGTTTCCCACCTGGAGTGAACTGCCTTAACCAAGGCAGTCTGTAGTGAGGACTGTAAGCATTTCTACTCCCAAAACTCGCCGTTTTAACGAATGAACTCTGCGTTAGGTGCAGGTGGAACACAAGCAGGTTTTCTCCCGCAGTGTACACAATGGGCCTTTCCCCGAATGAACTTCTATACGCAGGGTGTCCCGCGTGGAGTGAACTACCTCAAACAAGGCAGGCTCTTCTTAGGCCTCTAAGCGTTTCCTCTCCCAAAACACGCAGTTTTACCCGAAGAACTCTGATTTAGTTGGAGGTGGAACACAAGCAGCTTTTCTCCCACTGTGTACACAGTGGCCTTGCCCGAAAGAGTTTCTATACTCAAGGTGTCCCGCGTGGAGTGAAATGCCTAAACCGAGGCAGGCTCTAGTGAGGCCTCCAAGCATTTCCTCTCCCAAAACACGGCAGTTTTACCCGAAGAACTCTGCTTTAGTTCCAGGTGTAACACAAGCAGCATTTCTCCATCAGTGCACACAATGGGCACTTTCCCGAATGAACTTGTTCTCTATGCAGGGTGTCCCGCGTGGAGCGAACTGCCTCAACCATGGCAGGCTCTACTCTGGTCTCTAAGGAATTCCTCTCTGAAAACACGGCACTTTTACCCGAAGAACTCTGCCCTAATTGTAGGTGGAACACAAGCTGCATTTCTCCCACATTGTACACAAAGGGCCCTACCCCGAATGAACTTCTATATATAGGGTGTCCCACGTGCAGTGAACTGCCTCAAGCAAGGCAGGTTGTAGTAAGGACTGTAAGCCTTTCCTCTCCCAAAAGGCGCAGTTTTACCCGAAGAACTCTGCTTTCGTTGCAGGTGGAACACAAGCAACTTTTCTCCCACAGTGTACCCAATGGGCCTTTGCCCGAAAGAACTTCTATACTCAAGGTGTCCCGCGTGGAGTGAAATGCCTAAACCAAGGCAGGCTCTAGTGAGGTCTCTAAGCATTTCCCCTCCCTAAACACGGCAGTTTTACCCAAAGAACTCTGCTTTAGTTGCAGGTGCAACACAAGCAGCATTTCTCCCACTGTGTACTCTTTGGGCTCTGCCACGAATGAACTTCTATATTCAAGGTTTCCCACCTGGAGCGAACTGCCTTAACCAAGGCAGGCGGTAGTGAGGACTGTAAGCATTTCCACTCCCCAAACTCGCAGTTTTAACGAATGAACTCTGCTTTAGTTGCAGGTGGAACACACGCAGGTTTTCTCCCACAGTGTACACAAAGGGCCTTTCCCCGAATGAACGTCTATACGCAGGGGGTCCCGCGTGGAGTGAACTACCTCAACCAATGGAGGTTCCTCCTATGCCTCTAAGCGTTTCCTCTCCCAAAACACGCAGTTTTACCCGAAGAACTCTGCTTTAGTTGCAGGTGGAACACAAGCAACTTTTCACCCACAGTGTACACAATGGGCTTTTCGCCAAATGAACTTCTACACGCAGGGTTTCCCTCGTGGAGTGAAATGCCTAAACCGAGGCAGGCTCTAGTGAGGCCTCTAAGCATTTCCTCTCCCCAAACACCGCAGTTTTACCCGAAGAACTCTGCTTTAGTTCCAGGTGTAACACAAGCAGCATTTCTCCATCAGTGCACACAATGGGCACTTTCCCGAATGAACTTGTTCTCTATGCAGGGTGTCCCGCGTGGAGCGAACTGCCTCAACCATGGCAGGCTCTACTGTGGTCTCTAAGGAATTTCTCACTGAAAACACGGCACTTTTACCCGAAGAACTCTGCCCTAATTGCAGGTGGAACACAAGCTGAATTTCTCCCACATTGTACACAAAGGGCCCTACCCCGAATGAACTTCTATATATAGGGTGTCCCACGTGCAGTGAACTGCCTCAAGCAAGGCAGGTTGTAGTAAGGACTGTAAGCCTTTCCTCTCCCAAAAGGCGCAGTTTTACCCGAAGAACTCTGCTTTCGTTGCAGGTGGAACACAAGCAACTTTTCTCTCGCAGTGTACCCAATGGGCCTTTGCCCGAAAGAACTTCTATACTCAAGGTGTCCCGCGTGGAGTGAAATGCCTAAACCAAGGCAGGCTCTAGTGAGGTCTCTAAGCATTCCCCTCCCAAAACACAGCAGTTTTACCCAAAGAACTCTGCTTTAGTTGCAGGTGGAACACAAGCAGCATTTCTCTCACTGTGTACTCTTTGGGCTCCTCCACGAATGAACTGCTACGTGCAGGGTTTCCCAACTGGAGTGAACTGCCTTAACCAAGGCAGTCTGTAGTGAGGACTGTAAGCATTTCTACTCCCAAAACTCGCCGTTTTAACGAATGAACTCTGCGTTAGGTGCAGGTGGAACACAAGCAGGTTTTCTCCCGCAGTGTACACAATGGGCCTTTCCCCGAATGAACTTCTATACGCAGGGTGTCCCGCGTGGAGTGAACTACCTCAAACAAGGCAGGCTCTTCTTAGGCCTCTAAGCGTTTCCTCTCCCAAAACACGCAGTTTTACCCGAAGAACTCTGATTTAGTTGGAGGTGGAACACAAGCAGCTTTTCTCCCACTGTGTACACAGTGGCCTTGCCCGAAAGAGTTTCTATACTCAAGGTGTCCCGCGTGGAGTGAAATGCCTAAACCGAGGCAGGCTCTAGTGAGGCCTCCAAGCATTTCCTCTCCCAAAACACGGCAGTTTTACCCGAAGAACTCTGCTTTAGTTCCAGGTGTAACACAAGCAGCATTTCTCCATCAGTGCACACAATGGGCACTTTCCCGAATGAACTTGTTCTCTATGCAGGGTGTCCCGCGTGGAGCGAACTGCCTCAGCCATGGCAGGCTCTACTGTGGTCTCTAAGGAATTCCTCTCTGAAAACACGGCACTTTTACCCGAAGAACTCTGCCCTAATTGTAGGTGGAACACAAGCTGCATTTCTCCCACATTGTACACAAAGGGCCCTACCCCGAATGAACTTCTATATATAGGGTGTCCCACGTGCAGTGAACTGCCTCAAGCAAGGCACGTTGTAGTAAGGACTGTAAGCCTTTCCTCTCCCAAAAGGCGCAGTTTTACCCGAAGAACTCTGCTTTCGTTGCAGGTGGAACACAAGCAACTTTTCTCCCACAGTGTACCCAATGGGCCTTTGCCCGAAAGAACTTCTATACTCAAGGTGTCCCGCGTGGAGTGAAATGCCTAAACCAAGGCAGGCTCTAGTGAGGTCTCTAAGCATTTCCCCTCCCTAAACACGGCAGTTTTACCCAAAGAACTCTGCTTTAGTTGCAGGTGCAACACAAGCAGCATTTCTCCCACTGTGTACTCTTTCGGCTCTGCCACGAATGAACTTCTATATTCAAGGTTTCCCACCTGGAGCGAACTGCCTTAACCAAGGCAGGCGGTAGTGAGGACTGTAAGCATTTCCACTCCCCAAACTCGCAGTTTTAACGAATGAACTCTGCTTTAGTTGCAGGTGGAACACACGCAGGTTTTCTCCCACAGTGTACACAAAGGGCCTTTCCCCGAATGAACGTCTATACGCAGGGGGTCCCGCGTGGAGTGAACTACCTCAACCAAGGGAGGTTCCTCCTATGCCTCTAAGCGTTTCCTCTCCCAAAACACGCAGTTTTACCCGAAGAACTCTGCTTTAGTTGCAGGTGGAACACAAGCAACTTTTCACCCACAGTGTACACAATGGGCTTTTCGCCGAATGAACTTCTACACGCAGGGTTTCCCTCGTGGAGTGAAATGCCTAAACCGAGGCAGGCTCTAGTGAGGCCTCTAAGCATTTCCTCTCCCCAAACACCGCAGTTTTACCCGAAGAACTCTGCTTTAGTTCCAGGTGTAACACAAGCAGCATTTCTCCATCAGTGCACACAATGGGCACTTTCCCGAATGAACTTGTTCTCTATGCAGGGTGTCCCGCGTGGAGCGAACTGCCTCAACCATGGCAGGCTCTACTGTGGTCTCTAAGGAATTTCTCACTGAAAACACGGCACTTTTACCCGAAGAACTCTGCCCTAATTGCAGGTGGAACACACGCTGCATTTCTCCCACATTGTACACAAAGGGCCCTACCCCGAATGAACTTCTATATATAGGGTGTCCCACGTGCAGTGAACTGCCTCAAGCAAGGCAGGTTGTAGTAAGGACTGTAAGCCTTTCCTCTCCCAAAAGGCGCAGTTTTACCCGAAGAACTCTGCTTTCATTGCAGGTGGAACACAAGCAACTTTTCTCTCGCAGTGTACCCAATGGGCCTTTGCCCGAAAGAACTTCTATACTCAAGGTGTCCCGCGTGGAGTGAAATGCCTAAACCAAGGCAGGCTCTAGTGAGGTCTCTAAGCATTCCCCTCCCAAAACACAGCAGTTTTAGCCAAAGAACTCTGCTTTAGTTGCAGGTGGAACACAAGCAGCATTTCTCTCACTGTGTACTCTTTGGGCTCCTCCACGAATGAACTGCTACGTGCAGGGTTTCCCACCTGGAGTGAACTGCCTTAACCAAGGCAGTCTGTAGTGAGGACTGTAAGCATTTCTACTCCCAAAACTCGCCATTTTAACGAATGAACTCTGCGTTAGGTGCAGGTGGAACACAAGCAGGTTTTCTCCCGCAGTGTACACAATGGGCCTTTCCCCGAATGAACTTCTATACGCAGGGTGTCCCGCGTGGAGTGAACTACCTCAAACAAGGCAGGCTCTTCTTAGGCCTCTAAGCGTTTCCTCTCCCAAAACACGCAGTTTTACCCGAAGAACTCTGATTTAGTTGGAGGTGGAACACAAGCAGCTTTTCTCCCACTGTGTACACAGTGGCCTTGCCCGAAAGAGCTTCTATACTCAAGGTGTCCCGCGTGGAGTGAAATGCCTAAACCGAGGCAGGCTCTAGTGAGGCCTCCAAGCATTTCCTCTCCCAAAACACGGCAGTTTTACCCGAAGAACTCTGCTTTAGTTCCAGGTGTAACACAAGCAGCATTTCTCCATCAGTGCACACAATGGGCACTTTCCCGAATGAACTTGTTCTCTATGCAGGGTGTCCCGCGTGGAGCGAACTGCCTCAACCATGGCAGGCTCTACTGTGGTCTCTAAGGAATTCCTCTCTGAAAACACGGCACTTTTACCCGAAGAACTCTGCCCTAATTGTAGGTGGAACACAAGCTGCATTTCTCCCACATTGTACACAAAGGGCCCTACCCCGAATGAACTTCTATATATAGGGTGTCCCACGTGCAGTGAACTGCCTCAAGCAAGGCAGGTTGTAGTAAGGACTGTAAGCCTTTCCTCTCCCAAAAGGCGCAGTTTTACCCGAAGAACTCTGCTTTCGTTGCAGGTGGAACACAAGCAACTTTTCTCCCACAGTGTACCCAATGGGCCTTTGCCCGAAAGAACTTCTATACTCAAGGTGTCCCGCGTGGAGTGAAATGCCTAAACCAAGGCAGGCTCTAGTGAGGTCTCTAAGCATTTCCCCTCCCTAAACACGGCAGTTTTACCCAAAGAACTCTGCTTTAGTTGCAGGTGCAACACAAGCAGCATTTCTCCCACTGTGTACTCTTTGGGCTCTGCCACGAATGAACTTCTATATTCAAGGTTTCCCACCTGGAGCGAACTGCCTTAACCAAGGCAGGCGGTAGTGAGGACTGTAAGCATTTCCACTCCCCAAACTCGCAGTTTTAACGAATGAACTCTGCTTTAGTTGCAGGTGGAACACACGCAGGTTTTCTCCCACAGTGTACACAAAGGGCCTTTCCCCGAATGAACGTCTATACGCAGGGGGTCCCGCGTGGAGTGAACTACCTCAACCAATGGAGGTTCCTCCTATGCCTCTAAGCGTTTCCTCTCCCAAAACACGCAGTTTTACCCGAAGAACTCTGCTTTAGTTGCAGGTGGAACACAAGCAACTTTTCACCCACAGTGTACACAATGGGCTTTTCGCCAAATGAACTTCTACACGCAGGGTTTCCCTCGTGGAGTGAAATGCCTAAACCGAGGCAGGCTCTAGTGAGGCCTCTAAGCATTTCCTCTCCCCAAACACGGCAGTTTTACCCGAAGAACTCTGCTTTAGTTCCAGGTGTAACACAAGCAGCATTTCTCCATCAGTGCACACAATGGGCACTTTCCCGAATGAACTTGTTCTCTATGCAGGGTGTCCCGCGTGGAGCGAACTGCCTCAACCATGGCAGGCTCTACTGTGGTCTCTAAGGAATTTCTCACTGAAAACACGGCACTTTTACCCGAAGAACTCTGCCCTAATTGCAGGTGGAACACACGCTGCATTTCTCCCACATTGTACACAAAGGGCCCTACCCCGAATGAACTTCTATATATAGGGTGTCCCACGTGCAGTGAACTGCCTCAAGCAAGGCAGGTTGTAGTAAGGACTGTAAGCCTTTCCTCTCCCAAAAGGCGCAGTTTTACCCGAAGAACTCTGCTTTCATTGCAGGTGGAACACAAGCAACTTTTCTCTCGCAGTGTACCCAATGGGCCTTTGCCCGAAAGAACTTCTATACTCAAGGTGTCCCGCGTGGAGTGAATTGCCTAAACCAAGGCAGGCTCTAGTGAGGTCTCTAAGCATTCCCCTCCCAAACCACAGCAGTTTTAGCCAAAGAACTCTGCTTTAGTTGCAGGTGGAACACAAGCAGCATTTCTCTCACTGTGTACTCTTTGGGCTCCTCCACGAATGAACTGCTACGTGCAGGGTTTCCCACCTGGAGTGAACTGCCTTAACCAAGGCAGTCTGTAGTGAGGACTGTAAGCATTTCTACTCCCAAAACTCGCCGTTTTAACGAATGAACTCTGCGTTAGGTGCAGGTGGAACACAAGCAGGTTTTCTCCCGCAGTGTACACAATGGGCCTTTCCCCGAATGAACTTCTATACGCAGGGTGTCCCGCGTGGAGTGAACTACCTCAAACAAGGCAGGCTCTTCTTAGGCCTCTAAGCGTTTCCTCTCCCAAAACACGCAGTTTTACCCGAAGAACTCTGATTTAGTTGGAGGTGGAACACAAGCAGCTTTTCTCCCACTGTGTACACAGTGGCCTTGCCCGAAAGAGTTTCTATACTCAAGGTGTCCCGCGTGGAGTGAAATGCCTAAACCGAGGCAGGCTCTAGTGAGGCCTCCAAGCATTTCCTCTCCCAAAACACGGCAGTTTTACCCGAAGAACTCTGCTTTAGTTCCAGGTGTAACACAAGCAGCATTTCTCCATCAGTGCACACAATGGGCACTTTCCCGAATGAACTTGTTCTCTATGCAGGGTGTCCCGCGTGGAGCGAACTGCCTCAGCCATGGCAGGCTCTACTGTGGTCTCTAAGGAATTCCTCTCTGAAAACACGGCACTTTTACCCGAAGAACTCTGCCCTAATTGTAGGTGGAACACAAGCTGCATTTCTCCCACATTGTACACAAAGGGCCCTACCCCGAATGAACTTCTATATATAGGGTGTCCCACGTGCAGTGAACTGCCTCAAGCAAGGCAGGTTGTAGTAAGGACTGTAAGCCTTTCCTCTCCCAAAAGGCGCAGTTTTACCCGAAGAACTCTGCTTTCGTTGCAGGTGGAACACAAGCAACTTTTCTCCCACAGTGTACCCAATGGGCCTTTGCCCGAAAGAACTTCTATACTCAAGGTGTCCCGCGTGGAGTGAAATGCCTAAACCAAGGCAGGCTCTAGTGAGGTCTCTAAGCATTTCCCCTCCATAAACACGGCAGTTTTACCCAAAGAACTCTGCTTTAGTTGCAGGTGCAACACAAGCAGCATTTCTCCCACTGTGTACTCTTTGGGCTCTGCCACGAATGAACTTCTATATTCAAGGTTTCCCACCTGGAGCGAACTGCCTTAACCAAGGCAGGCGGTAGTGAGGACTGTAAGCATTTCCACTCCCCAAACTCGCAGTTTTAACGAATGAACTCTGCTTTAGTTGCAGGTGGAACACACGCAGGTTTTCTCCCACAGTGTACACAAAGGACCTTTCCCCGAATGAACGTCTATACGCAGGGGGTCCCGCGTGGAGTGAACTACCTCAACCAAGGGAGGTTCCTCCTATGCCTCTAAGCGTTTCCTCTCCCAAAACACGCAGTTTTACCCGAAGAACTCTGCTTTAGTTGCAGGTGGAACACAAGCAACTTTTCACCCACAGTGTACACAATGGGCTTTTCGCCGAATGAACTTCTACACGCAGGGTTTCCCTCGTGGAGTGAAATGCCTAAACCGAGGCAGGCTCTAGTGAGGCCTCTAAGCATTTCCTCTCCCCAAACACGGCAGTTTTACCCGAAGAACTCTGCTTTAGTTCCAGGTGTAACACAAGCAGCATTTCTCCATCAGTGCACACAATGGGCACTTTCCCGAATGAACTTGTTCTCTATGCAGGGTGTCCCGCGTGGAGCGAACTGCCTCAACCATGGCAGGCTCTACTGTGGTCTCTAAGGAATTTCTCACTGAAAACACGGCACTTTTACCCGAAGAACTCTGCCCTAATTGCAGGTGGAACACAAGCTGCATTTCTCCCACATTGTACACAAAGGGCCCTACCCCGAATGAACTTCTATATATAGGGTGTCCCACGTGCAGTGAACTGCCTCAAGCAAGGCAGGTTGTAGTAAGGACTGTAAGCCTTTCCTCTCCCAAAAGGCGCAGTTTTACCCGAAGAACTCTGCTTTCATTGCAGGTGGAACACAAGCAACTTTTCTCTCGCAGTGTACCCAATGGGACTTTGCCCGAAAGAACTTCTATACTCAAGGTGTCCCGCGTGGAGTGAAATGCCTAAACCAAGGCAGGCTCTAGTGAGGTCTCTAAGCATTCCCCTCCCAAAACACAGCAGTTTTACCCAAAGAACTCTTCTTTAGTTGCAGGTGGAACACAAGCAGCATTTCTCTCACTGTGTACTCTTTGGGCTCCTCCACGAATGAACTGCTACATGCAGGGTTTCCCACCTGGAGTGAACTGCCTTAACCAAGGCAGTCTGTAGTGAGGACTGTAAGCATTTCTACTCCCAAAACTCGCCGTTTTAACGAATGAACTCTGCGTTAGGTGCAGGTGGAACACAAGCAGGTTTTCTCCCGCAGTGTACACAATGGGCCTTTCCCCGAATGAACTTCTATACGCAGGGTGTCCCGCGTGGAGTGAACTACCTCAAACAAGGCAGGCTCTTCTTAGGCCTCTAAGCGTTTCCTCTCCCAAAACACGCAGTTTTACCCGAAGAACTCTGATTTAGTTGGAGGTGGAACACAAGCAGCTTTTCTCCCACTGTGTACACAGTGGCCTTGCCCGAAAGAGTTTCTATACTCAAGGTGTCCCGCGTGGAGTGAAATGCCTAAACCGAGGCAGGCTCTAGTGAGGCCTCCAAGCATTTCCTCTCCCAAAACACGGCAGTTTTACCCGAAGAACTCTGCTTTAGTTCCAGGTGTAACACAAGCAGCATTTCTCCATCAGTGCACACAATGGGCACTTTCCCGAATGAACTTGTTCTCTATGCAGGGTGTCCCGCGTGGAGCGAACTGCCTCAACCATGGCAGGCTCTACTCTGGTCTCTAAGGAATTCCTCTCTGAAAACACGGCACTTTTACCCGAAGAACTCTGCCCTAATTGTAGGTGGAACACAAGCTGCATTTCTCCCACATTGTACACAAAGGGCCCTACCCCGAATGAACTTCTATATATAGGGTGTCCCACGTGCAGTGAACTGCCTCAAGCAAGGCAGGTTGTAGTAAGGACTGTAAGCCTTTCCTCTCCCAAAAGGCGCAGTTTTACCCGAAGAACTCTGCTTTCGTTGCAGGTGGAACACAAGCAACTTTTCTCCCACAGTGTACCCAATGGGCCTTTGCCCGAAAGAACTTCTATACTCAAGGTGTCCCGCGTGGAGTGAAATGCCTAAACCAAGGCAGGCTCTAGTGAGGTCTCTAAGCATTTCCCCTCCCTAAACACGGCAGTTTTACCCAAAGAACTCTGCTTTAGTTGCAGGTGCAACACAAGCAGCATTTCTCCCACTGTGTACTCTTTGGGCTCTGCCACGAATGAACTTCTATATTCAAGGTTTCCCACCTGGAGCGAACTGCCTTAACCAAGGCAGGCGGTAGTGAGGACTGTAAGCATTTCCACTCCCCAAACTCGCAGTTTTAACGAATGAACTCTGCTTTAGTTGCAGGTGGAACACACGCAGGTTTTCTCCCACAGTGTACACAAAGGGCCTTTCCCCGAATGAACGTCTATACGCAGGGGGTCCCGCGTGGAGTGAACTACCTCAACCAATGGAGGTTCCTCCTATGCCTCTAAGCGTTTCCTCTCCCAAAACACGCAGTTTTACCCGAAGAACTCTGCTTTAGTTGCAGGTGGAACACAAGCAACTTTTCACCCACAGTGTACACAATGGGCTTTTCGCCAAATGAACTTCTACACGCAGGGTTTCCCTCGTGGAGTGAAATGCCTAAACCGAGGCAGGCTCTAGTGAGGCCTCTAAGCATTTCCTCTCCCCAAACACCGCAGTTTTACCCGAAGAACTCTGCTTTAGTTCCAGGTGTAACACAAGCAGCATTTCTCCATCAGTGCACACAATGGGCACTTTCCCGAATGAACTTGTTCTCTATGCAGGGTGTCCCGCGTGGAGCGAACTGCCTCAACCATGGCAGGCTCTACTGTGGTCTCTAAGTAATTTCTCACTGAAAACACGGCACTTTTACCCGAAGAACTCTGCCCTAATTGCAGGTGGAACACAAGCTGAATTTCTCCCACATTGTACACAAAGGGCCCTACCCCGAATGAACTTCTATATATAGGGTGTCCCACGTGCAGTGAACTGCCTCAAGCAAGGCAGGTTGTAGTAAGGACTGTAAGCCTTTCCTCTCCCAAAAGGCGCAGTTTTACCCGAAGAACTCTGCTTTCGTTGCAGGTGGAACACAAGCAACTTTTCTCTCGCAGTGTACCCAATGGGCCTTTGCCCGAAAGAAATTCTATACTCAAGGTGTCCCGCGTGGAGTGAAATGCCTAAACCAAGGCAGGCTCTAGTGAGGTCTCTAAGCATTCCCCTCCCAAAACACAGCAGTTTTACCCAAAGAACTCTGCTTTAGTTGCAGGTGGAACACAAGCAGCATTTCTCTCACTGTGTACTCTTTGGGCTCCTCCACGAATGAACTGCTACGTGCAGGGTTTCCCAACTGGAGTGAACTGCCTTAACCAAGGCAGTCTGTAGTGAGGACTGTAAGCATTTCTACTCCCAAAACTCGCCGTTTTAACGAATGAACTCTGCGTTAGGTGCAGGTGGAACACAAGCAGGTTTTCTCCCGCAGTGTACACAATGGGCCTTTCCCCGAATGAACTTCTATACGCAGGGTGTCCCGCGTGGAGTGAACTACCTCAAACAAGGCAGGCTCTTCTTAGGCCTCTAAGCGTTTCCTCTCCCAAAACACGCAGTTTTACCCGAAGAACTCTGATTTAGTTGGAGGTGGAACACAAGCAGCTTTTCTCCCACTGTGTACACAGTGGCCTTGCCCGAAAGAGTTTCTATACTCAAGGTGTCCCGCGTGGAGTGAAATGCCTAAACCGAGGCAGGCTCTAGTGAGGCCTCCAAGCATTTCCTCTCCCAAAACACGGCAGTTTTACCCGAAGAACTCTGCTTTAGTTCCAGGTGTAACACAAGCAGCATTTCTCCATCAGTGCACACAATGGGCACTTTCCCGAATGAACTTGTTCTCTATGCAGGGTGTCCCGCGTGGAGCGAACTGCCTCAGCCATGGCAGGCTCTACTGTGGTCTCTAAGGAATTCCTCTCTGAAAACACGGCACTTTTACCCGAAGAACTCTGCCCTAATTGTAGGTGGAACACAAGCTGCATTTCTCCCACATTGTACACAAAGGGCCCTACCCCGAATGAACTTCTATATATAGGGTGTCCCACGTGCAGTGAACTGCCTCAAGCAAGGCACGTTGTAGTAAGGACTGTAAGCCTTTCCTCTCCCAAAAGGCGCAGTTTTACCCGAAGAACTCTGCTTTCGTTGCAGGTGGAACACAAGCAACTTTTCTCCCACAGTGTACCCAATGGGCCTTTGCCCGAAAGAACTTCTATACTCAAGGTGTCCCGCGTGGAGTGAAATGCCTAAACCAAGGCAGGCTCTAGTGAGGTCTCTAAGCATTTCCCCTCCATAAACACGGCAGTTTTACCCAAAGAACTCTGCTTTAGTTGCAGGTGCAACACAAGCAGCATTTCTCCCACTGTGTACTCTTTGGGCTCTGCCACGAATGAACTTCTATATTCAAGGTTTCCCACCTGGAGCGAACTGCCTTAACCAAGGCAGGCGGTAGTGAGGACTGTAAGCATTTCCACTCCCCAAACTCGCAGTTTTAACGAATGAACTCTGCTTTAGTTGCAGGTGGAACACACGCAGGTTTTCTCCCACAGTGTACACAAAGGGCCTTTCCCCGAATGAACGTCTATACGCAGGGGGTCCCGCGTGGAGTGAACTACCTCAACCAAGGGAGGTTCCTCCTATGCCTCTAAGCGTTTCCTCTCCCAAAACACGCAGTTTTACCCGAAGAACTCTGCTTTAGTTGCAGGTGGAACACAAGCAACTTTTCACCCACAGTGTACACAATGGGCTTTTCACCGAATGAACTTCTACACGCAGGGTTTCCCTCGTGGAGTGAAATGCCTAAACCGAGGCAGGCTCTAGTGAGGCCTCTAAGCATTTCCTCTCCCCAAACACCGCAGTTTTACCCGAAGAACTCTGCTTTAGTTCCAGGTGTAACACAAGCAGCATTTCTCCATCAGTGCACACAATGGGCACTTTCCCGAATGAACTTGTTCTCTATGCAGGGTGTCCCGCGTGGAGCGAACTGCCTCAACCATGGCAGGCTCTACTGTGGTCTCTAAGGAATTTCTCACTGAAAACACGGCACTTTTACCCGAAGAACTCTGCCCTAATTGCAGGTGGAACACACGCTGCATTTCTCCCACATTGTACACAAAGGGCCCTACCCCGAATGAACTTCTATATATAGGGTGTCCCACGTGCAGTGAACTGCCTCAAGCAAGGCAGGTTGTAGTAAGGACTGTAAGCCTTTCCTCTCCCAAAAGGCGCAGTTTTACCCGAAGAACTCTGCTTTCATTGCAGGTGGAACACAAGCAACTTTTCTCTCGCAGTGTACCCAATGGGCCTTTGCCCGAAAGAACTTCTATACTCAAGGTGTCCCGCGTGGAGTGAAATGCCTAAACCAAGGCAGGCTCTAGTGAGGTCTCTAAGCATTCCCCTCCCAAACCACAGCAGTTTTAGCCAAAGAACTCTGCTTTAGTTGCAGGTGGAACACAAGCAGCATTTCTCTCACTGTGTACTCTTTGGGCTCCTCCACGAATGAACTGCTACGTGCAGGGTTTCCCACCTGGAGTGAACTGCCTTAACCAAGGCAGTCTGTAGTGAGGACTGTAAGCATTTCTACTCCCAAAACTCGCCATTTTAACGAATGAACTCTGCGTTAGGTGCAGGTGGAACACAAGCAGGTTTTCTCCCGCAGTGTACACAATGGGCCTTTCCCCGAATGAACTTCTATACGCAGGGTGTCCCGCGTGGAGTGAACTACCTCAAACAAGGCAGGCTCTTCTTAGGCCTCTAAGCGTTTCCTCTCCCAAAACACGCAGTTTTACCCGAAGAACTCTGATTTAGTTGGAGGTGGAACACAAGCAGCTTTTCTCCCACTGTGTACACAGTGGCCTTGCCCGAAAGAGCTTCTATACTCAAGGTGTCCCGCGTGGAGTGAAATGCCTAAACCGAGGCAGGCTCTAGTGAGGCCTCCAAGCATTTCCTCTCCCAAAACACGGCAGTTTTACCCGAAGAACTCTGCTTTAGTTCCAGGTGTAACACAAGCAGCATTTCTCCATCAGTGCACACAATGGGCACTTTCCCGAATGAACTTGTTCTCTATGCAGGGTGTCCCGCGTGGAGCGAACTGCCTCAACCATGGCAGGCTCTACTGTGGTCTCTAAGGAATTCCTCTCTGAAAACACGGCACTTTTACCCGAAGAACTCTGCCCTAATTGTAGGTGGAACACAAGCTGCATTTCTCCCACATTGTACACAAAGGGCCCTACCCCGAATGAACTTCTATATATAGGGTGTCCCACGTGCAGTGAACTGCCTCAAGCAAGGCAGGTTGTAGTAAGGACTGTAAGCCTTTCCTCTCCCAAAAGGCGCAGTTTTACCCGAAGAACTCTGCTTTCGTTGCAGGTGGAACACAAGCAACTTTTCTCCCACAGTGTACCCAATGGGCCTTTGCCCGAAAGAACTTCTATACTCAAGGTGTCCCGCGTGGAGTGAAATGCCTAAACCAAGGCAGGCTCTAGTGAGGTCTCTAAGCATTTCCCCTCCCTAAACACGGCAGTTTTACCCAAAGAACTCTGCTTTAGTTGCAGGTGCAACACAAGCAGCATTTCTCCCACTGTGTACTCTTTGGGCTCTGCCACGAATGAACTTCTATATTCAAGGTTTCCCACCTGGAGCGAACTGCCTTAACCAAGGCAGGCGGTAGTGAGGACTGTAAGCATTTCCACTCCCCAAACTCGCAGTTTTAACGAATGAACTCTGCTTTAGTTGCAGGTGGAACACACGCAGGTTTTCTCCCACAGTGTACACAAAGGGCCTTTCCCCGAATGAACGTCTATACGCAGGGGGTCCCGCGTGGAGTGAACTACCTCAACCAAGGGAGGTTCCTCCTATGCCTCTAAGCGTTTCCTCTCCCAAAACACGCAGTTTTACCCGAAGAACTCTGCTTTAGTTGCAGGTGGAACACAAGCAACTTTTCACCCACAGTGTACACAATGGGCTTTTCGCCGAATGAACTTCTACACGCAGGGTTTCCCTCGTGGAGTGAAATGCCTAAACCGAGGCAGGCTCTAGTGAGGCCTCTAAGCATTTCCTCTCCCCAAACACGGCAGTTTTACCCGAAGAACTCTGCTTTAGTTCCAGGTGTAACACAAGCAGCATTTCTCCATCAGTGCACACAATGGGCACTTTCCCGAATGAACTTGTTCTCTATGCAGGGTGTCCCGCGTGGAGCGAACTGCCTCAACCATGGCAGGCTCTACTGTGGTCTCTAAGGAATTTCTCACTGAAAACACGGCACTTTTACCCGAAGAACTCTGCCCTAATTGCAGGTGGAACACACGCTGCATTTCTCCCACATTGTACACAAAGGGCCCTACCCCGAATGAACTTCTATATATAGGGTGTCCCACGTGCAGTGAACTGCCTCAAGCAAGGCAGGTTGTAGTAAGGACTGTAAGCCTTTCCTCTCCCAAAAGGCGCAGTTTTACCCGAAGAACTCTGCTTTCATTGCAGGTGGAACACAAGCAACTTTTCTCTCGCAGTGTACCCAATGGGACTTTGCCCGAAAGAACTTCTATACTCAAGGTGTCCCGCGTGGAGTGAAATGCCTAAACCAAGGCAGGCTCTAGTGAGGTCTCTAAGCATTCCCCTCCCAAAACACAGCAGTTTTACCCAAAGAACTCTGCTTTAGTTGCAGGTGGAACACAAGCAGCATTTCTCTCACTGTGTACTCTTTGGGCTCCTCCACGAATGAACTGCTACACGCAGGGTTTCCCACCTGGAGTGAACTGCCTTAACCAAGGCACTCTGTAGTGAGGACTGTAAGCATTTCTACTCCCAAAACTCGCTGTTTTAACGAATGAACTCTGCGTTAGGTGCAGGTGGAACACAAGCAGGTTTTCTCCCGCAGTGTACACAATGGGCCTTTCCCCGAATGAACTTCTATACGCAGGGTGTCCCGCGTGGAGTGAACTACCTCAAACAAGGCAGGCTCTTCTTAGGCCTCTAAGCGTTTCCTCTCCCAAAACACGCAGTTTTACCCGAAGAACTCTGATTTAGTTGGAGGTGGAACACAAGCAGCTTTTCTCCCACTGTGTACACAGTGGCCTTGCCCGAAAGAGCTTCTATACTCAAGGTGTCCCGCGTGGAGTGAAATGCCTAAACCGAGGCAGGCTCTAGTGAGGCCTCCAAGCATTTCCTCTCCCAAAACACGGCAGTTTTACCCGAAAAACTCTGCTATAGTTCCAGGTGTAACACAAGCAGCATTTCTCCATCAGTGCACACAATGGGCACTTTCCCGAATGAACTTGTTCTCTATGCAGGGTGTCCCGCGTGGAGCGAACTGCCTCAACCATGGCAGGCTCTACTGTGGTCTCTAAGGAATTCCTCTCTGAAAACACGGCACTTTTACCCGAAGAACTCTGCCCTAATTGTAGGTGGAACACAAGCTGCATTTCTCCCACATTGTACACAAAGGGCCCTACCCCGAATGAACTTCTATATATAGGGTGTCCCACGTGCAGTGAACTGCCTCAAGCAAGGCAGGTTGTAGTACGGACTGTAAGCCTTTCCTCTCCCAAAAGGCGCAGTTTTACCCGAAGAACTCTGCTTTCGTTGCAGGTGGAACACAAGCAACTTTTCTCCCACAGTGTACCCAATGGGCCTTTGCCCGAAAGAACTTCTATACTCAAGGTGTCCCGCGTGGAGTGAAATGCCTAAACCAAGGCAGGCTCTAGTGAGGTCTCTAAGCATTTCCCCTCCCTAAACACGGCAGTTTTACCCAAAGAACTCTGCTTTAGTTGCAGGTGCAACACAAGCAGCATTTCTCCCACTGTGTACTCTTTGGGCTCTGCCACGAATGAACTTCTATATTCAAGGTTTCCCACCTGGAGCGAACTGCCTTAACCAAGGCAGGCGGTAGTGAGGACTGTAAGCATTTCCACTCCCCAAACTCGCAGTTTTAACGAATGAACTCTGCTTTAGTTGCAGGTGGAACACACGCAGGTTTTCTCCCACAGTGTACACAAAGGGCCTTTCCCCGAATGAACGTCTATACGCAGGGGGTCCCGCGTGGAGTGAACTACCTCAACCAAGGGAGGTTCCTCCTATGCCTCTAAGCGTTTCCTCTCCCAAAACACGCAGTTTTACCCGAAGAACTCTGCTTTAGTTGCAGGTGGAACACAAGCAACTTTTCACCCACAGTGTACACAATGGGCTTTTCGCCGAATGAACTTCTACACGAAGGGATTCCCTCGTGGAGTGAAATGCCTAAACCGAGGCAGGCTCTAGTGAGGCCTCTAAGCATTTCCTCTCCCCAAACACGGCAGTTTTACCCGAAGAACTCTGCTTTAGTTCCAGGTGTAACACAAGCAGCATTTCTCCATCAGTGCACACAATGGGCACTTTCCCGAATGAACTTGTTCTCTATGCAGGGTGTCCCGCGTGGAGCGAACTGCCTCAACCATGGCAGGCTCTACTGTGGTCTCTAAGGAATTTCTCACTGAAAACACGGCACTTTTACCCGAAGAACTCTGCCCTAATTGCAGGTGGAACACAAGCTGCATTTCTCCCACATTGTACACAAAGGGCCCTACCCCGAATGAACTTCTATATATAGGGTGTCCCACGTGCAGTGAACTGCCTCAAGCAAGGCAGGTTGTAGTAAGGACTGTAAGCCTTTCCTCTCCCAAAAGGCGCAGTTTTACCCGAAGAACTCTGCTTTCATTGCAGGTGGAACACAAGCAACTTTTCTCTCGCAGTGTACCCAATGAGCCTTTGCCCGAAAGAACTTCTATACTCAAGGTGTCCCGCGTGGAGTGAAATGCCTAAACCAAGGCAGGCTCTAGTGAGGTCTCTAAGCATTCCCCTCCCAAAACACAGCAGTTTTACCCAAAGAACTCTGCTTTAGTTGCAGGTGGAACACAAGCAGCATTTCTCTCACTGTGTACTCTTTGGGCTCCTCCACGAATGAACTGCTACATGCAGGGTTTCCCACCTGGAGTGAACTGCCTTAACCAAGGCAGTCTGTAGTGAGGACTGTAAGCATTTCTACTCCCAAAACTCGCCGTTTTAACGAATGAACTCTGCGTTAGGTGCAGGTGGAACACAAGCAGGTTTTCTCCCGCAGTGTACACAATGGGCCTTTCCCCGAATGAACTTCTATACGCAGGGTGTCCCGCGTGGAGTGAACTACCTCAAACAAGGCAGGCTCTTCTTAGGCCTCTAAGCGTTTCCTCTCCCAAAACACGCAGTTTTACCCGAAGAACTCTGATTTAGTTGCAGGTGGAACACAAGCAGCTTTTCTCCCACTGTGTACACAGTGGCCTTGCCCGAAAGAGTTTCTATACTCAAGGTGTCCCGCGTGGAGTGAAATGCCTAAACCGAGGCAGGCTCTAGTGAGGCCTCCAAGCATTTCCTCTCCCAAAACACGGCAGTTTTACCCGAAGAACTCTGCTTTAGTTCCAGGTGTAACACAAGCAGCATTTCTCCATCAGTGCACACAATGGGCACTTTCCCGAATGAACTTGTTCTCTATGCAGGGTGTCCCGCGTGGAGCGAACTGCCTCAGCCATGGCAGGCTCTACTGTGGTCTCTAAGGAATTCCTCTCTGAAAACACGGCACTTTTACCCGAAGAACTCTGCCCTAATTGTAGGTGGAACACAAGCTGCATTTCTCCCACATTGTACACAAAGGGCCCTACCCCGAATGAACTTCTATATATAGGGTGTCCCACGTGCAGTGAACTGCCTCAAGCAAGGCAGGTTGTAGTAAGGACTGTAAGCCTTTCCTCTCCCAAAAGGCGCAGTTTTACCCGAAGAACTCTGCTTTCGTTGCAGGTGGAACACAAGCAACTTTTCTCCCACAGTGTACCCAATGGGCCTTTGCCCGAAAGAACTTCTATACTCAAGGTGTCCCGCGTGGAGTGAAATGCCTAAACCAAGGCAGGCTCTAGTGAGGTCTCTAAGCATTTCCCCTCCCTAAACACGGCAGTTTTACCCAAAGAACTCTGCTTTAGTTGCAGGTGCAACACAAGCAGCATTTCTCCCACTGTGTACTCTTTGGGCTCTGCCACGAATGAACTTCTATATTCAAGGTTTCCCACCTGGAGCGAACTGCCTTAACCAAGGCAGGCGGTAGTGAGGACTGTAAGCATTTCCACTCCCCAAACTCGCAGTTTTAACGAATGAACTCTGCTTTAGTTGCAGGTGGAACACACGCAGGTTTTCTCCCACAGTGTACACAAAGGACCTTTCCCCGAATGAACGTCTATACGCAGGGGGTCCCGCGTGGAGTGAACTACCTCAACCAAGGGAGGTTCCTCCTATGCCTCTAAGCGTTTCCTCTCCCAAAACACGCAGTTTTACCCGAAGAACTCTGCTTTAGTTGCAGGTGGAACACAAGCAACTTTTCACCCACAGTGTACACAATGGGCTTTTCGCCGAATGAACTTCTACACGCAGGGTTTCCCTCGTGGAGTGAAATGCCTAAACCGAGGCAGGCTCTAGTGAGGCCTCTAAGCATTTCCTCTCCCCAAACACGGCAGTTTTACCCGAAGAACTCTGCTTTAGTTCCAGGTGTAACACAAGCAGCATTTCTCCATCAGTGCACACAATGGGCACTTTCCCGAATGAACTTGTTCTCTATGCAGGGTGTCCCGCGTGGAGCGAACTGCCTCAACCATGGCAGGCTCTACTGTGGTCTCTAAGGAATTCCTCTCGGAAAACACGGCACTTTTACCCGAAGAACTCTGACCTAATTGCAGGTGGAACACAAGCTGCATTTCTCCCACATTGTACACAAAGGGCCCTACCCCTAATGAACTTCTATATATAGGGTGTCCCACGTGCAGTGAACTGCCTCAAGCAAGGCAGGTTGTAG
The DNA here is from genome assembly GCF_964341445.2 of Mesoplodon mirus. Classification (NCBI taxonomy): domain Eukaryota; kingdom Metazoa; phylum Chordata; class Mammalia; order Artiodactyla; family Ziphiidae; genus Mesoplodon; species Mesoplodon mirus. The sequence goes on from NW_028295669.1 coordinate 623,113, forward strand.
TAAGGACTGTAAGCCTTTCCTCTCCCAAAAGGCGCAGTTTTACCCGAAGAACTCTGCTTTCATTGCAGGTGGAACACAAGCAACTTTTCTCTCGCAGTGTACCCAATGGGCCTTTGCCCGAAAGAACTTCTATACTCAAGGTGTTCCGCGTGGAGTGAAATGCCTAAACCAAGGCAGGCTCTAGTGAGGTCTCTAAGCATTCCCCTCCCAAAACACAGCAGTTTTACCCAAAGAACTCTGCTTTAGTTGCAGGTGGAACACAAGCAGCATTTCTCTCACTGTGTACTCTTTGGGCTCCTCCACGAATGAACTGCTACGTGCAGGGTTTCCCACCTGGAGTGAACTGCCTTAACCAAGGCAGTCTGTAGTGAGGACTGTAAGCATTTCTACTCCCAAAACTCGCCGTTTTAACGAATGAACTCTGCGTTAGGTGCAGGTGGAACACAAGCAGGTTTTCTCCCGCAGTGTACACAATGGGCCTTTCCCCGAATGAACTTCTATACGCAGGGTGTCCCGCGTGGAGTGAACTACCTCAAACAAGGCAGGCTCTTCTTAGGCCTCTAAGCGTTTCCTCTCCCAAAACACGCAGTTTTACCCGAAGAACTCTGATTTAGTTGGAGGTGGAACACAAGCAGCTTTTCTCCCACTGTGTACACAGTGGCCTTGCCCGAAAGAGCTTCTATACTCAAGGTGTCCCGCGTGGAGTGAAATGCCTAAACCGAGGCAGGCTCTAGTGAGGCCTCCAAGCATTTCCTCTCCCAAAACACGGCAGTTTTACCCGAAAAACTCTGCTTTAGTTCCAGGTGTAACACAAGCAGCATTTCTCCATCAGTGCACACAATGGGCACTTTCCCGAATGAACTTGTTCTCTATGCAGGGTGTCCCGCGTGGAGCGAACTGCCTCAACCATGGCAGGCTCTACTGTGGTCTCTAAGGAATTCCTCTCTGAAAACACGGCACTTTTACCCGAAGAACTCTGCCCTAATTGTAGGTGGAACACAAGCTGCATTTCTCCCACATTGTACACAAAGGGCCCTACCCCGAATGAACTTCTATATATAGGGTGTCCCACGTGCAGTGAACTGCCTCAAGCAAGGCAGGTTGTAGTAAGGACTGTAAGCCTTTCCTCTCCCAAAAGGCGCAGTTTTACCCGAAGAACTCTGCTTTCGTTGCAGGTGGAACACAAGCAACTTTTCTCCCACAGTGTACCCAATGGGCCTTTGCCCGAAAGAACTTCTATACTCAAGGTGTCCCGCGTGGAGTGAAATGCCTAAACCAAGGCAGGCTCTAGTGAGGTCTCTAAGCATTTCCCCTCCCTAAACACGGCAGTTTTACCCAAAGAACTCTGCTTTAGTTGCAGGTGCAACACAAGCAGCATTTCTCCCACTGTGTACTCTTTGGGCTCTGCCACAAATGAACTTCTATATTCAAGGTTTCCCACCTGGAGCGAACTGCCTTAACCAAGGCAGGCGGTAGTGAGGACTGTAAGCATTTCCACTCCCCAAACTCGCAGTTTTAACGAATGAACTCTGCTTTAGTTGCAGGTGGAACACACGCAGGTTTTCTCCCACAGTGTACACAAAGGGCCTTTCCCCGAATGAAAGTCTATACGCAGGGGGTCCCGAGTGGAGTGAACTACCTCAACCAAGGGAGGTTCCTCCTATGCCTCTAAGCGTTTCCTCTCCCAAAACACGCAGTTTTACCCGAAGAACTCTGCTTTAGTTGCAGGTGGAACACAAGCAACTTTTCACCCACAGTGTACACAATGGGCTTTTCGCCAAATGAACTTCTACACGCAGGGTTTCCCTCGTGGAGTGAAATGCCTAAACCGAGGCAGGCTCTAGTGAGGCCTCTAAGCATTTCCTCTCCCCAAACACGGCAGTTTTACCCGAAGAACTCTGCTTTAGTTCCAGGTGTAACACAAGCAGCATTTCTCCATCAGTGCACACAATGGGCACTTTCCCGAATGAACTTGTTCTCTATGCAGGGTGTCCCGCGTGGAGCGAACTGCCTCAACCATGGCAGGCTCTACTGTGGTCTCTAAGGAATTTCTCACTGAAAACACGGCACTTTTACCCGAAGAACTCTGCCCTAATTGCAGGTGGAACACAAGCTGCATTTCTCCCACATTGTACACAAAGGGCCCTACCCCGAATGAACTTCTATATATAGGGTGTCCCACGTGCAGTGAACTGCCTCAAGCAAGGCAGGTTGTAGTAAGGACTGTAAGCCTTTCCTCTCCCAAAAGGCGCAGTTTTACCCGAAGAACTCTGCTTTCATTGCAGGTGGAACACAAGCAACTTTTCTCTCGCAGTGTACCCAATGGGCCTTTGCCCGAAAGAACTTCTATACTCAAGGTGTCCCGCGTGGAGTGAAATTCCTAAACCAAGGCAGGCTCTAGTGAGGTCTCTAAGCATTCCCCTCCCAAAACACAGCAGTTTTACCCAAAGAACTCTGCTTTAGTTGCAGGTGGAACACAAGCAGCATTTCTCTCACTGTGTACTCTTTGGGCTCCTCCACGAATGAACTGCTACATGCAGGGTTTCCCACCTGGAGTGAACTGCCTTAACCAAGGCAGTCTGTAGTGAGGACTGTAAGCATTTCTACTCCCAAAACTCGCCGTTTTAACGAATGAACTCTGCGTTAGGTGCAGGTGGAACACAAGCAGGTTTTCTCCCGCAGTGTACACAATGGGCCTTTCCCCGAATGAACTTCTATACGCAGGGTGTCCCGCGTGGAGTGAACTACCTCAAACAAGGCAGGCTCTTCTTAGGCCTCTAAGCGTTTCCTCTCCCAAAACACGCAGTTTTACCCGAAGAACTCTGCTTTAGTTGCAGGTGGAACACAAGCAGCTTTTCTCCCACTGTGTACACAGTGGCCTTGCCCGAAAGAGCTTCTATACTCAAGGTGTCCCGCGTGGAGTGAAATGCCTAAACCGAGGCAGGCTCTAGTGAGGCCTCCAAGCATTTCCTCTCCCAAAACACGGCAGTTTTACCCGAAGAACTCTGCTTTAGTTCCAGGTGTAACACAAGCAGCATTTCTCCATCAGTGCACACAATGGGCACTTTCCCGAATGAACTTGTTCTCTATGCAGGGTGTCCCGCGTGGAGCGAACTGCCTCAGCCATGGCAGGCTCTACTGTGGTCTCTAAGGAATTCCTCTCTGAAAACACGGCACTTTTACCCGAAGAACTCTGCCCTAATTGTAGGTGGAACACAAGCTGCATTTCTCCCACATTGTACACAAAGGGCCCTACCCCGAATGAACTTCTATATATAGGGTGTCCCGCGTGGAGTGAAATGCCTAAACCAAGGCAGGCTCTAGTGAGGTCTCTAAGCATTCCCCTCCCAAAACACAGCAGTTTTACCCAAAGAACTCTGCTTTAGTTGCAGGTGGAACACAAGCAGCATTTCTCTCACTGTGTACTCTTTGGGCTCCTCCACGAATGAACTGCTACGTGCAGGGTTTCCCACCTGGAGTGAACTGCCTTAACCAAGGCAGTCTGTAGTGAGGACTGTAAGCATTTCTACTCCCAAAACTCGCCGTTTTAACGAATGAACTCTGCGTTAGGTGCAGGTGGAACACAAGCAGGTTTTCTCCCGCAGTGTACACAATGGGCCTTTCCCCGAATGAACTTCTATACGCAGGGTGTCCCGCGTGGAGTGAACTACCTCAAACAAGGCAGGCTCTTCTTAGGCCTCTAAGCGTTTCCTCTCCCAAAACACGCAGTTTTACCCGAAGAACTCTGATTTAGTTGGAGGTGGAACACAAGCAGCTTTTCTCCCACTGTGTACACAGTGGCCTTGCCCGAAAGAGCTTCTATACTCAAGGTGTCCCGCGTGGAGTGAAATGCCTAAACCGAGGCAGGCTCTAGTGAGGCCTCCAAGCATTTCCTCTCCCAAAACACGGCAGTTTTACCCGAAAAACTCTGCTTTAGTTCCAGGTGTAACACAAGCAGCATTTCTCCATCAGTGCACACAATGGGCACTTTCCCGAATGAACTTGTTCTCTATGCAGGGTGTCCCGCGTGGAGCGAACTGCCTCAACCATGGCAGGCTCTACTGTGGTCTCTAAGGAATTCCTCTCGGAAAACACGGCACTTTTACCCGAAGAACTCTGCCCTAATTTTAGGTGGAACACAAGCTGCATTTCTCCCACATTGTACACAAAGGGCCCTACCCCGAATGAACTTCTATATATAGGGTGTCCCACGTGCAGTGAACTGCCTCAAGCAAGGCAGGTTGTAGTAAGGACTGTAAGCCTTTCCTCTCCCAAAAGGCGCAGTTTTACCCGAAGAACTCTGCTTTCGTTGCAGGTGGAACACAAGCAACTATTCTCCCACAGTGTACCCAATGGGCCTTTGCCCGAAAGAACTTCTATACTCAAGGTGTCCCGCGTGGAGTGAAATGCCTAAACCAAGGCAGGCTCTAGCGAGGTCTCTAAGCATTTCCCCTCCCTAAACACGGCAGTTTTACCCAAAGAACTCTGCTTTAGTTGCAGGTGCAACACAAGCAGCATTTCTCCCACTGTGTACTCTTTGGGCTCTGCCACGAATGAACTTCTATATTCAAGGTTTCCCACCTGGAGCGAACTGCCTTAACCAAGGCAGGCGGTAGTGAGGACTGTAAGCATTTCCACTCCCCAAACTCGCAGTTTTAACGAATGAACTCTGCTTTAGTTGCAGGTGGAACACACGCAGGTTTTCTCCCACAGTGTACACAAAGGGCCTTTCCCCGAATGAACGTCTATACGCAGGGGGTCCCGCGTGGAGTGAACTACCTCAACCAAGGGAGGTTCCTCCTATGCCTCTAAGCGTTTCCTCTCCCAAAACACGCAGTATTACCCGAAGAACTCTGCTTTAGTTGCAGGTGGAACACAAGCAACTTTTCACCCACAGTGTACACAATGGGCTTTTCGCCGAATGAACTTCTACACGCAGGGTTTCCCTCTTGGAGTGAAATGCCTAAACCGAGGCAGGCTCTAGTGAGGCCTCTAAGCATTTCCTCTCCCCAAACACGGCAGTTTTACCCGAAGAACTCTGCTTTAGTTCCAGGTGTAACACAAGCAGCATTTCTCCATCAGTGCACACAATGGGCACTTTCCCGAATGAACTTGTTCTCTATGCAGGGTGTCCCGCGTGGAGCGAACTGCCTCAACCATGGCAGGCTCTACTGTGGTCTCTAAGGAATTCCTCTCGGAAAACACGGCACTTTTACCCGAAGAACTCTGCCCTAATTGCAGGTGGAACACACGCTGCATTTCTCCCACATTGTACACAAAGGGCCCTACCCCGAATGAACTTCTATATATAGGGTGTCCCACGTGCAGTGAACTGCCTCAAGCAAGGCAGGTTGTAGTAAGGACTGTAAGCCTTTCCTCTCCCAAAAGGCGCAGTTTTACCCGAAGAACTCTGCTTTCATTGCAGGTGGAACACAAGCAACTTTTCTCTCGCAGTGTACCCAATGGGACTTTGCCCGAAAGAACGTCTATACTCAAGGTGTCCCGCGTGGAGTGAAATGCCTAAACCAAGGCAGGCTCTAGTGAGGACTCTAAGCATTCCCCTCCCAAAACACAGCAGTTTTACCCAAAGAACTCTGCTTTAGTTGCAGGTGGAACACAAGCAGCATTTCTCTCACTGTGTACTCTTTGGGCTCCTCCACGAATGAACTGCTACATGCAGGGTTTCCCACCTGGAGTGAACTGCCTTAACCAAGGCAGTCTGTAGTGAGGACTGTAAGCATTTCTACTCCCAAAACTCGCCGTTTTAACGAATGAACTCTGCGTTAGGTGCAGGTGGAACACAAGCAGGTTTTCTCCCGCAGTGTACACAATGGGCCTTTCCCCAAATGAACTTCTATACGCAGGGTGTCCCGCCTGGAGTGAACTACCTCAAACAAGGCAGGCTCTTCTTAGGCCTCTAAGCGTTTCCTCTCCCAAAACACGCAGTTTTACCCGAAGAACTCTGATTTAGTTGGTGGTGGAACACAAGCAGCTTTTCTCCCACTGTGTACACAGTGGCCTTGCCCGAAAGAGCTTCTATACTCAAGGTGTCCCGCGTGGAGTGAAATGCCTAAACCGAGGCAGGCTCTAGTGAGGCCTCCAAGCATTTCCTCTCCCAAAACACGGCAGTTTTACCCGAAGAACTCTGCTTTAGTTCCAGGTGTAACACAAGCAGCATTTCTCCATCAGTGCACACAATGGGCACTTTCCCGAATGAACTTGTTCTCTATGCAGGGTGTCCCGCGTGGAGCGAACTGCCTCAACCATGGCAGGCTCTACTGTGGTCTCTAAGGAATTCCTCTCTGAAAACACGGCACTTTTACCCGAAGAACTCTGCCCTAATTGTAGGTGGAACACAAGCTGCATTTCTCCCACATTGTACACAAAGGGCCCTACCCCGAATGAACTTCTATATATAGGGTGTCCCACGTGCAGTGAACTGCCTCAAGCAAGGCAGGTTGTAGTAAGGACTGTAAGCCTTTCCTCTCCCAAAAGGCGCAGTTTTACCCGAAGAACTCTGCTTTCGTTGCAGGTGGAACACAAGCAACTTTTCTCCCACAGTGTACCCAATGGGCCTTTGCCCGAAAGAACTTCTATACTCAAGGTGTCCCGCGTGGAGTGAAATGCCTAAACCAAGGCAGGCTCTAGTGAGGTCTCTAAGCATTTCCCCTCCCTAAACACGGCAGTTTTACCCAAAGAACTCTGCTTTAGTTGCAGGTGCAACACAAGCAGCATTTCTCCCACTGTGTACTCTTTGGGCTCTGCCACGAATGAACTTTTTTATTCAAGGTTTCCCACCTGGAGCGAACTGCCTTAACCAAGGCAGGCGGTAGTGAGGACTGTAAGCATTTCCACTCCCCAAACTCGCAGTTTTAACGAATGAACTCTGCTTTAGTTGCAGGTGGAACACACGCAGGTTTTCTCCCACAGTGTACACAAAGGACCTTTCCCCGAATGAACGTCTATACGCAGGGGGTCCCGCGTGGAGTGAACTACCTCAACCAAGGGAGGTTCCTCCTATGCCTCTAAGCGTTTCCTCTCCCAAAACACGCAGTTTTACCCGAAGAACTCTGCTTTAGTTGCAGGTGGAACACAAGCAACTTTTCACCCACAGTGTACACAATGGGCTTTTCGCCGAATGAACTTCTACACGCAGGGTTTCCCTCGTGGAGTGAAATGCCTAAACCGAGGCAGGCTCTAGTGAGGCCTCTAAGCATTTCCTCTCCCCAAACACGGCAGTTTTACCCGAAGAACTCTGCTTTAGTTCCAGGTGTAACACAAGCAGCATTTCTCCATCAGTGCACACAATGGGCACTTTCCCGAATGAACTTGTTCTCTATGCAGGGTGTCCCGCGTGGAGCGAACTGCCTCAACCATGGCAGGCTCTACTGTGGTCTCTAAGGAATTTCTCACTGAAAACACGGCACTTTTACCCGAAGAACTCTGCCCTAATTGCAGGTGGAACACACGCTGCATTTCTCCCACATTGTACACAAAGGGCCCTACCCCGAATGAACTTCTATATATAGGGTGTCCCACGTGCAGTGAACTGCCTCAAGCAAGGCAGGTTGTAGTAAGGACTGTAAGCCTTTCCTCTCCCAAAAGGCGCAGTTTTACCCGAAGAACTCTGCTTTCATTGCAGGTGGAACACAAGCAACTTTTCTCTCGCAGTGTACCCAATGGGCCTTTGCCCGAAAGAACTTCTATACTCAAGGTGTCCCGCGTGGAGTGAAATTCCTAAACCAAGGCAGGCTCTAGTGAGGTCTCTAAGCATTCCCCTCCCAAAACACAGCAGTTTTACCCAAAGAACTCTGCTTTAGTTGCAGGTGGAACACAAGCAGCATTTCTCTCACTGTGTACTCTTTGGGCTCCTCCACGAATGAACTGCTACGTGCAGGGTTTCCCACCTGGAGTGAACTGCCTTAACCAAGGCAGTCTGTAGTGAGGACTGTAAGCATTTCTACTCCCAAAACTCGCCGTTTTAACGAATGAACTCTGCGTTAGGTGCAGGTGGAACACAAGCAGGTTTTCTCCCGCAGTGTACACAATGGGCCTTTCCCCGAATGAACTTCTATACGCAGGGTGTCCCGCGTGGAGTGAACTACCTCAAACAAGGCAGGCTCTTCTTAGGCCTCTAAGCGTTTCCTCTCCCAAAACACGCAGTTTTACCCGAAGAACTCTGATTTAGTTGGAGGTGGAACACAAGCAGCTTTTCTCCCACTGTGTACACAGTGGCCTTGCCCGAAAGAGCTTCTATACTCAAGGTGTCCCGCGTGGAGTGAAATGCCTAAACCGAGGCAGGCTCTAGTGAGGCCTCCAAGCATTTCCTCTCCCAAAACACGGCAGTTTTACCCGAAGAACTCTGCTTTAGTTCCAGGTGTAACACAAGCAGCATTTCTCCATCAGTGCACACAATGGGCACTTTCCCGAATGAACTTGTTCTCTATGCAGGGTGTCCCGCGTGGAGCGAACTGCCTCAACCATGGCAGGCTCTACTGTGGTCTCTAAGGAATTCCTCTCGGAAAACACGGCACTTTTACCCGAAGAACTCTGCCCTACTTTTAGGTGGAACACAAGCTGCATTTCTCCCACATTGTACACAAAGGGCCCTACCCCGAATGAACTTCTATATATAGGGTGTCCCACGTGCAGTGAACTGCCTCAAGCAAGGCAGGTTGTAGTAAGGACTGTAAGCCTTTCCTCTCCCAAAAGGCGCAGTTTTACCCGAAGAACTCTGCTTTCGTTGCAGGTGGAACACAAGCAACTATTCTCCCACAGTGTACCCAATGGGCCTTTGCCCGAAAGAACTTCTATACTCAAGGTGTCCCGCGTGGAGTGAAATGCCTAAACCAAGGCAGGCTCTAGCGAGGTCTCTAAGCATTTCCCCTCCCTAAACACGGCAGTTTTACCCAAAGAACTCTGCTTTAGTTGCAGGTGCAACACAAGCAGCATTTCTCCCACTGTGTACTCTTTGGGCTCTGCCACGAATGAACTTCTATATTCAAGGTTTCCCACCTGGAGCGAACTGCCTTAACCAAGGCAGGCGGTAGTGAGGACTGTAAGCATTTCCACTCCCCAAACTCGCAGTTTTAACGAATGAACTCTGCTTTAGTTGCAGGTGGAACACACGCAGGTTTTCTCCCACAGTGTACACAAAGGGCCTTTCCCCGAATGAACGTCTATACGCAGGGGGTCCCGCGTGGAGTGAACTACCTCAACCAAGGGAGGTTCCTCCTATGCCTCTAAGCGTTTCCTCTCCCAAAACACGCAGTATTACCCGAAGAACTCTGCTTTAGTTGCAGGTGGAACACAAGCAACTTTTCACCCACAGTGTACACAATGGGCTTTTCGCCGAATGAACTTCTACACGCAGGGTTTCCCTCTTGGAGTGAAATGCCTAAACCGAGGCAGGCTCTAGTGAGGCCTCTAAGCATTTCCTCTCCCCAAACACGGCAGTTTTACCCGAAGAACTCTGCTTTAGTTCCAGGTGTAACACAAGCAGCATTTCTCCATCAGTGCACACAATGGGCACTTTCCCGAATGAACTTGTTCTCTATGCAGGGTGTCCCGCGTGGAGCGAACTGCCTCAACCATGGCAGGCTCTACTGTGGTCTCTAAGGAATTCCTCTCGGAAAACACGGCACTTTTACCCGAAGAACTCTGCCCTAATTGCAGGTGGAACACACGCTGCATTTCTCCCACATTGTACACAAAGGGCCCTACCCCGAATGAACTTCTATATATAGGGTGTCCCACGTGCAGTGAACTGCCTCAAGCAAGGCAGGTTGTAGTAAGGACTGTAAGCCTTTCCTCTCCCAAAAGGCGCAGTTTTACCCGAAGAACTCTGCTTTCATTGCAGGTGGAACACAAGCAACTTTTCTCTCGCAGTGTACCCAATGGGACTTTGCCCGAAAGAACGTCTATACTCAAGGTGTCCCGCGTGGAGTGAAATGCCTAAACCAAGGCAGGCTCTAGTGAGGACTCTAAGCATTCCCCTCCCAAAACACAGCAGTTTTACCCAAAGAACTCTGCTTTAGTTGCAGGTGGAACACAAGCAGCATTTCTCTCACTGTGTACTCTTTGGGCTCCTCCACGAATGAACTGCTACATGCAGGGTTTCCCACCTGGAGTGAACTGCCTTAACCAAGGCAGTCTGTAGTGAGGACTGTAAGCATTTCTACTCCCAAAACTCGCCGTTTTAACGAATGAACTCTGCGTTAGGTGCAGGTGGAACACAAGCAGGTTTTCTCCCGCAGTGTACACAATGGGCCTTTCCCCAAATGAACTTCTATACGCAGGGTGTCCCGCCTGGAGTGAACTACCTCAAACAAGGCAGGCTCTTCTTAGGCCTCTAAGCGTTTCCTCTCCCAAAACACGCAGTTTTACCCGAAGAACTCTGATTTAGTTGGTGGTGGAACACAAGCAGCTTTTCTCCCACTGTGTACACAGTGGCCTTGCCCGAAAGAGCTTCTATACTCAAGGTGTCCCGCGTGGAGTGAAATGCCTAAACCGAGGCAGGCTCTAGTGAGGCCTCCAAGCATTTCCTCTCCCAAAACACGGCAGTTTTACCCGAAGAACTCTGCTTTAGTTCCAGGTGTAACACAAGCAGCATTTCTCCATCAGTGCACACAATGGGCACTTTCCCGAATGAACTTGTTCTCTATGCAGGGTGTCCCGCGTGGAGCGAACTGCCTCAACCATGGCAGGCTCTACTGTGGTCTCTAAGGAATTCCTCTCTGAAAACACGGCACTTTTACCCGAAGAACTCTGCCCTAATTGTAGGTGGAACACAAGCTGCATTTCTCCCACATTGTACACAAAGGGCCCTACCCCGAATGAACTTCTATATATAGGGTGTCCCACGTGCAGTGAACTGCCTCAAGCAAGGCAGGTTGTAGTAAGGACTGTAAGCCTTTCCTCTCCCAAAAGGCGCAGTTTTACCCGAAGAACTCTGCTTTCGTTGCAGGTGGAACACAAGCAACTTTTCTCCCACAGTGTACCCAATGGGCCTTTGCCCGAAAGAACTTCTATACTCAAGGTGTCCCGCGTGGAGTGAAATGCCTAAACCAAGGCAGGCTCTAGTGAGGTCTCTAAGCATTTCCCCTCCCTAAACACGGCAGTTTTACCCAAAGAACTCTGCTTTAGTTGCAGGTGCAACACAAGCAGCATTTCTCCCACTGTGTACTCTTTGGGCTCTGCCACGAATGAACTTCTATATTCAAGGTTTCCCACCTGGAGCGAACTGCCTTAACCAAGGCAGGCGGTAGTGAGGACTGTAAGCATTTCCACTCCCCAAACTCGCAGTTTTAACGAATGAACTCTGCTTTAGTTGCAGGTGGAACACACGCAGGTTTTCTCCCACAGTGTACACAAAGGGCCTTTCCCCGAATGAACGTCTATACGCAGGGGGTCCCGCGTGGAGTGAACTACCTCAACCAAGGGAGGTTCCTCCTATGCCTCTAAGCGTTTCCTCTCCCAAAACACGCAGTTTTACCCGAAGAACTCTGCTTTAGTTGCAGGTGGAACACAAGCAACTTTTCACCCACAGTGTACACAATGGGCTTTTCGCCGAATGAACTTCTACACGCAGGGTTTCCCTCGTGGAGTGAAATGCCTAAACCGAGGCAGGCTCTAGTGAGGCCTCTAAGCATTTCCTCTCCCCAAACACGGCAGTTTTACCCGAAGAACTCTGCTTTAGTTCCAGGTGTAACACAAGCAGCATTTCTCCATCAGTGCACACAATGGGCACTTTCCCGAATGAACTTGTTCTCTATGCAGGGTGTCCCGCGTGGAGCGAACTGCCTCAACCATGGCAGGCTCTACTGTGGTCTCTAAGGAATTTCTCACTGAAAACACGGCACTTTTACCCGAAGAACTCTGCCCTAATTGCAGGTGGAACACAAGCTGCATTTCTCCCACATTGTACACAAAGGGCCCTACCCCGAATGAACTTCTATATATAGGGTGTCCCACGTGCAGTGAACTGCCTCAAGCAAGGCAGGTTGTAGTAAGGACTGTAAGCCTTTCCTCTCCCAAAAGGGGCAGTTTTACCCGAAGAACTCTGCTTTCATTGCAGGTGGAACACAAGCAACTTTTCTCTCGCAGTGTACCCAATGGGCCTTTGCCCGAAAGAACTTCTATACTCAAGGTGTCCCGCGTGGAGTGAAATGCCTAAACCAAGGCAGGCTCTAGTGAGGTCTCTAAGCATTCCCCTCCCAAAACACAGCAGTTTTACCCAAAGAACTCTGCTTTAGTTGCAGGTGGAACACAAGCAGCATTTCTCTCACTGTGTACTCTTTGGGCTCCTCCACGAATGAACTGCTACGTGCAGGGTTTCCCACCTGGAGTGAACTGCCTTAACCAAGGCAGTCTGTAGTGAGGACTGTAAGCATTTCTACTCCCAAAACTCGCCGTTTTAACGAATGAACTCTGCGTTAGGTGCAGGTGGAACACAAGCAGGTTTTCTCCCGCAGTGTACACAATGGGCCTTTCCCCGAATGAACTTCTATACGCAGGGTGTCCCGCGTGGAGTGAACTACCTCAAACAAGGCAGGCTCTTCTTAGGCCTCTAAGCGTTTCCTCTCCCAAAACACGCAGTTTTACCCGAAGAACTCTGATTTAGTTGGAGGTGGAACACAAGCAGCTTTTCTCCCACTGTGTACACAGTGGCCTTGCCCGAAAGAGCTTCTATACTCAAGGTGTCCCGCGTGGAGTGAAATGCCTAAACCGAGGCAGGCTCTAGTGAGGCCTCCAAGCATTTCCTCTCCCAAAACACGGCAGTTTTACCCGAAGAACTCTGCTTTAGTTCCAGGTGTAACACAAGCAGCATTTCTCCATCAGTGCACACAATGGGCACTTTCCCGAATGAACTTGTTCTCTATGCAGGGTGTCCCGCGTGGAGCGAACTGCCTCAACCATGGCAGGCTCTACTGTGGTCTCTAAGGAATTCCTCTCTGAAAACACGGCACTTTTACCCGAAGAACTCTGCCCTAATTGTAGGTGGAACACAAGCTGCATTTCTCCCACATTGTACACAAAGGGCCCTACCCCGAATGAACTTCTATATATAGGGTGTCCCACGTGCAGTGAACTGCCTCAAGCAAGGCAGGTTGTAGTAAGGACTGTAAGCCTTTCCTCTCCCAAAAGGCGCAGTTTTTTTTTTTTTTTTTTTTTTTGCTGTACGCGGGCCTCTCACTGTTGTGGCCTCTCCCGTTGCGCAGCACAGGCTCCGGACGCACAGGCTCAGCGGCCATGGCTCACGGGCCCAGCCGCTCCGCGGCATATGGGATCCTCCCAGACCGGGGCACGAACCCGTATCCCCTGCATCGGCAGGCGGACTCTCAACCACTGCGCCACCAGGGAGGCCCAAAAGGTGCAGTTTTACCCGAAGAACTCTGCTTTCATTGCAGGTGGAACACAAGCAACTTTTCTCTCGCAGTGTACCCAATGGGACTTTGCCCGAAAGAAATTCTATACTCAAGGTGTCCCGCGTGGAGTGAAATGCCTAAACCAAGGCAGGCTCTAGTGAGGTCTCTAAGCATTCCCCTCCCAAAACACAGCAGTTTTACCCAAAGAACTCTGCTTTAGTTGCAGGTGGAACACAAGCAGCATTTCTCTCACTGTGTACTCTTTGGGCTCCTCCACGAATGAACTGCTACATGCAGGGTTTCCCACCTGGAGTGAACTGCCTTAACCAAGGCAGTCTGTAGTGAGGACTGTAAGCATTTCTACTCCCCAAACTCGCCGTTTTAACGAATGAACTCTGCGTTAGGTGCAGGTGGAACACAAGCAGGTTTTCTCCCGCAGTGTACACAATGGGCCTTTCCCCAAATGAACTTCTATACGCAGGGTGTCCCGCCTGGAGTGAACTACCTCAAACAAGGCAGGCTCTTCTTAGGCCTCTAAGCGTTTCCTCTCCCAAAACACGCAGTTTTACCCGAAGAACTCTGATTTAGTTGGTGGTGGAACACAAGCAGCTTTTCTCCCACTGTGTACACAGTGGCCTTGCCCGAAAGAGCTTCTATACTCAAGGTGTACCGCGTGGAGTGAAATGCCTAAACCGAGGCAGGCTCTAGTGAGGCCTCCAAGCATTTCCTCTCCCCAAACTCGGCAGTTTTACCCGAAGAACTCTGCTTTAGTTCCAGGTGTAACACAAGCAGCATTTCTCCATCAGTGCACACAATGGGCACTTTCCCGAATGAACTTGTTCTCTATGCAGGGTGTCCCGCGTGGAGCGAACTGCCTCAACCATGGCAGGCTCTACTGTGGTCTCTAAGGAATTTCTCACTGAAAACACGGCACTTTTACCCGAAGAACTCTGCCCTAATTGTAGGCGGAACACAAGCTGCATTTCTCCCACATTGTACACAAAGGGCCCTACCCCGAATGAACTTCTATATATAGGGTGTCCCACGTGCAGTGAACTGCCTCAAGCAAGGCAGGTTGTAGTAAGGACTGTAAGCCTTTCCTCTCCCAAAAGGCGCAGTTTTACCCGAAGAACTCTGCTTTCGTTGCAGGTGGAACACAAGCAACTTTTCTCCCACAGTGTACCCAATGGGCCTTTGCCCGAAAGAACTTCTATACTCAAGGTGTCCCGCGTGGAGTGAAATGCCTAAACCAAGGCAGGCTCTAGTGAGGTCTCTAAGCATTTCCCCTCCCTAAACACGGCAGTTTTACCCAAAGAACTCTGCTTTAGTTGCAGGTGCAACACAAGCAGCATTTCTCCCACTGTGTACTCTTTGGGCTCTGCCACGAATGAACTTCTATATTCAAGGTTTCCCACCTGGAGCGAACTGCCTTAACCAAGGCAGGCGGTAGTGAGGACTGTAAGCATTTCCACTCCCCAAACTCGCAGTTTTAACGAATGAACTCTGCTTTAGTTGCAGGTGGAACACACGCAGGTTTTCTCCCACAGTGTACACAAAGGGCCTTTCCCCGAATGAAGGTCTATACGCAGGGGGTCCCGCGTGGAGTGAACTACCTCAACCAAGGGAGGTTCCTCCTATGCCTCTAAGCGTTTCCTCTCCCAAAACACGCAGTTTTACCCGAAGAACTCTGCTTTAGTTGCAGGTGGAACACAAGCAACTTTTCACCCACAGTGTACACAATGGGCTTTTCGCCGAATGAACTTCTACACGCAGGGTTTCCCTCGTGGAGTGAAATGCCTAAACCGAGGCAGGCTCTAGTGAGGCCTCTAAGCATTTCCTCTCCCCAAACACGGCAGTTTTACCCGAAGACCTCTGCTTTAGTTCCAGGTGTAACACAAGCAGCATTTCTCCATCAGTGCACACAATGGGCACTTTCCCGAATGAACTTGTTCTCTATGCAGGGTGTCCCGCGTGGAGCGAACTGCCTCAACCATGGCAGGCTCTACTGTGGTCTCTAAGGAATTTCTCACTGAAAACACGGCACTTTTACCCGAAGAACTCTGCCCTAATTGCAGGTGGAACACAAGCTGCATTTCTCCCACATTGTACACAAAGGGCCCTACCCCGAATGAACTTCTATATATAGGGTGTCCCACGTGCAGTGAACTGCCTCAAGCAAGGCAGGTTGTAGTAAGGACTGTAAGCCTTTCCTCTCCCAAAAGGGGCAGTTTTACCCGAAGAACTCTGCTTTCATTGCAGGTGGAACACAAGCAACTTTTCTCTCGCAGTGTACCCAATGGGCCTTTGCCCGAAAGAACTTCTATACTCAAGGTGTCCCGCGTGGAGTGAAATGCCTAAACCAAGGCAGGCTCTAGTGAGGTCTCTAAGCATTCCCCTCCCAAAACACAGCAGTTTTACCCAAAGAACTCTGCTTTAGTTGCAGGTGGAACACAAGCAGCATTTCTCTCACTGTGTACTCTTTGGGCTCCTCCACGAATGAACTGCTACGTGCAGGGTTTCCCACCTGGAGTGAACTGCCTTAACCAAGGCAGTCTGTAGTGAGGACTGTAAGCATTTCTACTCCCAAAACTCGCCGTTTTAACGAATGAACTCTGCGTTAGGTGCAGGTGGAACACAAGCAGGTTTTCTCCCGCAGTGTACACAATGGGCCTTTCCCCGAATGAACTTCTATACGCAGGGTGTCCCGCGTGGAGTGAACTACCTCAAACAAGGCAGGCTCTTCTTAGGCCTCTAAGCGTTTCCTCTCCCAAAACACGCAGTTTTACCCGAAGAACTCTGATTTAGTTGGAGGTGGAACACAAGCAGCTTTTCTCCCACTGTGTACACAGTGGCCTTGCCCGAAAGAGCTTCTATACTCAAGGTGTCCCGCGTGGAGTGAAATGCCTAAACCGAGGCAGGCTCTAGTGAGGCCTCCAAGCATTTCCTCTCCCAAAACACGGCAGTTTTACCCGAAGAACTCTGCTTTAGTTCCAGGTGTAACACAAGCAGCATTTCTCCATCAGTGCACACAATGGGCACTTTCCCGAATGAACTTGTTCTCTATGCAGGGTGTCCCGCGTGGAGCGAACTGCCTCAGCCATGGCAGGCTCTACTGTGGTCTCTAAGGAATTCCTCTCTGAAAACACGGCACTTTTACCCGAAGAACTCTGCCCTAATTGTAGGTGGAACACAAGCTGCATTTCTCCCACATTGTACACAAAGGGCCCTACCCCGAATGAACTTCTATATATAGGGTGTCCCACGTGCAGTGAACTGCCTCAAGCAAGGCAGGTTGTAGTAAGGACTGTAAGCCTTTCCTCTCCCAAAAGGCGCAGTTTTTTTTTTTTTTTTTTTTTGCTGTACGCGGGCCTCTCACTGTTGTGGCCTCTCCCGTTGCGGAGCACAGGCTCCGGACGCACAGGCTCAGCGGCCATGGCTCACGGGCCCAGCCGCTCCGCGGCATATGGGATCCTCCCAGACCGGGGCACGAACCCGTATCCCCTGCATCGGCAGGCGGACTCTCAACCACTGTGCCAACAGGGAGGCCCAAAAGGCGCAGTTTTACCCGAAGAACTCTGCTTTCATTGCAGGTGGAACACAAGCAACTTTTCTCTCGCAGTGTACCCAATGGGACTTTGCCCGAAAGAACTTCTATACTCAAGGTGTCCCGCGTGGAGTGAAATGCCTAAACCAAGGCAGGCTCTAGTGAGGTCTCTAAGCATTCCCCTCCCAAAACACAGCAGTTTTACCCAAAGAACTCTGCTTTAGTTGCAGGTGGAACACAAGCAGCATTTCTCTCACTGTGTACTCTTTGGGCTCCTCCACGAATGAACTGCTACATGCAGGGTTTCCCACCTGGAGTGAACTGCCTTAACCAAGGCAGTCTGTAGTGAGGACTGTAAGCATTTCTACTCCCAAAACTCGCCGTTTTAACGAATGAACTCTGCGTTAGGTGCAGGTGGAACACAAGCAGGTTTTCTCCCGTAGTGTACACAATGGGCCTTTCCCCAAATGAACTTCTATACGCAGGGTGTCCCGCCTGGAGTGAACTACCTCAAACAAGGCAGGCTCTTCTTAGGCCTCTAAGCGTTTCCTCTCCCAAAACACGCAGTTTTACCCGAAGAACTCTGATTTAGTTGGTGGTGGAACACAAGCAGCTTTTCTCCCACTGTGTACACAGTGGCCTTGCCCGAAAGAGCTTCTATACTCAAGGTGTCCCGCGTGGAGTGAAATGCCTAAACCGAGGCAGGCTCTAGTGAGGCCTCCAAGCATTTCCTCTCCCCAAACACGGCAGTTTTACCCGAAGAACTCTGCTTTAGTTCCAGGTGTAACACAAGCAGCATTTCTCCATCAGTGCACACAATGGGCACTTTCCCGAATGAACTTGTTCTCTATGCAGGGTGTCCCGCGTGGAGCGAACTGCCTCAACCATGGCAGGCTCTACTGTGGTCTCTAAGGAATTTCTCACTGAAAACACGGCACTTTTACCCGAAGAACTCTGCCCTAATTGTAGGTGGAACACAAGCTGCATTTCTCCCACATTGTACACAAAGGGCCCTACCCCGAATGAACTTCTATATATAGGGTGTCCCACGTGCAGTGAACTGCCTCAAGCAAGGCAGGTTGTAGTAAGGACTGTAAGCCTTTCCTCTCCCAAAAGGCGCAGTTTTACCCGAAGAACTCTGCTTTCGTTGCAGGTGGAACACAAGCAACTTTTCTCCCACAGTGTACCCAATGGGCCTTTGCCCGAAAGAACTTCTATACTCAAGGTGTCCCGCGTGGAGTGAAATGCCTAAACCAAGGCAGGCTCTAGTGAGGTCTCTAAGCATTTCCCCTCCCTAAACACGGCAGTTTTACCCAAAGAACTCTGCTTTAGTTGCAGGTGCAACACAAGCAGCATTTCTCCCACTGTGTACTCTTTGGGCTCTGCCACGAATGAACTTCTATATTCAAGGTTTCCCACCTGGAGCGAACTGCCTTAACCAAGGCAGGCGGTAGTGAGGACTGTAAGCATTTCCACTCCCCAAACTCGCAGTTTTAACGAATGAACTCTGCTTTAGTTGCAGGTGGAACACACGCAGGTTTTCTCCCACAGTGTACACAAACGGCCTTTCCCCGAATGAACGTCAATACGCAGGGGGTCCCGCGTGGAGTGAACTACCTCAACCAAGGGAGGTTCCTCCTATGCCTCTAAGCGTTTCCTCTCCCAAAACACGCAGTTTTACCCGAAGAACTCTGCTTTAGTTGCAGGTGGAACACAAGCAACTTTTCACCCACAGTGTACACAATGGGCTTTTCGCCGAATGAACTTCTACACGCAGGGTTTCCCTCGTGGAGTGAAATGCCTAAACCGAGGCAGGCTCTAGTGAGGCCTCTAAGCATTTCCTCTCCCCAAACACGGCAGTTTTACACGAAGAACTCTGCTTTAGTTCCAGGTGTAACACAAGCAGCATTTCTCCATCAGTGCACACAATGGGCACTTTCCCGAATGAACTTGTTCTCTATGCAGGGTGTCCCGCGTGGAGCGAACTGCCTCAACCATGGCAGGCTCTACTGTGGTCTCTAAGGAATTTCTCACTGAAAACACGGCACTTTTACCCGAAGAACTCTGCCCTAATTGCAGGTGGAACACAAGCTGCATTTCTCCCACATTGTACACAAAGGGCCCTACCCCGAATGAACTTCTATATATAGGGGGTCCCACGTGCAGTGAACTGCCTCAAGCAAGGCAGGTTGTAGTAAGGACTGTAAGCCTTTCCTCTCCCAAAAGGCGCAGTTTTACCCGAAGAACTCTGCTTTCATTGCAGGTGGAACACAAGCAACTTTTCTCTCGCAGTGTACCCAATGGGACTTTGCCCGAAAGAACTTCTATACTCAAGGTGTCCCGCGTGGAGTGAAATGCCTAAACCAAGGCAGGCTCTAGTGAGTTCTCTAAGCATTCCCCTCCCAAAACACGGCAGTTTTACCCAAAGAACTCTGCTTTAGTTGCAGGTGGAACACAAGCAGCATTTCTCTCACTGTGTACTCTTTGGGCTCCTCCACGAATGAACTGCTACGTGCAGGGTTTCCCACCTGGAGTGAACTGCCTTAACCAAGGCAGTCTGTAGTGAGGACTGTAAGCATTTCTACTCCCCAAACTCGCCGTTTTAACGAATGAACTCTGCGTTAGGTGCAGGTGGAACACAAGCAGGTTTTCTCCCGCAGTGTACACAATGGGCCTTTCCCCGAATGAACTTCTATACGCAGGGTGTCCCGCCTGGAGTGAACTACCTCAAACAAGGCAGGCTCTTCTTAGGCCTCTAAGCGTTTCCTCTCCCAAAACACGCAGTTTTACCCGAAGAACTCTGATTTAGTTGGAGGTGGAACACAAGCAGCTTTTCTCCCACTGTGTACACAGTGGCCTTGCCCGAAAGAGCTTCTATACTCAAGGTGTCCCGCGTGGAGTGAAATGCCTAAACCAAGGCAGGCTCTAGTGAGGCCTCCAAGCATTTCCTCTACCAAAACACGGCAGTTTTACCCGAAGAACTCTGCTTTAGTTCCAGGTGTAACACAAGCAGCATTTCTCCATCAGTGCACACAATGGGCACTTTCCCGAATGAACTTGTTCTCTATGCAGGGTGTCCCGCGTGGAGCGAACTGCCTCAACCATGGCAGGCTCTACTGTGGTCTCTAAGGAATTCCTCTCTGAAAACACGGCACTTTTACCCGAAGAACTCTGCCCTAATTGTAGGTGGAACACAAGCTGCATTTCTCCCACATTGTACACAAAGGGCCCTACCCCGAATGAACTTCTATATATAGGGTGTCCCACGTGCAGTGAACTGCCTCAAGCAAGGCAGGTTGTAGTAAGGACTGTAAGCCTTTCCTCTCCCAAAAGGCGCAGTTTTACCCGAAGAACTCTGCTTTCGTTGCAGGTGGAACACAAGCAACTTTTCTCCCACAGTGTACCCAATGGGCCTTTGCCCGAAAGAACTTCTATACTCAAGGTGTCCCACGTGGAGTGAAATGCCTAAACCAAGGCAGGCTCTAGTGAGGTCTCTAAGCATTTCCCCTCCCTAAACACGGCAGTTTTACCCAAAGAACTCTGCTTTAGTTGCAGGTGCAACACAAGCAGCATTTCTCCCACTGTGTACTCTTTGGGCTCTGCCACGAATGAACTTCTATATTCAAGGTTTCCCACCTGGAGCGAACTGCCTTAACCAAGGCAGGCGGTAGTGAGGACTGTAAGCATTTCCACTCCCCAAACTCGCAGTTTTAACGAATGAACTCTGCTTTAGTTGCAGGTGGAACACACGCAGGTTTTCTCCCACAGTGTACACAAAGGGCCTTTCCCCGAATGAACGTCTATATGCAGGGGGTCCCGCGTGGAGTGAACTACCTCAACCAAGGGAGGTTCCTCCTATGCCTCTAAGCGTTTCCTCTCCCCAAACACGCAGTTTTACCCGAAGAACTCTGCTTTAGTTGCAGGTGGAACACAAGCAACTTTTCACCCACAGTGTACACAATGGGCTTTTCGCCGAATGAACTTCTACACGCAGGGTTTCCCTCGTGGAGTGAAATGCCTAAACCGAGGCAGGCTCTAGTGAGGCCTCTAAGCATTTCCTCTCCCCAAACACGGCAGTTTTACCCGAAGAACTCTGCTTTAGTTCCAGGTGTAGCACAAGCAGCATTTCTCCATCAGTGCACACAATGGGCACTTTCCCGAATGAACTTGTTCTCTATGCAGGGTGTCCCGCGTGGAGCGAACTGCCTCAACCATGGCAGGCTCTACTGTGGTCTCTAAGGAATTTCTCACTGAAAACACGGCACTTTTACCCGAAGAACTCTGCCCTAATTGCAGGTGGAACACACGCTGCATTTCTCCCACATTGTACACAAAGGGCCCTACCCCGAATGAACTTCTATATATAGGGTGTCCCACGTGCAGTGAACTGCCTCAAGCAAGGCAGGTTGTAGTAAGGACTGTAAGCCTTTCCTCTCCCAAAAGGCGCAGTTTTACCCGAAGAACTCTGCTTTCATTGCAGGTGGAACACAAGCAACTTTTCTCTCGCAGTGTACCCAATGGGACTTTGCCCGAAAGAACTTCTATACTCAAGGTGTCCCGCGTGGAGTGAAATGCCTAAACCAAGGCAGGCTCTAGTGAGGTCTCTAAGCATTCCCCTCCCAAAACACAGCAGTTTTACCCAAAGAACTCTGCTTTAGTTGCAGGTGGAACACAAGCAGCATTTCTCTCACTGTGTACTCTTTGGGCTCCTCCACGAATGAACTGCTACGTGCAGGGTTTCCCACCTGGAGTGAACTGCCTTAACCAAGGCAGTCTGTAGTGAGGACTGTAAGCATTTCTACTCCCCAAACTCGCCGTTTTAACGAATGAACTCTGCGTTAGGTGCAGGTGGAACACAAGCAGGTTTTCTCCCGCAGTGTACACAATGGGCCTTTCCCCGAATGAACTTCTATACGCAGGGTGTCCCGCGTGGAGTGAACTACCTCAAACAAGGCAGGCTCTTCTTAGGCCTCTAAGCGTTTCCTCTCCCAAAACACGCAGTTTTACCCGAAGAACTCTGATTTAGTTGGAGGTGGAACACAAGCAGCTTTTCTCCCACTGTGTACACAGTGGCCTTGCCCGAAAGAGCTTCTATACTCAAGGTGTCCCGCGTGGAGTGAAATGCCTAAACCGAGGCAGGCTCTAGTGAGGCCTCCAAGCATTTCCTCTCCCAAAACACGGCAGTTTTACCCGAAGAACTCTGCTTTAGTTCCAGGTGTAACACAAGCAGCATTTCTCCATCAGTGCACACAATGGGCACTTTCCCGAATGAACTTGTTCTCTATGCAGGGTGTCCCGCGTGGAGCGAACTGCCTCAGCCATGGCAGGCTCTACTGTGGTCTCTAAGGAATTCCTCTCTGAAAACACGGCACTTTTACCCGAAGAACTCTGCCCTAATTGTAGGTGGAACACAAGCTGCATTTCTCCCACATTGTACACAAAGGGCCCTACCCCGAATGAACTTCTATATATAGGGTGTCCCACGTGCAGTGAACTGCCTCAAGCAAGGCAGGTTGTAGTAAGGACTGTAAGCCTTTCCTCTCCCAAAAGGCGCAGTTTTACCCGAAGAACTCTGCTTTCGTTGCAGGTGGAACACAAGCAACTTTTCTCCCACAGTGTACCCAATGGGCCTTTGCCCGAAAGAACTTCTATACTCAAGGTGTCCCGCGTGGAGTGAAATGCCTAAACCAAGGCAGGCTCTAGTGAGGTCTCTAAGCATTTCCCCTCCCTAAACACGGCAGTTTTACCCAAAGAACTCTGCTTTAGTTGCAGGTGCAACACAAGCAGCATTTCTCCCACTGTGTACTCTTTGGGCTCTGCCACGAATGAACTTCTATATTCAAGGTTTCCCACCTGGAGCGAACTGCCTTAACCAAGGCAGGCGGTAGTGAGGACTGTAAGCATTTCCACTCCCCAAACTCGCAGTTTTAACGAATGAACTCTGCTTTAGTTGCAGGTGGAACACACGCAGGTTTTCTCCCGCAGTGTACACAAAGGGCCTTTCCCCGAATGAACGTCTATACGCAGGGGGTCCCGCGTGGAGTGAACTACCTCAACCAAGGGAGGTTCCTCCTATGCCTCTAAGCGTTTCCTCTCCCAAAACACGCAGTTTTACCCGAAGAACTCTGCTTTAGTTGCAGGTGGAACACAAGCAACTTTTCACCCACAGTGTACACAATGGGCTTTTCGCCGAATGAACTTCTACACGCAGGGTTTCCCTCGTGGAGTGAAATGCCTAAACCGAGGCAGGCTCTAGTGAGGCCTCTAAGCATTTCCTCTCCCCAAACACGGCAGTTTTACCCGAAGAACTCTGCTTTAGTTCCAGGTGTAGCACAAGCAGCATTTCTCCATCAGTGCACACAATGGGCACTTTCCCGAATGAACTTGTTCTCTATGCAGGGTGTCCCGCGTGGAGCGAACTGCCTCAACCATGGCAGGCTCTACTGTGGTCTCTAAGGAATTCCTCTCTGAAAACACGGCACTTTTACCCGAAGAACTCTGCCCTAATTGTAGGTGGAACACAAGCTGCATTTCTCCCACATTGTACACAAAGGGCCCTACCCCGAATGAACTTCTATATATAGGGTGTCCCACGTGCAGTGAACTGCCTCAAGCAAGGCAGGTTGTAGTAAGGACTGTAAGCCTTTCCTCTCCCAAAAGGCGCAGTTTTACCCGAAGAACTCTGCTTTCGTTGCAGGTGGAACACAAGCAACTTTTCTCCCACAGTGTACCCAATGGGCCTTTGCCCGAAAGAACTTCTATACTCAAGGTGTCCCGCGTGGAGTGAAATGCCTAAACCAAGGCAGGCTCTAGGGAGGTCTCTAAGCATTTCCCCTCCCTAAACACGGCAGTTTTACCCAAAGAACTCTGCTTTAGTTGCAGGTGCAACACAAGCAGCATTTCTCCCACTGTGTACTCTTTGGGCTCTGCCACGAATGAACTTCTATATTCAAGGTTTCCCACCTGGAGCGAACTGCCTTAACCAAGGCAGGCGGTAGTGAGGACTGTAAGCATTTCCACTCCCCAAACTCGCAGTTTTAACGAATGAACTCTGCTTTAGTTGCAGGTGGAACACACGCAGGTTTTCTCCCACAGTGTACACAAAGGGCCTTTCCCCGAATGAACGTCTATACGCACGGGGTCCCGCGTGGAGTGAACTACCTCAACCAAGGGAGGTTCCTCCTATGCCTCTAAGCGTTTCCTCTCCCAAAACACGCAGTTTTACCCGAAGAACTCTGCTTTAGTTGCAGGTGTAACACAAGCAACTTTTCACCCACAGTGTACACAATGGGCTTTTCGCCGAATGAACTTCTACACGCAGGGTTTCCCTCGTGGAGTGAAATGCCTAAACCGAGGCAGGCTCTAGTGAGGCCTCTAAGCATTCCCCTCCCAAAACACAGCAGTTTTACCCAAAGAACTCTGCTTTAGTTGCAGGTGGAACACAAGCAGCATTTCTCTCACTGTGTACTCTTTGGGCTCCTCCACGAATGAACTGCTACGTGCAGGGTTTCCCACCTGGAGTGAACTGCCTTAACCAAGGCAGTCTGTAGTGAGGACTGTAAGCATTTCTACTCCCAAAACTCGCCGTTTTAACGAATGAACTCTGCGTTAGGTGCAGGTGGAACACAAGCAGGTTTTCTCCCGCAGTGTACACAATGGGCCTTTCCCCGAATGAACTTCTATACGCAGGGTGTCCCGCGTGGAGTGAACTACCTCAAACAAGGCAGGCTCTTCTTAGGCCTCTAAGCGTTTCCTCTCCCAAAACACGCAGTTTTACCCAAAGAACTCTGATTTAGTTGGAGGTGGAACACAAGCAGCTTTTCTCCCACTGTGTACACAGTGGCCTTGCCCGAAAGAGCTTCTATACTCAAGGTGTCCCGCGTGGAGTGAAATGCCTAAACCGAGGCAGGCTCTAGTGAGGCCTCCAAGCATTTCCTCTCCCAAAACACGGCAGTTTTACCCGAAGAACTCTGCTTTAGTTCCAGGTGTAACACAAGCAGCATTTCTCCATCAGTGCACACAATGGGCACTTTCCCGAATGAACTTGTTCTCTATGCAGGGTGTCCCGCGTGGAGCGAACTGCCTCAACCATGGCTGGCTCTACTGTGGTCTCTAAGGAATTCCTCTCTGAAAACACGGCACTTTTACCCGAAGAACTCTGCCCTAATTGTAGGTGGAACACAAGCTGCATTTCTCCCACATTGTACACAAAGGGCCCTACCCCGAATGAACTTCTATATATAGGGTGTCCCACGTGCAGTGAACTGCCTCAAGCAAGGCAGGTTGTAGTAAGGACTGTAAGCCTTTCCTCTCCCAAAAGGCGCAGTTTTACCCGAAGAACTCTGCTTTCGTTGCAGGTGGAACACAAGCAACTTTTCTCCCACAGTGTACCCAATGGGCCTTTGCCCGAAAGAACTTCTATACTCAAGGTGTCCCACGTGGAGTGAAATGCCTAAACCAAGGCAGGCTCTAGTGAGGTCTCTAAGCATTTCCCCTCCCTAAACACGGCAGTTTTACCCAAAGAACTCTGCTTTAGTTGCAGGTGCAACACAAGCAGCATTTCTCCCACTGTGTACTCTTTGGGCTCTGCCACGAATGAACTTCTATATTCAAGGTTTCCCACCTGGAGCGAACTGCCTTAACCAAGGCAGGCGGTAGTGAGGACTGTAAGCATTTCCACTCCCCAAACTCGCAGTTTTAACGAATGAACTCTGCTTTAGTTGCAGGTGGAACACACGCAGGTTTTCTCCCACAGTGTACACAAAGGGCCTTTCCCCGAATGAACGTCTATACGCAGGGGGTCCCGCGTGGAGTGAACTACCTCAACCAAGGGAGGTTCCTCCTATGCCTCTAAGCGTTTCCTCTCCCAAAACACGCAGTTTTACCCGAAGAACTCTGCTTTAGTTGCAGGTGGAACACAAGCAA
Organism: Mesoplodon mirus; assembly: GCF_964341445.2. Classification (NCBI taxonomy): domain Eukaryota; kingdom Metazoa; phylum Chordata; class Mammalia; order Artiodactyla; family Ziphiidae; genus Mesoplodon; species Mesoplodon mirus. Next base: position 648,949 of record NW_028295669.1, read on the forward strand.
CTTTTCACCCACAGTGTACACAATGGGCTTTTCGCCGAATGAACTTCTACACGCAGGGTTTCCCTCGTGGAGGGAAATGCCTAAACCGAGGCAGGCTCTAGTGAGGCCTCTAAGCATTCCCCTCCCAAAACACAGCAGTTTTACCCAAAGAACTCTGCTTTAGTTGCAGGTGGAACACAAGCAGCATTTCTCTCACTGTGTACTCTTTGGGCTCCTCCACGAATGAACTGCTACGTGCAGGGTTTCCCACCTGGAGTGAACTGCCTTAACCAAGGCAGTCTGTAGTGAGGACTGTAAGCATTTCTACTCCCAAAACTCGCCGTTTTAACGAATGAACTCTGCGTTAGGTGCAGGTGGAACACAAGCAGGTTTTCTCCCGCAGTGTACACAATGGGCCTTTCCCCGAATGAACTTCTATACGCAGGGTGTCCCGCGTGGAGTGAACTACCTCAAACAAGGCAGGCTCTTCTTAGGCCTCTAAGCGTTTCCTCTCCCAAAACACGCAGTTTTACCCGAAGAACTCTGATTTAGTTGGAGGTGGAACACAAGCAGCTTTTCTCCCACTGTGTACACAGTGGCCTTGCCCGAAAGAGCTTCTATACTCAAGGTGTCCCGCGTGGAGTGAAATGCCTAAACCGAGGCAGGCTCTAGTGAGGCCTCCAAGCATTTCCTCTCCCAAAACACGGCAGTTTTACCCGAAGAACTCTGCTTTAGTTCCAGGTGTAACACAAGCAGCATTTCTCCATCAGTGCACACAATGGGCACTTTCCCGAAAGAACTTGTTCTCTATGCAGGGTGTCCCGCGTGGAGCGAACTGCCTCAACCATGGCAGGCTCTACTGTGGTCTCTAAGGAATTCCTCTCTGAAAACACGGCACTTTTACCCGAAGAACTCTGCCCTAATTGTAGGTGGAACACAAGCTGCATTTCTCCCACATTGTACACAAAGGGCCCTACCCCGAATGAACTTCTATATATAGGGTGTCCCACGTGCAGTGAACTGCCTCAAGCAAGGCAGGTTGTAGTACGGACTGTAAGCCTTTCCTCTCCCAAAAGGCGCAGTTTTACCCGAAGAACTCTGCTTTCGGTGCAGGTGGAACACAAGCAACTTTTCTCCCACAGTGTACCCAATGGGCCTTTGCCCGAAAGAACTTCTATACTCAAGGTGTCCCGCGTGGAGTGAAATGCCTAAACCAAGGCAGGCTCTAGTGAGGTCTCTAAGCATTTCCCCTCCCTAAACACGGCAGTTTTACCCAAAGAACTCTGCTTTAGTTGCAGGTGCAACACAAGCAGCATTTCTCCCACTGTGTACTCTTTGGGCTCTGCCACGAATGAACTTCTATATTCAAGGTTTCCCACCTTGAGCGAACTGCCTTAACGAAGGCAGGCGGTAGTGAGGACTGTAAGCATTTCCACTCCCCAATCTCGCAGTTTTAACGAATGAACTCTGCTTTAGTTGCAGGTGGAACACACGCAGGTTTTCTCCCACAGTGTACACAAAGGGCCTTTCCCTGAATGAACGTCTATACGCAGGGGGTCGGGCGTGGAGTGAACTACCTCAACCAAGGGAGGTTCCTCCTATGCCTCTAAGCGTTTCCTCTCCCAAAACACGCAGTTTTACCCGAAGAACTCTGCTTTAGTTGCAGGTGGAACACAAGCAACTTTTCACCCACAGTGTACACAATGGGCTTTTCGCCGAATGAACTTCTACACGCAGGGTTTCCCTCGTGGAGTGAAATGCCTAAACCGAGGCAGGCTCTAGTGAGGCCTCTAAGCATTTCCTCTCCCCAAACACGGCAGTTTTACCCGAAGAACTCTGCTTTAGTTCCAGGTGTAGCACAAGCAGCATTTCTCCATCAGTGCACACAATGGGCACTTTCCCGAATGAACTTGTTCTCTATGCAGGGTGTCCCGCGTGGAGCGAACTGCCTCAACCATGGCAGGCTCTACTGTGGTCTCTAAGGAATTTCTCACTGAAAACACGGCACTTTTACCCGAAGAACTCTGCCCTAATTGCAGGTGGAACACACGCTGCATTTCTCCCACATTGTACACAAAGGGCCCTACCCCGAATGAACTTCTATATATAGGGTGTCCCACGTGCAGTGAACTGCCTCAAGCAAGGCAGGTTGTAGTAAGGACTGTAAGCCTTTCCTCTCCCAAAAGGCGCAGTTTTACCCGAAGAACTCTGCTTTCATTGCAGGTGGAACACAAGCAACTTTTCTCTCGCAGTGTACCCAATGGGACTTTGCCCGAAAGAACTTCTATACTCAAGGTGTCCCGCGTGGAGTGAAATGCCTAAACCAAGGCAGGCTCTAGTGAGGTCTCTAAGCATTCCCCTCCCAAAACACAGCAGTTTTACCCAAAGAACTCTGCTTTAGTTGCAGGTGGAACACAAGCAGCATTTCTCTCACTGTGTACTCTTTGGGCTCCTCCACGAATGAACTGCTACGTGCAGGGTTTCCCACCTGGAGTGAACTGCCTTAACCAAGGCAGTCTGTAGTGAGGACTGTAAGCATTTCTACTCCCAAAACTCGCCGTTTTAACGAATGAACTCTGCGTTAGGTGCAGGTGGAACACAAGCAGGTTTTCTCCCGCAGTGTACACAATGGGCCTTTCCCCGAATGAACTTCTATACGCAGGGTGTCCCGCGTGGAGTGAACTACCTCAAACAAGGCAGGCTCTATTTAGGCCTCTAAGCGTTTCCTCTCCCAAAACACGCAGTTTTACCCGAAGAACTCTGATTTAGTTGGAGGTGGAACACAAGCAGCTTTTCTCCCACTGTGTACACAGTGGCCTTGCCCGAAAGAGCTTCTATACTCAAGGTGTCCCGCGTGGAGTGAAATGCCTAAACCGAGGCAGGCTCTAGTGAGGCCTCCAAGCATTTCCTCTCCCAAAACACGGCAGTTTTACCCGAAGAACTCTGCTTTAGTTCCAGGTGTAACACAAGCAGCATTTCTCCATCAGTGCACACAATGGGCACTTTCCCGAATGAACTTGTTCTCTATGCAGGGTGTCCCGCGTGGAGCGAACTGCCTCAGCCATGGCAGGCTCTACTGTGGTCTCTAAGGAATTCCTCTCTGAAAACACGGCACTTTTACCCGAAGAACTCTGCCCTAATTGTAGGTGGAACACAAGCTGCATTTCTCCCACATTGTACACAAAGGGCCCTACCCCGAATGAACTTCTATATATAGGGTGTCCCACGTGCAGTGAACTGCCTCAAGCAAGGCAGGTTGTAGTAAGGACTGTAAGCCTTTCCTCTCCCAAAAGGCGCAGTTTTACCCGAAGAACTCTGCTTTCGTTGCAGGTGGAACACAAGCAACTTTTCTCCCACAGTGTACCCAATGGGCCTTTGCCCGAAAGAACTTCTATACTCAAGGTGTCCCGCGTGGAGTGAAATGCCTAAACCAAGGCAGGCTCTAGTGAGGTCTCTAAGCATTTCCCCTCCCTAAACACGGCAGTTTTACCCAAAGAACTCTGCTTTAGTTGCAGGTGCAACACAAGCAGCATTTCTCCCACTGTGTACTCTTTGGGCTCTGCCACGAATGAACTTCTATATTCAAGGTTTCCCACCTGGAGCGAACTGCCTTAACCAAGGCAGGCGGTAGTGAGGACTGTAAGCATTTCCACTCCCCAAACTCGCAGTTTTAACGAATGAACTCTGCTTTAGTTGCAGGTGGAACACACGCAGGTTTTCTCCCGCAGTGTACACAAAGGGCCTTTCCCCGAATGAACGTCTATACGCAGGGGGTCCCGCGTGGAGTGAACTACCTCAACCAAGGGAGGTTCCTCCTATGCCTCTAAGCGTTTCCTCTCCCAAAACACGCAGTTTTACCCGAAGAACTCTGCTTTAGTTGCAGGTGGAACACAAGCAACTTTTCACCCACAGTGTACACAATGGGCTTTTCGCCGAATGAACTTCTACACGCAGGGTTTCCCTCGTGGAGTGAAATGCCTAAACCGAGGCAGGCTCTAGTGAGGCCTCTAAGCATTTCCTCTCCCCAAACACGGCAGTTTTACCCGAAGAACTCTGCTTTAGTTCCAGGTGTAGCACAAGCAGCATTTCTCCATCAGTGCACACAATGGGCACTTTCCCGAATGAACTTGTTCTCTATGCAGGGTGTCCCGCGTGGAGCGAACTGCCTCAACCATGGCAGGCTCTACTGTGGTCTCTAAGGAATTCCTCTCTGAAAACACGGCACTTTTACCCGAAGAACTCTGCCCTAATTGTAGGTGGAACACAAGCTGCATTTCTCCCACATTGTACACAAAGGGCCCTACCCCGAATGAACTTCTATATATAGGGTGTCCCACGTGCAGTGAACTGCCTCAAGCAAGGCAGGTTGTAGTAAGGACTGTAAGCCTTTCCTCTCCCAAAAGGCGCAGTTTTACCCGAAGAACTCTGCTTTCGTTGCAGGTGGAACACAAGCAACTTTTCTCCCACAGTGTACCCAATGGGCCTTTGCCCGAAAGAACTTCTATACTCAAGGTGTCCCGCGTGGAGTGAAATGCCTAAACCAAGGCAGGCTCTAGGGAGGTCTCTAAGCATTTCCCCTCCCTAAACACGGCAGTTTTACCCAAAGAACTCTGCTTTAGTTGCAGGTGCAACACAAGCAGCATTTCTCCCACTGTGTACTCTTTGGGCTCTGCCACGAATGAACTTCTATATTCAAGGTTTCCCACCTGGAGCGAACTGCCTTAACCAAGGCAGGCGGTAGTGAGGACTGTAAGCATTTCCACTCCCCAAACTCGCAGTTTTAACGAATGAACTCTGCTTTAGTTGCAGGTGGAACACACGCAGGTTTTCTCCCACAGTGTACACAAAGGGCCTTTCCCCGAATGAACGTCTATACGCAGGGGGTCCCGCGTGGAGTGAACTACCTCAACCAAGGGAGGTTCCTCCTATGCCTCTAAGCGTTTCCTCTCCCAAAACACGCAGTTTTACCCGAAGAACTCTGCTTTAGTTGCAGGTGTAACACAAGCAACTTTTCACCCACAGTGTACACAATGGGCTTTTCGCCGAATGATCTTCTACACGCAGGGTTTCCCTCGTGGAGTGAAATGCCTAAACCGAGGCAGGCTCTAGTGAGGCCTCTAAGCATTCCCCTCCCAAAACACAGCAGTTTTACCCAAAGAACTCTGCTTTAGTTGCAGGTGGAACACAAGCAGCATTTCTCTCACTGTGTACTCTTTGGGCTCCTCCACGAATGAACTGCTACGTGCAGGGTTTCCCACCTGGAGTGAACTGCCTTAACCAAGGCAGTCTGTAGTGAGGACTGTAAGCATTTCTACTCCCAAAACTCGCCGTTTTAACGAATGAACTCTGCGTTAGGTGCAGGTGGAACACAAGCAGGTTTTCTCCCGCAGTGTACACAATGGGCCTTTCCCCGAATGAACTTCTATACGCAGGGTGTCCCGCGTGGAGTGAACTACCTCAAACAAGGCAGGCTCTTCTTAGGCCTCTAAGCGTTTCCTCTCCCAAAACACGCAGTTTTACCCAAAGAACTCTGATTTAGTTGGAGGTGGAACACAAGCAGCTTTTCTCCCACTGTGTACACAGTGGCCTTGCCCGAAAGAGCTTCTATACTCAAGGTGTCCCGCGTGGAGTGAAATGCCTAAACCGAGGCAGGCTCTAGTGAGGCCTCCAAGCATTTCCTCTCCCAAAACACGGCAGTTTTACCCGAAGAACTCTGCTTTAGTTCCAGGTGTAACACAAGCAGCATTTCTCCATCAGTGCACACAATGGGCACTTTCCCGAATGAACTTGTTCTCTATGCAGGGTGTCCCGCGTGGAGCGAACTGCCTCAACCATGGCTGGCTCTACTGTGGTCTCTAAGGAATTCCTCTCTGAAAACACGGCACTTTTACCCGAAGAACTCTGCCCTAATTGTAGGTGGAACACAAGCTGCATTTCTCCCACATTGTACACAAAGGGCCCTACCCCGAATGAACTTCTATATATAGGGTGTCCCACGTGCAGTGAACTGCCTCAAGCAAGGCAGGTTGTAGTAAGGACTGTAAGCCTTTCCTCTCCCAAAAGGCGCAGTTTTACCCGAAGAACTCTGCTTTCGTTGCAGGTGGAACACAAGCAACTTTTCTCCCACAGTGTACCCAATGGGCCTTTGCCCGAAAGAACTTCTATACTCAAGGTGTCCCACGTGGAGTGAAATGCCTAAACCAAGGCAGGCTCTAGTGAGGTCTCTAAGCATTTCCCCTCCCTAAACACGGCAGTTTTACCCAAAGAACTCTGCTTTAGTTGCAGGTGCAACACAAGCAGCATTTCTCCCACTGTGTACTCTTTGGGCTCTGCCACGAATGAACTTCTATATTCAAGGTTTCCCACCTGGAGCGAACTGCCTTAACCAAGGCAGGCGGTAGTGAGGACTGTAAGCATTTCCACTCCCCAAACTCGCAGTTTTAACGAATGAACTCTGCTTTAGTTGCAGGTGGAACACACGCAGGTTTTCTCCCACAGTGTACACAAAGGGCCTTTCCCCGAATGAACGTCTATACGCACGGGGTCCCGCGTGGAGTGAACTACCTCAACCAAGGGAGGTTCCTCCTATGCCTCTAAGCGTTTCCTCTCCCAAAACACGCAGTTTTACCCGAAGAACTCTGCTTTAGTTGCAGGTGGAACACAAGCAACTTTTCACCCACAGTGTACACAATGGGCTTTTCGCCGAATGAACTTCTACACGCAGGGTTTCCCTCGTGGAGGGAAATGCCTAAACCGAGGCAGGCTCTAGTGAGGCCTCTAAGCATTCCCCTCCCAAAACACAGCAGTTTTACCCAAAGAACTCTGCTTTAGTTGCAGGTGGAACACAAGCAGCATTTCTCTCACTGTGTACTCTTTGGGCTCCTCCACGAATGAACTGCTACGTGCAGGGTTTCCCACCTGGAGTGAACTGCCTTAACCAAGGCAGTCTGTAGTGAGGACTGTAAGCATTTCTACTCCCAAAACTCGCCGTTTTAACGAATGAACTCTGCGTTAGGTGCAGGTGGAACACAAGCAGGTTTTCTCCCGCAGTGTACACAATGGGCCTTTCCCCGAATGAACTTCTATACGCAGGGTGTCCCGCGTGGAGTGAACTACCTCAAACAAGGCAGGCTCTTCTTAGGCCTCTAAGCGTTTCCTCTCCCAAAACACGCAGTTTTACCCGAAGAACTCTGATTTAGTTGGAGGTGGAACACAAGCAGCTTTTCTCCCACTGTGTACACAGTGGCCTTGCCCGAAAGAGCTTCTATACTCAAGGTGTCCCGCGTGGAGTGAAATGCCTAAACCGAGGCAGGCTCTAGTGAGGCCTCCAAGCATTTCCTCTCCCAAAACACGGCAGTTTTACCCGAAGAACTCTGCTTTAGTTCCAGGTGTAACACAAGCAGCATTTCTCCATCAGTGCACACAATGGGCACTTTCCCGAAAGAACTTGTTCTCTATGCAGGGTGTCCCGCGTGGAGCGAACTGCCTCAACCATGGCAGGCTCTACTGTGGTCTCTAAGGAATTCCTCTCTGAAAACACGGCACTTTTACCCGAAGAACTCTGCCCTAATTGTAGGTGGAACACAAGCTGCATTTCTCCCACATTGTACACAAAGGGCCCTACCCCGAATGAACTTCTATATATAGGGTGTCCCACGTGCAGTGAACTGCCTCAAGCAAGGCAGGTTGTAGTACGGACTGTAAGCCTTTCCTCTCCCAAAAGGCGCAGTTTTACCCGAAGAACTCTGCTTTCGGTGCAGGTGGAACACAAGCAACTTTTCTCCCACAGTGTACCCAATGGGCCTTTGCCCGAAAGAACTTCTATACTCAAGGTGTCCCGCGTGGAGTGAAATGCCTAAACCAAGGCAGGCTCTAGTGAGGTCTCTAAGCATTTCCCCTCCCTAAACACGGCAGTTTTACCCAAAGAACTCTGCTTTAGTTGCAGGTGCAACACAAGCAGCATTTCTCCCACTGTGTACTCTTTGGGCTCTGCCACGAATGAACTTCTATATTCAAGGTTTCCCACCTTGAGCGAACTGCCTTAACGAAGGCAGGCGGTAGTGAGGACTGTAAGCATTTCCACTCCCCAATCTCGCAGTTTTAACGAATGAACTCTGCTTTAGTTGCAGGTGGAACACACGCAGGTTTTCTCCCACAGTGTACACAAAGGGCCTTTCCCTGAATGAACGTCTATACGCAGGGGGTCGGGCGTGGAGTGAACTACCTCAACCAAGGGAGGTTCCTCCTATGCCTCTAAGCGTTTCCTCTCCCAAAACACGCAGTTTTACCCGAAGAACTCTGCTTTAGTTGCAGGTGGAACACAAGCAACTTTTCACCCACAGTGTACACAATGGGCTTTTCGCCGAATGAACTTCTACACGCAGGGTTTCCCTCGTGGAGTGAAATGCCTAAACCGAGGCAGGCTCTAGTGAGGCCTCTAAGCATTTCCTCTCCCCAAACACGGCAGTTTTACCCGAAGAACTCTGCTTTAGTTCCAGGTGTAACACAAGCAGCATTTCTCCATCAGTGCACACAATGGGCACTTTCCCGAATGAACTTGTTCTCTATGCAGGGTGTCCCGCGTGGAGCGAACTGCCTCAACCATGGCAGGCTCTACTGTGGTCTCTAAGGAATTTCTCACTGAAAACACGGCACTTTTACCCGAAGAACTCTGCCCTAATTGCAGGTGGAACACAAGCTGCATTTCTCCCACATTGTACACAAAGGGCCCTACCCCGAATGAACTTCTATATATAGGGTGTCCCACGTGCAGTGAACTGCCTCAAGCAAGGCAGGTTGTAGTAAGGACTGTAAGCCTTTCCTCTCCCAAAAGGCGCAGTTTTACCCGAAGAACTCTGCTTTCATTGCAGGTGGAACACAAGCAACTTTTCTCTCGCAGTGTACCCAATGGGCCTTTGCCCGAAAGAACTTCTATACTCAAGGTGTCCCGCGTGGAGTGAAATGCCTAAACCAAGGCAGGCTCTAGTGAGGTCTCTAAGCATTCCCCTCCCAAAACACAGCAGTTTTACCCAAAGAACTCTGCTTTAGTTGCAGGTGGAACACAAGCAGCATTTCTCTCACTGTGTACTCTTTGGGCTCCTCCACGAATGAACTGCTACATGCAGGGTTTCCCACCTGGAGTGAACTGCCTTAACCAAGGCAGTCTGTAGTGAGGACTGTAAGCATTTCTACTCCCCAAACTCGCCGTTTTAACGAATGAACTCTGCGTTAGGTGCAGGTGGAACACAAGCAGGTTTTCTCCCGCAGTGTACACAATGGGCCTTTCCCCGAATGAACTTCTATACGCAGGGTGTCCCGCGTGGAGTGAACTACCTCAAACAAGGCAGGCTCTTCTTAGGCCTCTAAGCGTTTCCTCTCCCAAAACACGCAGTTTTACCCGAAGAACTCTGATTTAGTTGGAGGTGGAACACAAGCAGCTTTTCTCCCACTGTGTACACAGTGGCCTTGCCCGAAAGAGCTTCTATACTCAAGGTGTCCCGCGTGGAGTGAAATGCCTAAACCGAGGCAGGCTCTAGTGAGGCCTCCAAGCATTTCCTCTCCCAAAACACGGCAGTTTTACCCGAAGAACTCTGCTTTAGTTCCAGGTGTAACACAAGCAGCATTTCTCCATCAGTGCACACAATGGGCACTTTCCCGAATGAACTTGTTCTCTATGCAGGGTGTCCCGCGTGGAGCGAACTGCCTCAACCATGGCAGGCTCTACTGTGGTCTCTAAGGAATTCCTCTCTGAAAACACGGCACTTTTACCCGAAGAACTCTGCCCTAATTGTAGGTGGAACACAAGCTGCATTTCTCCCACATTGTACACAAAGGGCCCTACCCCGAATGAACTTCTATATATAGGGTGTCCCACGTGCAGTGAACTGCCTCAAGCAAGGCAGGTTGTAGTACGGACTGTAAGCCTTTCCTCTCCCAAAAGGCGCAGTTTTACCCGAAGAACTCTGCTTTCGGTGCAGGTGGAACACAAGCAACTTTTCTCCCACAGTGTACCCAATGGGCCTTTGCCCGAAAGAACTTCTATACTCAAGGTGTCCCGCGTGGAGTGAAATGCCTAAACCAAGGCAGGCTCTAGTGAGGTCTCTAAGCATTTCCCCTCCCTAAACACGGCAGTTTTACCCAAAGAACTCTGCTTTAGTTGCAGGTGCAACACAAGCAGCATTTCTCCCACTGTGTACTCTTTGGGCTCTGCCACGAATGAACTTCTATATTCAAGGTTTCCCACCTGCAGCGAACTGCCTTAACGAAGGCAGGCGGTAGTGAGGACTGTAAGCATTTCCACTCCCCAATCTCGCAGTTTTAACGAATGAACTCTGCTTTAGTTGCAGGTGGAACACACGCAGGTTTTCTCCCACAGTGTACACAAAGGGCCTTTCCCTGAATGAACGTCTATACGCAGGGGGTCGGGCGTGGAGTGAACTACCTCAACCAAGGGAGGTTCCTCCTATGCCTCTAAGCGTTTCCTCTCCCAAAACACGCAGTTTTACCCGAAGAACTCTGCTTTAGTTGCAGGTGGAACACAAGCAACTTTTCACCCACAGTGTACACAATGGGCTTTTCGCCGAATGAACTTCTACACGCAGGGTTTCCCTCGTGGAGTGAAATGCCTAAACCGAGGCAGGCTCTAGTGAGGCCTCTAAGCATTTCCTCTCCCCAAACACGGCAGTTTTACCCGAAGAACTCTGCTTTAGTTCCAGGTGTAACACAAGCAGCATTTCTCCATCAGTGCACACAATGGGCACTTTCCCGAATGAACTTGTTCTCTATGCAGGGTGTCCCGCGTGGAGCGAACTGCCTCAACCATGGCAGGCTCTACTGTGGTCTCTAAGGAATTTCTCACTGAAAACACGGCACTTTTACCCGAAGAACTCTGCCCTAATTGCAGGTGGAACACAAGCTGCATTTCTCCCACATTGTACACAAAGGGCCCTACCCCGAATGGACTTCTATATATAGGGTGTCCCACGTGCAGTGAACTGCCTCAAGCAAGGCAGGTTGTAGTAAGGACTGTAAGCCTTTCCTCTCCCAAAAGGCGCAGTTTTACCCGAAGAACTCTGCTTTCATTGCAGGTGGAACACAAGCAACTTTTCTCTCGCAGTGTACCCAATGGGACTTTGCCCGAAAGAACTTCTATACTCAAGGTGTCCCGCGTGGAGTGAAATGCCTAAACCAAGGCAGGCTCTAGTGAGGTCTCTAAGCATTCCCCTCCCAAAACACAGCAGTTTTACCCAAAGAACTCTGCTTTAGTTGCAGGTGGAACACAAGCAGCATTTCTCTCACTGTGTACTCTTTGGGCTCCTCCACGAATGAACTGCTACATGCAGGGTTTCCCACCTGGAGTGAACTGCCTTAACCAAGGCAGTCTGTAGTGAGGACTGTAAGCATTTCTACTCCCAAAACTCGCCGTTTTAACGAATGAACTCTGCGTTAGGTGCAGGTGGAACACAAGCAGGTTTTCTCCCGCAGTGTACACAATGGGCCTTTCCCCAAATGAACTTCTATACGCAGGGTGTACCGCGTGGAGTGAACTACCTCAAACAAGGCAGGCTCTTCTTAGGCCTCTAAGCGTTTCCTCTCCCAAAACACGCAGTTTTACCCGAAGAACTCTGATTTAGTTGGTGGTGGAACACAAGCAGCTTTTCTCCCACTGTGTACACAGTGGCCTTGCCCGAAAGAGCTTCTATACTCAAGGTGTCCCGCGTGGAGTGAAATGCCTAAACCGAGGCAGGCTCTAGTGAGGCCTCCAAGCATTTCCTCTCCCAAAACACGGCAGTTTTACCCGAAGAACTCTGCTTTAGTTCCAGGTGTAACACAAGCAGCATTTCTCCATCAGTGCACACAATGGGCACTTTCCCGAATGAACTTGTTCTCTATGCAGGGTGTCCCGCGTGGAGCGAACTGCCTCAACCATGGCAGGCTCTACTGTGGTCTCTAAGGAATTCCTCTCTGAAAACACGGCACTTTTACCCGAAGAACTCTGCCCTAATTGTAGGTGGAACACAAGCTGCATTTCTCCCACATTGTACACAAAGGGCCCTACCCCGAATGAACTTATATATATAGGGTGTCCCACGTGCAGTGAACTGCCTCAAGCAAGGCAGGTTGTAGTACGGACTGTAAGCCTTTCCTCTCCCAAAAGGCGCAGTTTTACCCGAAGAACTCTGCTTTCGTTGCAGGTGGAACACAAGCAACTTTTCTCCCACAGTGTACCCAATGGGCCTTTGCCCGAAAGAACTTCTATACTCAAGGTGTCCCGCGTGGAGTGAAATGCCTAAACCAAGGCAGGCTCTAGTGAGGTCTCTAAGCATTTCCCCTCCCTGAACACGGCAGTTTTACCCAAAGAACTCTGCTTTAGTTGCAGGTGCAACACAAGCAGCATTTCTCCCACTGTGTACTCTTTGGGCTCTGCCACGAATGAACTTCTATATTCAAGGTTTCCCACCTGGAGCGAACTGCCTTAACCAAGGCAGGCGGTAGTGAGGACTGTAAGCATTTCCACTCCCCAAACTCGCAGTTTTAACGAATGAACTCTGCTTTAGTTGCAGGTGGAACACACGCAGGTTTTCTCCCACAGTGTACACAAAGGGCCTTTCCCCGAATGAACGTCTATACGCAGGGGGTCCCGCGTGGAGTGAACTACCTCAACCAAGGGAGGTTCCTCCTATGCCTCTAAGCGTTTCCTCTCCCAAAACACGCAGTTTTACCCGAAGAACTCTGCTTTAGTTGCAGGTGGAACACAAGCAACTTTTCACCCACAGTGTACACAATGGGCTTTTCGCCGAATGATCTTCTACACGCAGGGTTTCCCTCGTGGAGTGAAATGCCTAAACCGAGGCAGGCTCTAGTGAGGCCTCTAAGCATTTCCTCTCCCCAAACACGGCAGTTTTACCCGAAGAACTCTGCTTTAGTTCCAGGTGTAACACAAGCAGCATTTCTCCATCAGTGCACACAATGGGCACTTTCCCGAATGAACTTGTTCTCTATGCAGGGTGTCCCGCGTGGAGCGAACTGCCTCAACCATGGCAGGCTCTACTGTGGTCTCTAAGGAATTTCTCACTGAAAACACGGCACTTTTACCCGAAGAACTCTGCCCTAATTGCAGGTGGAACACAAGCTGCATTTCTCCCACATTGTACACAAAGGGCCCTACCCCGAATGAACTTCTATATATAGGGTGTCCCACGTGCAGTGAACTGCCTCAAGCAAGGCAGGTTGTAGTAAGGACTGTAAGCCTTTCCTCTCCCAAAAGGCGCAGTTTTACCCGAAGAACTCTGCTTTAATTGCAGGTGGAACACAAGCAACTTTTCTCTCGCAGTGTACCCAATGGGCCTTTGCCCGAAAGAACTTCTATACTCAAGGTGTCCCGCGTGGAGTGAAATGCCTAAACCAAGGCAGGCTCTAGTGAGGTCTCTAAGCATTCCCCTCCCAAAACACAGCAGTTTTACCCAAAGAACTCTGCTTTAGTTGCAGGTGGAACACAAGCAGCATTTCTCTCACTGTGTACTCTTTGGGCTCCTCCACGAATGAACTGCTACGTGCAGGGTTTCCCACCTGGAGTGAACTGCCTTAACCAAGGCAGTCTGTAGTGAGGACTGTAAGCATTTCTACTCCCAAAACTCGCCGTTTTAACGAATGAACTCTGCGTTAGGTGCAGGTGGAACACAAGCAGGTTTTCTCCCGCAGTGTACACAATGGGCCTTTCCCCGAATGAAGTTCTATACGCAGGGTGTCCCGCGTGGAGTGAACTACCTCAAACAAGGCAGGCTCTTCTTAGGCCTCTAACCGTTTCCTCTCCCAAAACACGCAGTTTTACCCGAAGAACTCTGATTTAGTTGGAGGTGGAACACAAGCAGCTTTTCTCCCACTGTGTACACAGTGGCCTTGCCCGAAAGAGTTTCTATACTCAAGGTGTCCCGCGTGGAGTGAAATGCCTAAACCGAGGCAGGCTCTAGTGAGGCCTCCAAGCATTTCCTCTCCCAAAACACGACAGTTTTACCCGAAGAACTCTGCTTTAGTTCCAGGTGTAACACAAGCAGCATTTCTCCATCAGTGCACACAATGGGCACTTTCCCGAATGAACTTGTTCTCTATGCAGGGTGTCCCGCGTGGAGCGAACTGCCTCAACCATGGCAGGCTCTACTGTGGTCTCTAAGGAATTCCTCTCTGAAAACACGGCACTTTTACCCGAAGAACTCTGCCCTAATTGTAGGTGGAACACAAGCTGCATTTCTCCCACATTGTACACAAAGGGCCCTACCCCGAATGAACTTCTATATATAGGGTGTCCCACGTGCAGTGAACTGCCTCAAGCAAGGCAGGTTGTACTACGGACTGTAAGCATTTCCTCTCCCAAAAGGCGCAGTTTTACCCGAAGAACTCTGCTTTCGTTGCAGGTGGAACACAAGCAACTTTTCTCCCACAGTGTACCCAATGGGCCTTTGCCCGAAAGAACTTCTATACTCAAGGTGTCCCGCGTGGAGTGAAATGCCTAAACCAAGGCAGGCTCTAGTGAGGTCTCTAAGCATTTCCCCTCCCTAAACACGGCAGTTTTACCCAAAGAACTCTGCTTTAGTTGCAGGTGCAACACAAGCAGCATTTCTCCCACTGTGTACTCTTTGGGCTCTGCCACGAATGAACTTCTATATTCAAGGTTTCCCACCTGGAGCGAACTGCCTTAACCAAGGCAGGCGGTAGTGAGGACTGTAAGCATTTCCACTCCCCAAACTCGCAGTTTTAACGAATGAACTCTGCTTTAGTTGCAGGTGGAACACACGCAGGTTTTCTCCCACAGTGTACACAAAGGGCCTTTCCCCGAATGAACGTCTATACGCAGGGGGTCCCGCGTGGAGTGAACTACCTCAACCAAGGGAGGTTCCTCCTATGCCTCTAAGCGTTTCCTCTCCCCAAACACGCAGTTTTACCCGAAGAACTCTGCTTTAGTTGCAGGTGGAACACAAGCAACTTTTCAACCACAGTGTACACAATGGGCTTTTCGCCGAATGAACTTCTACACGCAGGGTTTCCCTCGTGGAGTGAAATGCCTAAACCGAGGCAGGCTCTAGTGAGGCCTCTAAGCATTTCCTCTCCCCAAACACGGCAGTTTTACCCGAAGAACTCTGCTTTAGTTCCAGGTGTAACACAAGCAGCATTTCTCCATCAGTGCACACAATGGGCACTTTCCCGAATGAACTTGTTCTCTATGCAGGGTGTCCCGCGTGGAGCGAACTGCCTCAACCATGGCAGGCTCTACTGTGGTCTCTAAGGAATTTCTCACTGAAAACACGGCACTTTTACCCGAAGAACTCTGCCCTAATTGCAGGTGGAACACAAGCTGCATTTCTCCCACATTGTACACAAAGGGCCCTACCCCGAATGAACTTCTATATATAGGGTGTCCCACGTGCAGTGAACTGCCTCAAGCAAGGCAGGTTGTAGTAAGGACTGTAAGCCTTTCCTCTCCCAAAAGGCGCAGTTTTACCCGAAGAACTCTGCTTTCGTTGCAGGTGGAACACAAGCAACTTTTCTCCCGCAGTGTACCCAATGGGCCTTTGCCCGAAAGAACTTCTATACTCAAGGTGTCCCGCGTGGAGTGAAATGCCTAAACCAAGGCAGGCTCTAGTGAGGTCTCTAAGCATTTCCCCTCCCTAAACACGGCAGTTTTACCCAAAGAACTCTGCTTTAGTTGCAGGTGCAACACAAGCAGCATTTCTCCCACTGTGTACTCTTTGGGCTCTGCCACGAATGAACTTCTATATTCAAGGTTTCCCACCTGGAGCGAACTGCCTTAACCAAGGCAGGCGGTAGTGAGGACTGTAAGCATTTCCACTCCCCAAACTCGCAGTTTTAACGAATGAACTCTGCTTTAGTTGCAGGTGGAACACACGCAGGTTTTCTCCCACAGTGTACACAAAGGGCCTTTCCCCGAATGAACGTCTATACGCAGGGGGTCCCGCGTGGAGTGAACTACCTCAACCAAGGGAGGTTCCTCCTATGCCTCTAAGCGTTTCCTCTCCCAAAACACGCAGTTTTACCCGAAGAACTCTGCTTTAGTTGCAGGTGGAACACAAGCAACTTTTCACCCACAGTGTACACAATGGGCTTTTCTCCGAATGAAATTCGACACGCAGGGTTTCCCTCGTGGAGTGAAATGCCCAAACCGAGGCAGGCTCTAGTGAGGCCTCTAAGCATTTCCTCTCCCAAAACACGGCAGTTTTACCCGAAGAACTCTGCTTTAGTTCCAGGTGTAACACAAGCAGCATTTCTCCATCAGTGCACACAATGGGCACTTTTCCGAATGAACTTGTTCTCTATGCAGGGTGTCCCGCGTGGAGCGAACTGCCTCAACCATGGCAGGCTCTACTGTGGTCTCTAAGGAATTCCTCTCGGAAAACACGGCACTTTTACCCGAAGAACTCTGCCCTAATTGCAGGTGGAACACAAGCTGCATTTCTCCCACATTGTACACAAAGGGCCCTACCCCAAATGAACTTCTATATATAGGGTGTCCCACGTGCAGTGAACTGCCTCAAGCAAGGCAGGTTGTAGTAAGGACTGTAAGCCTTTCCTCTCCCAAAAGGCGCAGTTTTACCCGAAGAACTCTGCTTTCATTGCAGGTGGAACACAAGCAACTTTTCTCTCGCAGTGTACCCAATGGGAATTTGCCCGAAAGAACTTCTATACTCAAGGTGTCCCGCGTGGAGTGAAATGCCTAAACCAAGGCAGGCTCTAGTGAGGTCTCTAAGCATTCCCCTCCCAAAACACAGCAGTTTTACCCAAAGAACTCTGCTTTCGTTGCAGGTGGAACACAAGCAGCATTTCTCTCACTGTGTACTCTTTGGGCTCCTCCACGAATGAACTGCTACATGCAGGGTTTCCCACCTGGAGTGAACTGCCTTAACCAAGGCAGTCTGTAGTGAGGACTGTAAGCATTTCTACTCCCAAAACTCGCAGTTTTAACGAATGAACTCTGCGTTAGGTGCAGGTGGAACACAAGCAGGTTTTCTCCCGCAGTGTACACAATGGGCCTTTCCCCGAATGAACTTCTATACGCAGGGTGTCCCGCGTGGAGTGAACTACCTCAAACAAGGCAGGCTCTTCTTAGGCCTCTAAGCGTTTCCTCTCCCAAAACACGCAGTTTTACCCGAAGAACTCTGATTTAGTTGGAGGTGGAACACAAGCAGCTTTTCTCCCACTGTGTACACAGTGGCCTTGCACGAAAGAGCTTCTATACTCAAGGTGTCCAGCGTGGAGTGAAATGCCTAAACCGAGGCAGGCTCTAGTGAGGCCTCTAAGCATTTCCTCTCCCAAAACACGGCAGTTTTACCCGAAAAACTCTGCTTTAGTTCCAGGTGTAACACAAGCAGCATTTCTCCATCAGTGCACACAATGGGCACTTTCCCGAATGAACTTGTTCTCTATGCAGGGTGTCCCGCGTGGAGCGAACTGCCTCAACCATGGCAGGCTCTACTGTGGTCTCTAAGGAATTCCTCTCTGAAAACACGGCACTTTTACCCGAAGAACTCTGCCCTAATTGTAGGTGAAACACAAGCTGCATTTCTCCCACATTGTACACAAAGGGCCCTACCCCGAATGAACTTCTATATATAGGGTGTCCCACGTGCAGTGAACTGCCTCAAGCAAGGCAGGTTGTAGTAAGGACTGTAAGCATTTCCTCTCCCAAAAGGCGCAGTCTTACCCGAAGAACTCTTCTTTCGTTGCAGGTGGAACACAAGCAACTTTTCAACCACAGTGTACACAATGGGCTTTTCGCCAAATGAACTTCTACACGCAGGGTTTCCCTCGTGGAGTGAAATGCCTAAACCGAGGCAGGCTCTAGTGAGGCCTCTAAGCATTTCCTCTCCCCAAACACGGCAGTTTTACCCGAAGAACTCTGCTTTAGTTCCAGGTGTAACACAAGCAGCATTTCTCCATCAGTGCACACAATGGGCACTTTCCCAAATGAACTTGTTCTCTATGCAGGGTGTCCCGCGTGGAGCGAACTGCCTCAACCATGGCAGGCTCTACTGTGGTCTCTAAGGAATTTCTCACTGAAAACACGGCACTTTTACCCGAAGAACTCTGCCCTAATTGCAGGTGGAACACAAGCTGCATTTCTCCCACATTGTACACAAAGGGCCCTACCCCGAATGAACTTCTATATATAGGGTGTCCCACGTGCAGTGAACTCCCTCAAGCAAGGCAGGTTGTAGTAAGGACTGTAAGCCTTTCCTCTCCCAAAACACGCAGTTTTACCCGAAGAACTCTGCTTTCGTTGCAGGTGGAACACAAGCAACTTTTCTCCCGCAGTGTACCCAATGGGCCTTTGCCCGAAAGAACTTCTATACTCAAGGTGTCCCGCGTGGAGTGAAATGCCTAAACCAAGGCAGGCTCTAGTGAGGTCTCTAAGCATTTCCCCTCCCTAAACACGGCAGTTTTACCCAAAGAACTCTGCTTTAGTTGCAGGTGCAACACAAGCAGCATTTCTCCCACTGTGTACTCTTTGGGCTCTGCCACGAATGAACTTCTATATTCAAGGTTTCCCACCTGGAGCGAACTGCCTTAACCAAGGCAGGCGGTAGTGAGGACTGTAAGCATTTCCACTCCCCAAACTCGCAGTTTTAACGAATGAACTCTGCTTTAGTTGCAGGTGGAACACACGCAGGTTTTCTCCCACAGTGTACACAAAGGGCCTTTCCCCGAATGAACGTCTATACGCAGGGGGTCCCGCGTGGAGTGAACTACCTCAACCAAGGGAGGTTCCTCCTATGCCTCTAAGCGTTTCCTCTCCCAAAACACGCAGTTTTACCCGAAGAACTCTGCTTTAGTTGCAGGTGGAACACAAGCAACTTTTCACCCACAGTGTACACAATGGGCTTTTCGCCGAATGAAATTCGACACGCAGGGTTTCCCTCGTGGAGTGAAATGCCTAAACCGAGGCAGGCTCTAGTGAGGCCTCTAAGCATTTCCTCTCCCAAAACACGGCAGTTTTACCCGAAGAACTCTGCTTTAGTTCCAGGTGTAACACAAGCAGCATTTCTCCATCAGTGCACACAATGGGCACTTTCCCGAATGAACTTGTTCTCTATGCAGGGTGTCCCGCGTGGAGCGAACTGCCTCAACCATGGCAGGCTCTACTGTGGTCTCTAAGGAATTCCTCTCGGAAAACACGGCACTTTTACCCGAAGAACTCTGCCCTAATTGCAGGTGGAACACAAGCTGCATTTCTCCCACATTGTACACAAAGGGCCCTACCCCAAATGAACTTCTATATATAGGGTGTCCCACGTGCAGTGAACTGCCTCAAGCAAGGCAGGTTGTAGTAAGGACTGTAAGCCTTTCCTCTCCCAAAAGGCGCAGTTTTACCCGAAGAACTCTGCTTTCATTGCAGGTGGAACACAAGCAACTTTTCTCTCGCAGTGTACCCAATGGGACTTTGCCCGAAAGAACTTCTATACTCAAGGTGTCCCGCGTGGAGTGAAATGCCTAAACCAAGGCAGGCTCTAGTGAGGTCTCTAAGCATTCCCCTCCCAAAACACAGCAGTTTTACCCAAAGAACTCTGCTTTCGTTGCAGGTGGAACACAAGCAGCATTTCTCTCACTGTGTACTCTTTGGGCTCCTCCACGAATGAACTGCTACATGCAGGGTTTCCCACCTGGAGTGAACTGCCTTAACCAAGGCAGTCTGTAGTGAGGACTGTAAGCATTTCTACTCCCAAAACTCGCAGTTTTAACGAATGAACTCTGCGTTAGGTGCAGGTGGAACACAAGCAGGTTTTCTCCCGCAGTGTACACAATGGGCCTTTCCCCGAATGAACTTCTATACGCAGGGTGTCCCGCGTGGAGTGAACTACCTCAAACAAGGCAGGCTCTTCTTAGGCCTCTAAGCGTTTCCTCTCCCAAAACACGCAGTTTTACCCGAAGAACTCTGATTTAGTTGGAGGTGGAACACAAGCAGCTTTTCTCCCACTGTGTACACAGTGGCCTTGCACGAAAGAGCTTCTATACTCAAGGTGTCCAGCGTGGAGTGAAATGCCTAAACCGAGGCAGGGTCTAGTGAGGCCTCCAAGCATTTCCTCTCCCAAAACACGGCAGTTTTACCCGAAGAACTCTGCTTTAGTTCCAGGTGTAACACAAGCAGCATTTCTCCATCAGTGCACACAATGGGCACTTTCCCGAATGAACTTGTTCTCTATGCAGGGTGTCCCGCGTGGAGCGAACTGCCTCAACCATGGCAGGCTCTACTGTGGTCTCTAAGGAATTCCTCTCTGAAAACACGGCACTTTTACCCGAAGAACTCTGCCCTAATTGTAGGTGGAACACAAGCTGCATTTCTCCCACATTGTACACAAAGGGCCCTACCCCGAATGAACTTCTATATATAGGGTGTCCCACGTGCAGTGAACTGCCTCAAGCAAGGCAGGTTGTAGTAAGGACTGTAAGCATTTCCTCTCCCAAAAGGCGCAGTCTTACCCGAAGAACTCTGCTTTCGTTGCAGGTGGAACACAAGCAACTTTTCTCCCGCAGTGTACCCAATGGGCCTTTGCCCGAAAGAACTTCTATACTCAAGGTGTCCCGCGTGGAGTGAAATGCCTAAACCAAGGCAGGCTCTAGTGAGGTCTCTAAGCATTTCCCCTCCCTAAACACGGCAGTTTTACCCAAAGAACTCTGCTTTAGTTGCAGGTGCAACACAAGCAGCATTTCTCCCACTGTGTACTCTTTGGGCTCTGCCACGAATGAACTTCTATATTCAAGGTTTCCCACCTGGAGCGAACTGCCTTAACCAAGGCAGGCGGTAGTGAGGACTGTAAGCATTTCCACTCCCCAAACTCGCAGTTTTAACGAATGAACTCTGCTTTAGTTGCAGGTGGAACACACGCAGGTTTTCTCCCACAGTGCACACAAAGGGCCTTTCCCCGAATACACGTCTATACGCAGGGGGTCCCGCGTGGAGTGAACTACCTCAACCAAGGGAGGTTCCTCCTATGCCTCTAAGCGTTTCCTCTCCCAAAACACGCAGTTTTACCTGAAGAACTCTGCTTTAGTTGCAGGTGGAACACAAGCAACTTTTCACCCACAGTGTACACAATGGGCTTTTTGCCGAATGAACTTCTACACGCAGGGTTTCCCTCGTGGAGTGAAATGCCTAAACCGAGGCAGGCTCTAGTGAGGCCTCTAAGCATTTCCTCTCCCCAAACACGGCAGTTTTACCCGAAGAACTCTGCTTTAGTTCCAGGTGTAACACAAGCAGCATTTCTCCATCAGTGCACACAATGGGCACTTTCCCGAATGAACTTGTTCTCTATGCAGGGTGTCCCGCGTGGAGCGAACTGCCTCAACCATGGCAGGCTCTACTGTGGTCTCTAAGGAATTCCTCTCGGAAAACACGGCACTTTTACCCGAAGAACTCTGCCCTAATTGCAGGTGGAACACAAGCTGCATTTCTCCCACATTGTACACAAAGGGCCCTACCCCGAATGAACTTCTATATATAGGGTGTCCCACGTGCAGTGAACTGCCTCAAGCAAGGCAGGTTGTAGTAAGGACTGTAAGCCTTTCCTCTCCCAAAAGGCGCAGTTTTACCCGAAGAACTCTGCTTTCATTGCAGGTGGAACACAAGCAACTTTTCTCTCGCAGTGTACCCAATGGGACTTTGCCCGAAAGAACTTCTATACTCAAGGTGTCCCGCGTGGAGTGAAATGCCTAAACCAAGGCAGGCTCTAGTGAGGTCTCTAAGCATTCCCCTCCCAAAACACAGCAGTTTTACCCAAAGAACTCTGCTTTAGTTGCAGGTGGAACACAAGCAGCATTTCTCTCACTGTGTACTCTTTGGGCTCCTCCACGAATGAACTGCTACATGCAGGGTTTCCCACCTGGAGTGAACTGCCTTAACCAAGGCAGTCTGTAGTGAGGACTGTAAGCATTTCTACTCCCAAAACTCGCAGTTTTAACGAATGAACTCTGCGTTAGGTGCAGGTGGAACACAAGCAGGTTTTCTCTCGCAGTGTACACAATGGGCCTTTCCCCGAATGAACTTCTATACGCAGGGTGTCCCGCGTGGAGTGAACTACCTCAAACAAGGCAGGCTCTTCTTAGGCCTCTAAGCGTTTCCTCTCCCAAAACACGCAGTTTTACCCGAAGACCTCTGATTTAGTTGGAGGTGGAACACAAGCAGCTTTTCTCCCACTGTGTACACAGTGGCCTTGCCCGAAAGAGCTTCTATACTCAAGGTGTCCCGCGTGGAGTGAAATGCCTAAACCGAGGCAGGCTCTAGTGAGGCCTCTAAGCATTTCCTCTCCCAAAACACGGCAGTTTTACCCGAAAAACTCTGCTTTAGTTCCAGGTGTAACACAAGCAGCATTTCTCCATCAGTGCACACAATGGGCACTTTCCCGAATGAACTTGTTCTCTATGCAGGGTGTCCCGCGTGGAGCGAACTGCCTCAACCATGGCAGGCTCTACTGTGGTCTCTAAGGAATTCCTCTCTGAAAACACGGCACTTTTACCCGAAGAACTCTGCCCTAATTGTAGGTGGAACACAAGCTGCATTTCTCCCACATTGTACACAAAGGGCCCTACCCCGAATGAACTTCTATATATAGGGTGTCCCACGTGCAGTGAACTGCCTCAAGCAAGGCAGGTTGTAGTAAGGACTGTAAGCATTTCCTCTCCCAAAAGGCGCAGTCTTACCCGAAGAACTCTGCTTTCGTTGCAGGTGGAACACAAGCAACTTTTCTCCCGCAGTGTACCCAATGGGCCTTTGCCCGAAAGAACTTCTATACTCAAGGTGTCCCGCGTGGAGTGAAATGCCTAAACCAAGGCAGGCTCTAGTGAGGTCTCTAAGCATTTCCCCTCCCTAAACACGGCAGTTTTACCCAAAGAACTCTGCTTTAGTTGCAGGTGCAACACAAGCAGCATTTCTCCCACTGTGTACTCTTTGGGCTCTGCCACGAATGAACTTCTATATTCAAGGTTTCCCACCTGGAGCGAACTGCCTTAACCAAGGCAGGCGGTAGTGAGGACTGTAAGCATTTCCACTCCCCAAACTCGCAGTTTTAACGAATGAACTCTGCTTTAGTTGCAGGTGGAACACACGCAGGTTTTCTCCCACAGTGCACACAAAGGGCCTTTCCCCGAATACACGTCTATACGCAGGGGGTCCCGCGTGGAGTGAACTACCTCAACCAAGGGAGGTTCCTCCTATGCCTCTAAGCGTTTCCTCTCCCAAAACACGCAGTTTTACCCGAAGAACTCTGCTTTAGTTGCAGGTGGAACACAAGCAACTTTTCACCCACAGTGTACACAATGGGCTTTTCGCCGAATGAACTTCTACACGCAGGGTTTCCCTCGTGGAGTGAAATGCCTAAACCGAGGCAGGCTCTAGTGAGGCCTCTAAGCATTTCCTCTCCCAAAACACGGCAGTTTTGCCCGAAGAACTCTGCTTTAGTTCCAGGTGTAACACAAGCAGCATTTCTCCATCAGTGCACACAATTGGCACTTTCCCGAATGAACTTGTTCTCTATGCAGGGTGTCCCGCGTGGAGCGAACTGCCTCAACCATGGCAGGCTCTACTGTGGTCTCTAAGGAATTCCTCTCGGAAAACACGGCACTTTTACCCGAAGAACTCTGCCCTAATTGCAGGTGGAACACAAGCTGCATTTCTCCCACATTGTACACAAAGGGCCCTACCCCGAATGAACTTCTATATATAGGGTGTCCCACGTGCAGTGAACTGCCTCAAGCAAGGCAGGTTGTAGTAAGGACTGTAAGCATTTCCTCTCCCAAAAGGCGCAGTTTTACCCGAAGAACTCTGCTTTCATTGCAGGTGGAACACAAGCAACTTTTCTCTCGCAGTGTACCCAATGGGCCTTTGCCCGAAAGAACTTCTATACTCAAGGTGTCCCGCGTGGAGTGAAATGCCTAAACCAAGGCAGGCTCTAGTGAGGTCTCTAAGCATTTCCCCTCCCTAAACACGGCAGTTTTACCCAAAGAACTCTGCTTTAGTTGCAGGTGCAACACAAGCAGCATTTCTCCCACTGTGTACTCTTTGGGCTCTGCCACGAATGAACTTCTATATTCAAGGTTTCCCACCTGGAGCGAACTGCCTTAACCAAGGCAGGCGGTAGTGAGGACTGTAAGCATTTCCACTCCCCAAACTCGCAGTTTTAACGAATGAACTCTGCTTTAGTTGCAGGTGGAACACACGCAGGTTTTCTCCCACAGTGTACACAAAGGGCCTTTCCCCGAATGAACGTCTATACGCAGGGGGTCCCGCGTGGAGTGAACTACCTCAACCAAGGGAGGTTCCTCCTATGCCTCTAAGCGTTTCCTCTCCCCAAACACGCAGTTTTACCCGAAGAACTCTGCTTTAGTTGCAGGTGGAACACAAGCAACTTTTCACCCACAGTGTACACAATGGGCTTTTCGCCGAATGAACTTCTACACGCAGGGTTTCCCTCGTGGAGTGAAATGCCTAAACCGAGGCAGGCTCTAGTGAGGCCTCTAAGCATTTCCTCTCCCCAAACACGGCAGTTTTACCCGAAGAACTCTGCTTTAGTTCCAGGTGTAACACAAGCAGCATTTCTCCATCAGTGCACACAATGGGCACTTTCCCAAATGAACTTGTTCTCTATGCAGGGTGTCCCGCGTGGAGCGAACTGCCTCAACCATGGCAGGCTCTACTGTGGTCTCTAAGGAATTCCTCTCGGAAAACACGGCACTTTTACCCGAAGAACTCTGCCCTAATTGCAGGTGGAACACAAGCTGCATTTCTCCCACATTGTACACAAAGGGCCCTACCCCGAATGAACTTCTATATATAGGGTGTCCCACGTGCAGTGAACTGCCTCAAGCAAGGCAGGTTGTAGTAAGGACTGTAAGCCTTTCCTCTCCCAAAAGGCGCAGTTTTACCCGAAGAACTCTGCTTTCGTTGCAGGTGGAACACAAGCAACTTTTCTCCCGCAGTGTACCCAATGGGCCTTTGCCCGAAAGAACTTCTATACTCAAGGTGTCCCGCGTGGAGTGAAATGCCTAAACCAAGGCAGGCTCTAGTGAGGTCTCTAAGCATTTCCCCTCCCTAAACACGGCAGTTTTACCCAAAGAACTCTGCTTTAGTTGCAGGTGCAACACAAGCAGCATTTCTCCCACTGTGTACTCTTTGGGCTCTGCCACGAATGAACTTCTATATTCAAGGTTTCCCACCTGGAGCGAACTGCCTTAACCAAGGCAGGCGGTAGTGAGGACTGTAAGCATTTCCACTCCCCAAACTCGCAGTTTTAACGAATGAACTCTGCTTTAGTTGCAGGTGGAACACACGCAGGTTTTCTCCCACAGTGTACACAAAGGGCCTTTCCCCGAATGAACGTCTATACGCAGGGGGTCCCGCGTGGAGTGAACTACCTCAACCAAGGGAGGTTCCTCCTATGCCTCTAAGCGTTTCCTCTCCCAAAACACGCAGTTTTACCCGAAGAACTCTGCTTTAGTTGCAGGTGGAACACAAGCAACTTTTCACCCACAGTGTACACAATGGGCTTTTCTCCGAATGAAATTCGACACGCAGGGTTTCCCTCGTGGAGTGAAATGCCTAAACCGAGGCAGGCTCTAGTGAGGCCTCTAAGCATTTCCTCTCCCAAAACACGGCAGTTTTACCCGAAGAACTCTGCTTTAGTTCCAGGTGTAACACAAGCAGCATTTCTCCATCAGTGCACACAATGGGCACTTTCCCGAATGAACTTGTTCTCTATGCAGGGTGTCCCGCGTGGAGCGAACTGCCTCAACCATGGCAGGCTCTACTGTGGTCTCTAAGGAATTCCTCTCGGAAAACACGGCACTTTTACCCGAAGAACTCTGCCCTAATTGCAGGTGGAACACAAGCTGCATTTCTCCCACATTGTACACAAAGGGCCCTACCCCAAATGAACTTCTATATATAGGGTGTCCCACGTGCAGTGAACTGCCTCAAGCAAGGCAGGTTGTAGTAAGGACTGTAAGCCTTTCCTCTCCCAAAAGGCGCAGTTTTACCCGAAGAACTCTGCTTTCATTGCAGGTGGAACACAAGCAACTTTTCTCTCGCAGTGTACCCAATGGGACTTTGCCCGAAAGAACTTCTATACTCAAGGTGTCCCGCGTGGAGTGAAATGCCTAAACCAAGGCAGGCTCTAGTGAGGTCTCTAAGCATTCCCCTCCCAAAACACAGCAGTTTTACCCAAAGAACTCTGCTTTCGTTGCAGGTGGAACACAAGCAGCATTTCTCTCACTGTGTACTCTTTGGGCTCCTCCACGAATGAACTGCTACATGCAGGGTTTCCCACCTGGAGTGAACTGCCTTAACCAAGGCAGTCTGTAGTGAGGACTGTAAGCATTTCTACTCCCAAAACTCGCAGTTTTAACGAATGAACTCTGCGTTAGGTGCAGGTGGAACACAAGCAGGTTTTCTCCCGCAGTGTACACAATGGGCCTTTCCCCGAATGAACTTCTATACGCAGGGTGTCCCGCGTGGAGTGAACTACCTCAAACAAGGCAGGCTCTTCTTAGGCCTCTAAGCGTTTCCTCTCCCAAAACACGCAGTTTTACCCGAAGAACTCTGATTTAGTTGGAGGTGGAACACAAGCAGCTTTTCTCCCACTGTGTACACAGTGGCCTTGCACGAAAGAGCTTCTATACTCAAGGTGTCCAGCGTGGAGTGAAATGCCTAAACCGAGGCAGGCTCTAGTGAGGCCTCTAAGCATTTCCTCTCCCAAAACACGGCAGTTTTACCCGAAAAACTCTGCTTTAGTTCCAGGTGTAACACAAGCAGCATTTCTCCATCAGTGCACACAATGGGCACTTTCCCGAATGAACTTGTTCTCTATGCAGGGTGTCCCGCGTGGAGCGAACTGCCTCAACCATGGCAGGCTCTACTGTGGTCTCTAAGGAATTCCTCTCTGAAAACACGGCACTTTTACCCGAAGAACTCTGCCCTAATTGTAGGTGGAACACAAGCTGCATTTCTCCCACATTGTACACAAAGGGCCCTACCCCGAATGAACTTCTATATATAGGGTGTCCCACGTGCAGTGAACTGCCTCAAGCAAGGCAGGTTGTAGTAAGGACTGTAAGCATTTCCTCTCCCAAAAGGCGCAGTCTTACCCGAAGAACTCTGCTTTCGTTGCAGGTGGAACACAAGCAACTTTTCTCCCGCAGTGTACCCAATGGGCCTTTGCCCGAAAGAACTTCTATACTCAAGGTGTCCCGCGTGGAGTGAAATGCCTAAACCAAGGCAGGCTCTAGTGAGGTCTCTAAGCATTTCCCCTCCCTAAACACGGCAGTTTTACCCAAAGAACTCTGCTTTAGTTGCAGGTGCAACACAAGCAGCATTTCTCCCACTGTGTACTCTTTGGGCTCTGCCACGAATGAACTTCTATATTCAAGGTTTCCCACCTGGAGCGAACTGCCTTAACCAAGGCAGGCGGTAGTGAGGACTGTAAGCATTTCCACTCCCCAAACTCGCAGTTTTAACGAATGAACTCTGCTTTAGTTGCAGGTGGAACACACGCAGGTTTTCTCCCACAGTGCACACAAAGGGCCTTTCCCCGAATACACGTCTATACGCAGGGGGTCCCGCGTGGAGTGAACTACCTCAACCAAGGGAGGTTCCTCCTATGCCTCTAAGCGTTTCCTCTCCCAAAACACGCAGTTTTACCTGAAGAACTCTGCTTTAGTTGCAGGTGGAACACAAGCAACTTTTCACCCACAGTGTACACAATGGGCTTTTTGCCGAATGAACTTCTACACGCAGGGTTTCCCTCGTGGAGTGAAATGCCTAAACCGAGGCAGGCTCTAGTGAGGCCTCTAAGCATTTCCTCTCCCCAAACACGGCAGTTTTACCCGAAGAACTCTGCTTTAGTTCCAGGTGTAACACAAGCAGCATTTCTCCATCAGTGCACACAATGGGCACTTTCCCGAATGAACTTGTTCTCTATGCAGGGTGTCCCGCGTGGAGCGAACTGCCTCAACCATGGCAGGCTCTACTGTGGTCTCTAAGGAATTCCTCTCGGAAAACACGGCACTTTTACCCGAAGAACTCTGCCCTAATTGCAGGTGGAACACAAGCTGCATTTCTCCCACATTGTACACAAAGGGCCCTACCCCGAATGAACTTCTATATATAGGGTGTCCCACGTGCAGTGAACTGCCTCAAGCAAGGCAGGTTGTAGTAAGGACTGTAAGCCTTTCCTCTCCCAAAAGGCGCAGTTTTACCCGAAGAACTCTGCTTTCATTGCAGGTGGAACACAAGCAACTTTTCTCTCGCAGTGTACCCAATGGGACTTTGCCCGAAAGAACTTCTATACTCAAGGTGTCCCGCGTGGAGTGAAATGCCTAAACCAAGGCAGGCTCTAGTGAGGTCTCTAAGCATTCCCCTCCCAAAACACAGCAGTTTTACCCAAAGAACTCTGCTTTCGTTGCAGGTGGAACACAAGCAGCATTTCTCTCACTGTGTACTCTTTGGGCTCCTCCACGAATGAACTGCTACATGCAGGGTTTCCCACCTGGAGTGAACTGCCTTAACCAAGGCAGTCTGTAGTGAGGACTGTAAGCATTTCTACTCCCAAAACCCGCAGTTTTAACGAATGAACTCTGCGTTAGGTGCAGGTGGAACACAAGCAGGTTTTCTCTCGCAGTGTACACAATGGGCCTTTCCCCGAATGAACTTCTATACGCAGGGTGTCCCGCGTGGAGTGAACTACCTCAAACAAGGCAGGCTCTTCTTAGGCCTCTAAGCGTTTCCTCTCCCAAAACACGCAGTTTTACCCGAAGACCTCTGATTTAGTTGGAGGTGGAACACAAGCAGCTTTTCTCCCACTGTGTACACAGTGGCCTTGCCCGAAAGAGCTTCTATACTCAAGGTGTCCCGCGTGGAGTGAAATGCCTTAACCGAGGCAGGCTCTAGTGAGGCCTCTAAGCATTTCCTCTCCCAAAACACGGCAGTTTTACCCGAAAAACTCTGCTTTAGTTCCAGGTGTAACACAAGCAGCATTTCTCCATCAGTGCACACAATGGGCACTTTCCCGAAAGAACTTGTTCTCTATGCAGGGTGTCCCGCGTGGAGCGAACTGCCTCAACCATGGCAGGCTCTACTGTGGTCTCTAAGGAATTCCTCTCTGAAAACACGGCACTTTTACCCGAAGAACTCTGCCCTAATTGTAGGTGGAACACAAGCTGCATTTCTCCCACATTGTACACAAAGGGCCCTACCCCGAATGAACTTCTATATATAGGGTGTCCCACGTGCAGTGAACTGCCTCAAGCAAGGCAGGTTGTAGTAAGGACTGTAAGCATTTCCTCTCCCAAAAGGCGCAGTCTTACCCGAAGAACTCTGCTTTCGTTGCAGGTGGAACACAAGCAACTTTTCTCCCGCAGTGTACCCAATGGGCCTTTGCCCGAAAGAACTTCTATACTCAAGGTGTCCCGCGTGGAGTGAAATGCCTAAACCAAGGCAGGCTCTAGTGAGGTCTCTAAGCATTTCCCCTCCCTAAACACGGCAGTTTTACCCAAAGAACTCTGCTTTAGTTGCAGGTGCAACACAAGCAGCATTTCTCCCACTGTGTACTCTTTGGGCTCTGCCACGAATGAACTTCTATATTCAAGGTTTCCCACCTGGAGCGAACTGCCTTAACCAAGGCAGGCGGTAGTGAGGACTGTAAGCATTTCCACTCCCCAAACTCGCAGTTTTAACGAATGAACTCTGCTTTAGTTGCAGGTGGAACACACGCAGGTTTTCTCCCACAGTGCACACAAAGGGCCTTTCCCCGAATACAGGTCTATACGCAGGGGGTCCCGCGTGGAGTGAACTACCTCAACCAAGGGAGGTTCCTCCTATGCCTCTAAGCGTTTCCTCTCCCAAAACACGCAGTTTTACCCGAAGAACTCTGCTTTAGTTGCAGGTGGAACACAAGCAACTTTTCACCCACAGTGTACACAATGGGCTTTTCGCCGAATGAACTTCGACACGCAGGGTTTCCCTCGTGGAGTGAAATGCCTAAACCGAGGCAGGCTCTAGTGAGGCCTCTAAGCATTTCCTCTCCCCAAACACGGCAGTTTTGCCCGAAGAACTCTGCTTTAGTTCCAGGTGTAACACAAGCAGCATTTCTCCATCAGTGCACACAATGGGCACTTTCCCGAATGAACTTGTTCCCTATGCAGGGTGTCCCGCGTGGAGCGAACTGCCTCAACCATGGCAGGCTCTACTGTGGTCTCTAAGGAATTCCTCTCGGAAAACACGGCACTTTTACCCGAAGAACTCTGCCCTAATTGCAGGTGGAACACAAGCTGCATTTCTCCCACATTGTACACAAAGGGCCCTACCCCGAATGAACTTCTATATATAGGGTGTCCCACGTGCAGTGAACTGCCTCAAGCAAGGCAGGTTGTAGTAAGGACTGTAAGCATTTCCTCTCCCAAAAGGCGCAGTTTTACCCGAAGAACTCTGCTTTCATTGCAGGTGGAACACAAGCAACTTTTCTCTCGCAGTGTACCCAATGGGACTTTGCCCGAAAGAACTTCTATACTCAAGGTGTCCCGCGTGGAGTGAAATGCCTAAACCAAGGCAGGCTCTAGTGAGGTCTCTAAGCATTTCCCCTCCCTAAACACGGCAGTTTTACCCAAAGAACTCTGCTTTAGTTGCAGGTGCAACACAAGCAGCATTTCTCCCACTGTGTACTCTTTGGGCTCTGCCACGAATGAACTTCTATATTCAAGGTTTCCCACCTGGAGCGAACTGCCTTAACCAAGGCAGGCGGTAGTGAGGACTGTAAGCATTTCCACTCCCCAAACTCGCAGTTTTAACGAATGAACTCTGCTTTAGTTGCAGGTGGAACACACGCAGGTTTTCTCCCACAGTGCACACAAAGGGCCTTTCCCCGAATACACGTCTATACGCAGGGGGTCCCGCGTGGAGTGAACTACCTCAACCAAGGGAGGTTCCTCCTATGCCTCTAAGCGTTTCCTCTCCCAAAACACGCAGTTTTACCTGAAGAACTCTGCTTTAGTTGCAGGTGGAACACAAGCAACTTTTCACCCACAGTGTACACAATGGGCTTTTTGCCGAATGAACTTCTACACGCAGGGTTTCCCTCGTGGAGTGAAATGCCTAAACCGAGGCAGGCTCTAGTGAGGCCTCTAAGCATTTCCTCTCCCCAAACACGGCAGTTTTACCCGAAGAACTCTGCTTTAGTTCCAGGTGTAACACAAGCAGCATTTCTCCATCAGTGCACACAATGGGCACTTTCCCGAATGAACTTGTTCTCTATGCAGGGTGTCCCGCGTGGAGCGAACTGCCTCAACCATGGCAGGCTCTACTGTGGTCTCTAAGGAATTCCTCTCGGAAAACACGGCACTTTTACCCGAAGAACTCTGCCCTAATTGCAGGTGGAACACAAGCTGCATTTCTCCCACATTGTACACAAAGGGCCCTACCCCGAATGAACTTCTATATATAGGGTGTCCCACGTGCAGTGAACTGCCTCAAGCAAGGCAGGTTGTAGTAAGGACTGTAAGCCTTTCCTCTCCCAAAAGGCGCAGTTTTACCCGAAGAACTCTGCTTTCATTGCAGGTGGAACACAAGCAACTTTTCTCTCGCAGTGTACCCAATGGGACTTTGCCCGAAAGAACTTCTATACTCAAGGTGTCCCGCGTGGAGTGAAATGCCTAAACCAAGGCAGGCTCTAGTGAGGTCTCTAAGCATTCCCCTCCCAAAACACAGCAGTTTTACCCAAAGAACTCTGCTTTAGTTGCAGGTGGAACACAAGCAGCATTTCTCTCACTGTGTACTCTTTGGGCTCCTCCACGAATGAACTGCTACATGCAGGGTTTCCCACCTGGAGTGAACTGCCTTAACCAAGGCAGTCTGTAGTGAGGACTGTAAGCATTTCTACTCCCAAAACCCGCAGTTTTAACGAATGAACTCTGCGTTAGGTGCAGGTGGAACACAAGCAGGTTTTCTCTCGCAGTGTACACAATGGGCCTTTCCCCGAATGAACTTCTATACGCAGGGTGTCCCGCGTGGAGTGAACTACCTCAAACAAGGCAGGCTCTTCTTAGGCCTCTAAGCGTTTCCTCTCCCAAAACACGCAGTTTTACCCGAAGACCTCTGATTTAGTTGGAGGTGGAACACAAGCAGCTTTTCTCCCACTGTGTACACAGTGGCCTTGCCCGAAAGAGCTTCTATACTCAAGGTGTCCCGCGTGGAGTGAAATGCCTAAACCGAGGCAGGCTCTAGTGAGGCCTCTAAGCATTTCCTCTCCCAAAACACGGCAGTTTTACCCGAAAAACTCTGCTTTAGTTCCAGGTGTAACACAAGCAGCATTTCTCCATCAGTGCACACAATGGGCACTTTCCCGAATGAACTTGTTCTCTATGCAGGGTGTCCCGCGTGGAGCGAACTGCCTCAACCATGGCAGGCTCTACTGTGGTCTCTAAGGAATTCCTCTCTGAAAACACGGCACTTTTACCCGAAGAACTCTGCCCTAATTGTAGGTGGAACACAAGCTGCATTTCTCCCACATTGTACACAAAGGGCCCTACCCCGAATGAACTTCTATATATAGGGTGTCCCACGTGCAGTGAACTGCCTCAAGCAAGGCAGGTTGTAGTAAGGACTGTAAGCCTTTCCTCTCCCAAAAGGCGCAGTCTTACCCGAAGAACTCTGCTTTCGTTGCAGGTGGAACACAAGCAACTTTTCTCCCGCAGTGTACCCAATGGGCCTTTGCCCGAAAGAACTTCTATACTCAAGGTGTCCCGCGTGGAGTGAAATGCCTAAACCAAGGCAGGCTCTAGTGAGGTCTCTAAGCATTTCCCCTCCCTAAACACGGCAGTTTTACCCAAAGAACTCTGCTTTAGTTGCAGGTGCAACACAAGCAGCATTTCTCCCACTGTGTACTCTTTGGGCTCTGCCACGAATGAACTTCTATATTCAAGGTTTCCCACCTGGAGCGAACTGCCTTAACCAAGGCAGGCGGTAGTGAGGACTGTAAGCATTTCCACTCCCCAAACTCTCAGTTTTAACGAATGAACTCTGCTTTAGTTGCAGGTGGAACACACGCAGGTTTTCTCCCACAGTGCACACAAAGGGCCTTTCCCCGAATACACGTCTATACGCAGGGGGTCCCGCGTGGAGTGAACTACCTCAACCAAGGGAGGTTCCTCCTATGCCTCTAAGCGTTTCCTCTCCCAAAACACGCAGTTTTACCCGAAGAACTCTGCTTTAGTTGCAGGTGGAACACAAGCAACTTTTCACCCACAGTGTACACAATGGGCTTTTCGCCGAATGAACTTCGACACGCAGGGTTTCCCTCGTGGAGTGAAATGCCTAAACCGAGGCAGGCTCTAGTGAGGCCTCTAAGCATTTCCTCTCCCCAAACACGGCAGTTTTGCCCGAAGAACTCTGCTTTAGTTCCAGGTGTAACACAAGCAGCATTTCTCCATCAGTGCACACAATGGGCACTTTCCCGAATGAACTTGTTCTCTATGCAGGGTGTCCCGCGTGGAGCGAACTGCCTCAACCATGGCAGGCTCTACTGTGGTCTCTAAGGAATTCCTCTCGGAAAACACGGCACTTTTACCCGAAGAACTCTGCCCTAATTGCAGGTGGAACACAAGCTGCATTTCTCCCACATTGTACACAAAGGGCCCTACCCCGAATGAACTTCTATATATAGGGTGTCCCACGTGCAGTGAACTGCCTCAAGCAAGGCAGGTTGTAGTAAGGACTGTAAGCCTTTCCTCTCCCAAAAGGCGCAGTTTTACCCGAAGAACTCTGCTTTCATTGCAGGTGGAACACAAGCAACTTTTCTCTCGCAGTGTACCCAATGGGACTTTGCCCGAAAGAAATTCTATACTCAAGGTGTCCCGCGTGGAGTGAAATGCCTAAACCAAGGCAGGCTCTAGTGAGGTCTCTAAGCATTCCCCTTCCAAAACACAGCAGTTTTACCCAAAGAACTCTGCTTTAGTTGCAGGTGGAACACAAGCAGCATTTCTCTCACTGTGTACTCTTTGGGCTCCTCCACGAATGAACTGCTACATGCAGGGTTTCCCACCTGGAGTGAACTGCCTTAACCAAGGCAGTCTGTAGTGAGGACTGTAAGCATTTCTACTCCCCAAACTCGCAGTTTTAACGAATGAACTCTGCATTAGGTGCAGGTGGAACACAAGCAGGTTTTCTCCCGCAGTGTACACAA
Source organism: Mesoplodon mirus (assembly GCF_964341445.2). Classification (NCBI taxonomy): domain Eukaryota; kingdom Metazoa; phylum Chordata; class Mammalia; order Artiodactyla; family Ziphiidae; genus Mesoplodon; species Mesoplodon mirus. The sequence continues at coordinate 683,154 of NW_028295669.1, forward strand.
TGGGCCTTTCACCGAATGAACTTCTATACGCAGGGTGTCCCGCGTGGAGTGAACTACCTCAAACAAGGCAGGCTCTTCTTAGGCCTCTAAGCGTTTCCTCTCCCAAAACACGCAGTTTTACCCGAAGAACTCTGATTTAGTTGGAGGTGGAACACAAGCAGCTTTTCTCCCACTGTGTACACAGTGACCTTGCCCGAAAGAGCTTCTATACTCAAGGTGTCCCGCGTGGAGTGAAATGCCTAAACCGAGGCAGGCTCTAGTGAGGCCTCTAAGCATTTCCTCTCCCAAAACACGGCAGTTTTACCCGAAAAACTCTGCTTTAGTTCCAGGTGTAACACAAGCAGCATTTCTCCATCAGTGCACACAATGGGCACTTTCCCGAATGAACTTGTTCTCTATGCAGGGTGTCCCGCGTGGAGCGAACTGCCTCAACCATGGCAGGCTCTACTGTGGTCTCTAAGGAATTCCTCTCTGAAAACACGGCACTTTTACCCGAAGAACTCTGCCCTAATTGTAGGTGGAACACAAGCTGCATTTCTCCCACATTGTACACAAAGGGCCCTACCCCGAATGAACTTCTATATATAGGGTGTCCCACGTGCAGTGAACTGCCTCAAGCAAGGCAGGTTGTAGTAAGGACTGTAAGCATTTCCTCTCCCAAAAGGCGCAGTCTTACCCGAAGAACTCTGCTTTCGTTGCAGGTGGAACACAAGCAACTTTTCTCCCGCAGTGTACCCAATGGGCCTTTGCCCGAAAGAAATTCTATACTCAAGGTGTCCCGCGTGGAGTGAAATGCCTAAACCAAGGCAGGCTCTAGTGAGGTCTCTAAGCATTTCCCCTCCCTAAACACGGCAGTTTTACCCAAAGAACTCTGCTTTAGTTGCAGGTGCAACACAAGCAGCATTTCTCCCACTGTGTACTCTTTGGGCTCTGCCACGAATGAACTTCTATATTCAAGGTTTCCCACCTGGAGCGAACTGCCTTAACCAAGGCAGGCGGTAGTGAGGACTGTAAGCATTTCCACTCCCCAAACTCTCAGTTTTAACGAATGAACTCTGCTTTAGTTGCAGGTGGAACACACGCAGGTTTTCTCCCACAGTGCACACAAAGGGCCTTTCCCCGAATACACGTCTATACGCAGGGGGTCCCGCGTGGAGTGAACTACCTCAACCAAGGGAGGTTCCTCCTATGCCTCTAAGCGTTTCCTCTCCCAAAACACGCAGTTTTACCCGAAGAACTCTGCTTTAGTTGCAGGTGGAACACAAGCAACTTTTCACCCACAGTGTACACAATGGGCTTTTCGCCGAATGAACTTCGACACGCAGGGTTTCCCTCGTGGAGTGAAATGCCTAAACCGAGGCAGGCTCTAGTGAGGCCTCTAAGCATTTCCTCTCCCCAAACACGGCAGTTTTGCCCGAAGAACTCTGCTTTAGTTCCAGGTGTAACACAAGCAGCATTTCTCCATCAGTGCACACAATGGGCACTTTCCCGAATGAACTTGTTCTCTATGCAGGGTGTCCCGCGTGGAGCGAACTGCCTCAACCATGGCAGGCTCTACTGTGGTCTCTAAGGAATTCCTCTCGGAAAACACGGCACTTTTACCCGAAGAACTCTGCCCTAATTGCAGGTGGAACACAAGCTGCATTTCTCCCACATTGTACACAAAGGGCCCTACCCCGAATGAACTTCTATATATAGGGTGTCCCACGTGCAGTGAACTGCCTCAAGCAAGGCAGGTTGTAGTAAGGACTGTAAGCCTTTCCTCTCCCAAAAGGCGCAGTTTTACCCGAAGAACTCTGCTTTCATTGCAGGTGGAACACAAGCAACTTTTCTCTCGCAGTGTACCCAATGGGACTTTGCCCGAAAGAAATTCTATACTCAAGGTGTCCCGCGTGGAGTGAAATGCCTAAACCAAGGCAGGCTCTAGTGAGGTCTCTAAGCATTCCCCTTCCAAAACACAGCAGTTTTACCCAAAGAACTCTGCTTTAGTTGCAGGTGGAACACAAGCAGCATTTCTCTCACTGTGTACTCTTTGGGCTCCTCCACGAATGAACTGCTACATGCAGGGTTTCCCACCTGGAGTGAACTGCCTTAACCAAGGCAGTCTGTAGTGAGGACTGTAAGCATTTCTACTCCCCAAACTCGCAGTTTTAACGAATGAACTCTGCATTAGGTGCAGGTGGAACACAAGCAGGTTTTCTCCCGCAGTGTACACAATGGGCCTTTCACCGAATGAACTTCTATACGCAGGGTGTCCCGCGTGGAGTGAACTACCTCAAACAAGGCAGGCTCTTCTTAGGCCTCTAAGCGTTTCCTCTCCCAAAACACGCAGTTTTACCCGAAGAACTCTGATTTAGTTGGAGGTGGAACACAAGCAGCTTTTCTCCCACTGTGTACACAGTGACCTTGCCCGAAAGAGCTTCTATACTCAAGGTGTCCCGCGTGGAGTGAAATGCCTAAACCGAGGCAGGCTCTAGTGAGGCCTCTAAGCATTTCCTCTCCCAAAACACGGCAGTTTTACCCGAAAAACTCTGCTTTAGTTCCAGGTGTAACACAAGCAGCATTTCTCCATCAGTGCACACAATGGGCACTTTCCCGAATGAACTTGTTCTCTATGCAGGGTGTCCCGCGTGGAGCGAACTGCCTCAACCATGGCAGGCTCTACTGTGGTCTCTAAGGAATTCCTCTCTGAAAACACGGCACTTTTACCCGAAGAACTCTGCCCTAATTGTAGGTGGAACACAAGCTGCATTTCTCCCACATTGTACACAAAGGGCCCTACCCCGAATGAACTTCTATATATAGGGTGTCCCACGTGCAGTGAACTGCCTCAAGCAAGGCAGGTTGTAGTAAGGACTGTAAGCCTTTCCTCTCCCAAAAGGCGCAGTTTTACCCGAAGAACTCTGCTTTCGTTGCAGGTGGAACACAAGCAACTTTTCTCCCGCAGTGTACCCAATGGGCCTTTGCCCGAAAGAAATTCTATACTCAAGGTGTCCCGCGTGGAGTGAAATGCCTAAACCAAGGCAGGCTCTAGTGAGGTCTCTAAGCATTTCCCCTCCCTAAACACGGCAGTTTTACCCAAAGAACTCTGCTTTAGTTGCAGGTGCAACACAAGCAGCATTTCTCCCACTGTGTACTCTTTGGGCTCTGCCACGAATGAACTTCTATATTCAAGGTTTCCCACCTGGAGCGAACTGCCTTAACCAAGGCAGGCGGTAGTGAGGACTGTAAGCATTTCCACTCCCCAAACTCGCAGTTTTAACGAATGAACTCTGCTTTAGTTGCAGGTGGAACACACGCAGGTTTTCTCCCACAGTGTACACAAAGGGCCTTTCCCCGAATGAAAGTCTATACGCAGGGGGTCCCGCGTGGAGTGAACTACCTCAACCAAGGGAGGTTCCTCCTATGCCTCTAAGCGTTTCCTCTCCCAAAACACGCAGTTTTACCTGAAGAACTCTGCTTTAGTTGCAGGTGGAACACAAGCAACTTTTCACCCACAGTGTACACAATGGGCTTTTCGCCGAATGAACTTCTACACGCAGGGTTTCCCTCGTGGAGTGAAATGCCTAAACCGAGGCAGGCTCTAGTGAGGCCTCTAAGCATTTCCTCTCCCAAAACACTGCAGTTTTACCCGAAGAACTCTGCTTTAGTTCCAGGTGTAACACAAGCAGCATTTCTCCATCAGTGCACACAATGGGCACTTTCCCGAATGAACTTGTTCTCTATGCAGGGTGTCCCGCGTGGAGCGAACTGCCTCCACCATGGCAGGCTCTACTGTGGTCTCTAAGGAATTCCTCTCGGAAAACACGGCACTTTTACCCGAAGAACTCTGCCCTAATTGCAGGTGGAACACAAGCTGCATTTCTCCCACATTGTACACAAAGGGCCCTACCCCGAATGAACTTCTATATATAGGGTGTCCCACGTGCAGTGAACTGCCTCAAGCAAGGCAGGTTGTAGTAAGGACTGTAAGCCTTTCCTCTCCCAAAAGGCGCAGTTTTACCCGAAGAACTCTGCTTTCATTGCAGGTGGAACACAAGCAACTTTTCTCTCGCAGTGTACCCAATGGGACTTTGCCCGAAAGAAATTCTATACTCAAGGTGTCCCGCGTGGAGTGAAATGCCTAAACCAAGGCAGGCTCTAGTGAGGTCTCTAAGCATTCCCCTCCCAAAACACAGCACTTTTACCCAAAGAACTCTGCTTTAGTTGCAGGTGGAACACAAGCAGCATTTCTCTCACTGTGTACTCTTTGGGCTCCTCCACGAATGAACTGCTACATGCAGGGTTTCCCACCTGGAGTGAACTGCCTTAACCAAGGCAGTCTGTAGTGAGGACTGTAAGCATTTCTACTCCCAAAACTCGCAGTTTTAACGAATGAACTCTGCGTTAGGTGCAGGTGGAACACAAGCAGGTTTTCTCCCGCAGTGTACACAATGGGCCTTTCCCCGAATGAACTTCTATACGCAGGGTGTCCCGCGTGGAGTGAACTACCTCAAACAAGGCAGGCTCTATTTAGGCCTCTAAGCGTTTCCTCTCCCAAAACACGCAGTTTTACCCGAAGAACTCTGATTTAGTTGGAGGTGGAACACAAGCAGCTTTTCTCCCACTGTGTACACAGTGGCCTTGCCCGAAAGAGCTTCTATACTCAAGGTGTCCAGCGTGGAGTGAAATGCCTAAACCGAGGCAGGCTCTAGTGAGGCCTCTAAGCATTTCCTCTCCCAAAACACGGCAGTTTTACCCGAAAAACTCTGCTTTAGTTCCAGGTGTAACACAAGCAGCATTTCTCCATCAGTGCACACAATGGGCACTTTCCCGAATGAACTTGTTCTCTATGCAGGGTGTCCCGCGTGGAGCGAACTGCCTCAACCATGGCAGGCTCTACTGTGGTCTCTAAGGAATTCCTCTCTGAAAACACGGCACTTTTACCCGAAGAACTCTGCCCTAATTGTAGGTGGAACACAAGCTGCATTTCTCCCACATTGTACACAAAGGGCCCTACCCCGAATGAACTTCTATATATAGGGTGTCCCACGTGCAGTGAACTGCCTCAAGCAAGGCAGGTTGTAGTAAGGACTGTAAGCCTTTCCTCTCCCAAAAGGCGCAGTTTTACCCGAAGAACTCTGCTTTCGTTGCAGGTGGAACACAAGCAACTTTTCTCCCGCAGTGTACCCAATGGGCCTTTGCCCGAAAGAAATTCTATACTCAAGGTGTCCCGCGTGGAGTGAAATGCCTAAACCAAGGCAGGCTCTAGTGAGGTCTCTAAGCATTTCCCCTCCCTAAACACGGCAGTTTTACCCAAAGAACTCTGCTTTAGTTGCAGGTGCAACACAAGCAGCATTTCTCCCACTGTGTACTCTTTGGGCTCTGCCACGAATGAACTTCTATATTCAAGGTTTCCCACCTGGAGCGAACTGCCTTAACCAAGGCAGGCGGTAGTGAGGACTGTAAGCATTTCCACTCCCCAAACTCGCAGTTTTAACGAATGAACTCTGCTTTAGTTGCAGGTGGAACACACGCAGGTTTTCTCCCACAGTGTACACAAAGGGCCTTTCCCCGAATGAACGTCTATACGCAGGGGGTCCCACGTGGAGTGAACTACCTCAACCAAGGGAGGTTCCTCCTATGCCTCTAAGCGTTTCCTCTCCCAAAACACGCAGTTTTACCTGAAGAACTCTGCTTTAGTTGCAGGTGGAACACAAGCAACTTTTCACCCACAGTGTACACAATGGGCTATTCGCGGAATGAATTTCTACACGCAGGGTTTCCCTCGTGGAGCGAAATGCCTAAACCGAGGCAGGCTCTAGTGAGGCCTCTAAGCATTTCCTCTCCCAAAACACGGCAGTTTTACCCGAAGAACTCTGCTTTAGTTCCAGGTGTAACACAAGCAGCATTTCTCCATCAGTGCACACAATGGGCACTTTCCCGAATGAACTTGTTCTCTATGCAGGGTGTCCCGCGTGGAGCGAACTGCCTCAACCATGGCAGGCTCTACTGTGGTCTCTAAGGAATTCCTCTCGGAAAACACGGCACTTTTACCCGAAGAACTCTGCCCTAATTGCAGGTGGAACACAAGCTGCATTTCTCCCACATTGTACACAAAGGGCCCTACCCCGAATGAACTTCTATATATAGGGTGTCCCACGTGCAGTGAACTGCCTCAAGCAAGGCAGGTTGTAGTAAGGACTGTAAGCCTTTCCTCTCCCAAAAGGCGCAGTTTTACCCGAAGAACTCTGCTTTCATTGCAGGTGGAACACAAGCAACTTTTCTCTCGCAGTGTACCCAATGGGACTTTGCCCGAAAGAACTTCTATACTCAAGGTGTCCCGCGTGGAGTGAAATGCCTAAACCAAGGCAGGCTCTAGTGAGGTCTCTAAGCATTCCCCTCCCAAAACACAGCAGTTTTACCCAAAGAACTCTGCTTTAGTTGCAGGTGGAACACAAGCAGCATTTCTCTCACTGTGTACTCTTTGGGCTCCTCCACGAATGAACTGCTACATGCAGGGTTTCCCACCTGGAGTGAACTGCCTTAACCAAGGCAGTCTGTAGTGAGGACTGTAAGCATTTCTACTCCCAAAAATCGCAGTTTTAACGAATGAACTCTGCGTTAGGTGCAGGTGGAACACAAGCAGGTTTTCTCCCGCAGTGTACACAATGGGCCTTTCCCCGAATGAACTTCTATACGCAAGTTGTCCCGCGTGGAGTGAACTACCTCAAACAAGGCAGGCTCTTCTTAGGCCTCTAAGCGTTTCCTCTCCCAAAACACGCAGTTTTACCCGAAGAACTCTGATTTAGTTGGAGGTGGAACACAAGCAGCTTTTCTCCCACTGTGTACACAGTGGCCTTGCACGAAAGAGCTTCTATACTCAAGGTGTCCAGCGTGGAGTGAAATGCCTAAACCGAGGCAGGCTCTAGTGAGGCCTCTAAGCATTTCCTCTCCCAAAACACGGCAGTTTTACCCGAAAAACTCTGCTTTAGTTCCAGGTGTAACACAAGCAGCATTTCTCCATCAGTGCACACAATGGGCACTTTCCCGAATGAACTTGTTCTCTATGCAGGGTGTCCCGCGTGGAGCGAACTGCCTCAACCATGGCAGGCTCTACTGTGGTCTCTAAGGAATTCCTCTCGGAAAACACGGCACTTTTACCCGAAGAACTCTGCCCTAATTGTAGGTGGAACACAAGCTGCATTTCTCCCACATTGTACACAAAGGGCCCTACCCCGAATGAACTTCTATATATAGGGTGTCCCACGTGCAGTGAACTGCCTCAAGCAAGGCAGGTTGTAGTAAGGACTGTAAGCATTTCCTCTCCCAAAAGGCGCAGTCTTACCCGAAGAACTCTGCTTTCGTTGCAGGTGGAACACAAGCAACTTTTCTCCCGCAGTGTACCCAATGGGCCTTTGCCCGAAAGAACTTCTATACTCAAGGTGTCCCGCGTGGAGTGAAATGCCTAAACCAAGGCAGGCTCTAGTGAGGTCTCTAAGCATTTCCCCTCCCTAAACACGGCAGTTTTACCCAAAGAACTCTGCTTTAGTTGCAGGTGCAACACAAGCAGCATTTCTCCCACTGTGTACTCTTTGGGCTCTGCCACGAATGAACTTCTATATTCAAGGTTTCCCACCTGGAGCGAACTGCCTTAACCAAGGCAGGCGGTAGTGAGGACTGTAAGCATTTCCACTCCCCAAACTCGCAGTTTTAACGAATGAACTCTGCTTTAGTTGCAGGTGGAACACACGCAGGTTTTCTCCCACAGTGTACACAAAGGGCCTTTCCCCGAATGAACGTCTATACGCAGGGGGTCCCGCGTGGAGTGAACTACCTCAACCAAGGGAGGTTCCTCCTATGCCTCTAAGCGTTTCCTCTCCCAAAACACGCAGTTTTACCCGAAGAACTCTGCTTTAGTTGCAGGTGGAACACAAGCAACTTTTCACCCACAGTGTACACAATGGGCTTTTCGCCGAATGAAATTCGACACGCAGGGTTTCCCTCGTGGAGTGAAATGCCTAAACCGAGGCAGGCTCTAGTGAGGCCTCTAAGCATTTCCTCTCCCAAAACACGGCAGTTTTACCCGAAGAACTCTGCTTTAGTTCCAGGTGTAACACAAGCAGCATTTCTCCATCAGTGCACACAATGGGCACTTTCCCGAATGAACTTGTTCTCTATGCAGGGTGTCCCGCGTGGAGCGAACTGCCTCAACCATGGCAGGCTCTACTGTGGTCTCTAAGGAATTCCTCTCGGAAAACACGGCACTTTTACCCGAAGAACTCTGCCCTAATTGTAGGTGGAACACAAGCTGCATTTCTCCCACATTGTACACAAAGGGCCCTACCCCAAATGAACTTCTATATATAGGGTGTCCCACGTGCAGTGAACTGCCTCAAGCAAGGCAGGTTGTAGTAAGGACTGTAAGCCTTTCCTCTCCCAAAAGGCGCAGTTTTACCCGAAGAACTCTGCTTTCATTGCAGGTGGAACACAAGCAACTTTTCTCTCGCAGTGTACCCAATGGGACTTTGCCCGAAAGAACTTCTATACTCAAGGTGTCCCGCGTGGAGTGAAATGCCTAAACCAAGGCAGGCTCTAGTGAGGTCTCTAAGCATTCCCCTCCCAAAACACAGCAGTTTTACCCAAAGAACTCTGCTTTCGTTGCAGGTGGAACACAAGCAGCATTTCTCTCACTGTGTACTCTTTGGGCTCCTCCACGAATGAACTGCTACATGCAGGGTTTCCCACCTGGAGTGAACTGCCTTAACCAAGGCAGTCTGTAGTGAGGACTGTAAGCATTTCTACTCCCAAAACTCGCAGTTTTAACGAATGAACTCTGCGTTAGGTGCAGGTGGAACCCAAGCAGGTTTTCTCCCGCAGTGTACACAATGGGCCTTTCCCCGAATGAACTTCTATACGCAGGGTGTCCCGCGTGGAGTGAACTACCTCAAACAAGGCAGGCTCTTCTTAGGCCTCTAAGCGTTTCCTCTCCCAAAACACGCAGTTTTACCCGAAGAACTCTGATTTAGTTGGAGGTGGAACACAAGCAGCTTTTCTCCCACTGTGTACACAGTGGCCTTGCACGAAAGAGCTTCTATACTCAAGGTGTCCAGCGTGGAGTGAAATGCCTAAACCGAGGCAGGCTCTAGTGAGGCCTCTAAGCATTTCCTCTCCCAAAACACGGCAGTTTTACCCGAAAAACTCTGCTTTAGTTCCAGGTGTAACACAAGCAGCATTTCTCCATCAGTGCACACAATGGGCACTTTCCCGAATGAACTTGTTCTCTATGCAGGGTGTCCCGCGTGGAGCGAACTGCCTCAACCATGGCAGGCTCTACTGTGGTCTCTAAGGAATTCCTCTCTGAAAACACGGCACTTTTACCCGAAGAACTCTGCCCTAATTGTAGGTGGAACACAAGCTGCATTTCTCCCACATTGTACACAAAGGGCCCTACCCCGAATGAACTTCTATATATAGGGTGTCCCACGTGCAGTGAACTGCCTCAAGCAAGGCAGGTTGTAGTAAGGACTGTAAGCATTTCCTCTCGCAAAAGGCGCAGTCTTACCCGAAGAACTCTGCTTTCGTTGCAGGTGGAACACAAGCAACTTTTCTCCCACAGTGTACCCAATGGGCCTTTGCCCGAAAGAACTTCTATACTCAAGGTGTCCCGCGTGGAGTGAAATGCCTAAACCAAGGCAGGCTCTAGTGAGGTCTCTAAGCATTTCCCCTCCCTAAACACGGCAGTTTTACCCAAAGAACTCTGCTTTAGTTGCAGGTGCAACACAAGCAGCATTTCTCCCACTGTGTACTCTTTGGGCTCTGCCACGAATGAACTTCTATATTCAAGGTTTCCCACCTGGAGCGAACTGCCTTAACCAAGGCAGGCGGTAGTGAGGACTGTAAGCATTTCCACTCCCCAAACTCGCAGTTTTAACGAATGAACTCTGCTTTAGTTGCAGGTGGAACACACGCAGGTTTTCTCCCACAGTGCACACAAAGGGCCTTTCCCCGAATACACGTCTATACGCAGGGTGTCCCGCGTGGAGTGAACTACCTCAACCAAGGGAGGTTCCTCCTATGCCTCTAAGCGTTTCCTCTCCCAAAACACGCAGTTTTACCTGAAGAACTCTGCTTTAGTTGCAGGTGGAACACAAGCAACTTTTCACCCACAGTGTACACAATGGGCTTTTTGCCGAATGAACTTCTACACGCAGGGTTTCCCTCGTGGAGTGAAATGCCTAAACCGAGGCAGGCTCTAGTGAGGCCTCTAAGCATTTCCTCTCCCCAAACACGGCAGTTTTACCCGAAGAACTCTGCTTTAGTTCCAGGTGTAACACAAGCAGCATTTCTCCATCAGTGCACACAATGGGCACTTTCCCGAATGAACTTGTTCTCTATGCAGGGTGTCCCGCGTGGAGCGAACTGCCTCAACCATGGCAGGCTCTACTGTGGTCTCTAAGGAATTCCTCTCGGAAAACACGGCACTTTTACCCGAAGAACTCTGCCCTAATTGCAGGTGGAACACAAGCTGCATTTCTCCCACATTGTACACAAAGGGCCCTACCCCGAATGAACTTCTATATATAGGGTGTCCCACGTGCAGTGAACTGCCTCAAGCAAGGCAGGTTGTAGTAAGGACTGTAAGCCTTTCCTCTCCCAAAAGGCGCAGTTTTACCCGAAGAACTCTGCTTTCATTGCAGGTGGAACACAAGCAACTTTTCTCTCGCAGTGTACCCAATGGGACTTTGCCCGAAAGAACTTCTATACTCAAGGTGTCCCGCGTGGAGTGAAATGCCTAAACCAAGGCAGGCTCTAGTGAGGTCTCTAAGCATTCCCCTCCCAAAACACAGCAGTTTTACCCAAAGAACTCTGCTTTAGTTGCAGGTGGAACACAAGCAGCATTTCTCTCACTGTGTACTCTTTGGGCTCCTCCACGAATGAACTGCTACATGCAGGGTTTCCCACCTGGAGTGAACTGCCTTAACCAAGACAGTCTGTAGTGAGGACTGTAAGCATTTCTACTCCCAAAACCCGCAGTTTTAACGAATGAACTCTGCGTTAGGTGCAGGTGGAACACAAGCAGTTTTTCTCTCGCAGTGTACACAATGGGCCTTTCCCCGAATGAACTTCTATACGCAGGGTGTCCCGCGTGGAGTGAACTACCTCAAACAAGGCAGGCTCTTCTTAGGCCTCTAAGCGTTTCCTCTCCCAAAACACGCAGTTTTACCCGAAGACCTCTGATTTAGTTGGAGGTGGAACACAAGCAGCTTTTCTCCCACTGTGTACACAGTGGCCTTGCCCGAAAGAGCTTCTATACTCAAGGTGTCCCGCGTGGAGTGAAATGCCTAAACCGAGGCAGGCTCTAGTGAGGCCTCTAAGCATTTCCTCTCCCAAAACACGGCAGTTTTACCCGAAAAACTCTGCTTTAGTTCCAGGTGTAACACAAGCAGCATTTCTCCATCAGTGCACACAATGGGCACTTTCCCGAATGAACTTGTTCTCTATGCAGGGTGTCCCGCGTGGAGCGAACTGCCTCAACCATGGCAGGCTCTACTGTGGTCTCTAAGGAATTCCTCTCTGAAAACACGGCACTTTTACCCGAAGAACTCTGCCCTAATTGTAGGTGGAACACAAGCTGCATTTCTCCCACATTGTACACAAAGGGCCCTACCCCGAATGAACTTCTATATATAGGGTGTCCCACGTGCAGTGAACTGCCTCAAGCAAGGCAGGTTGTAGTAAGGACTGTAAGCATTTCCTCTCCCAAAAGGCGCAGTCTTACCCGAAGAACTCTGCTTTCGTTGCAGGTGGAACACAAGCAACTTTTCTCCCGCAGTGTACCCAATGGGCCTTTGCCCGAAAGAACTTCTATACTCAAGGTGTCCCGCGTGGAGTGAAATGCCTAAACCAAGGCAGGCTCTAGTGAGGTCTCTAAGCATTTCCCCTCCCTAAACACGGCAGTTTTACCCAAAGAACTCTGCTTTAGTTGCAGGTGCAACACAAGCAGCATTTCTCCCACTGTGTACTCTTTGGGCTCTGCCACGAATGAACTTCTATATTCAAGGTTTCCCACCTGGAGCGAACTGCCTTAACCAAGGCAGGCGGTAGTGAGGACTGTAAGCATTTCCACTCCCCAAACTCGCAGTTTTAACGAATGAACTCTGCTTTAGTTGCAGGTGGAACACACGCAGGTTTTCTCCCACAGTGCACACAAAGGGCCTTTCCCCGAATACACGTCTATACGCAGGGTGTCCCGCGTGGAGTGAACTACCTCAACCAAGGGAGGTTCCTCCTATGCCTCTAAGCGTTTCCTCTCCCAAAACACGCAGTTTTACCTGAAGAACTCTGCTTTAGTTGCAGGTGGAACACAAGCAACTTTTCACCCACAGTGTACACAATGGGCTTTTTGCCGAATGAACTTCTACACGCAGGGTTTCCCTCGTGGAGTGAAATGCCTAAACCGAGGCAGGCTCTAGTGAGGCCTCTAAGCATTTCCTCTCCCCAAACACGGCAGTTTTACCCGAAGAACTCTGCTTTAGTTCCAGGTGTAACACAAGCAGCATTTCTCCATCAGTGCACACAATGGGCACTTTCCCGAATGAACTTGTTCTCTATGCAGGGTGTCCCGCGTGGAGCGAACTGCCTCAACCATGGCAGGCTCTACTGTGGTCTCTAAGGAATTCCTCTCGGAAAACACGGCACTTTTACCCGAAGAACTCTGCCCTAATTGCAGGTGGAACACAAGCTGCATTTCTCCCACATTGTACACAAAGGGCCCTACCCCGAATGAACTTCTATATATAGGGTGTCCCACGTGCAGTGAACTGCCTCAAGCAAGGCAGGTTGTAGTAAGGACTGTAAGCCTTTCCTCTCCCAAAAGGCGCAGTTTTACCCGAAGAACTCTGCTTTCATTGCAGGTGGAACACAAGCAACTTTTCTCTCGCAGTGTACCCAATGGGACTTTGCCCGAAAGAACTTCTATACTCAAGGTGTCCCGCGTGGAGTGAAATGCCTAAACCAAGGCAGGCTCTAGTGAGGTCTCTAAGCATTCCCCTCCCAAAACACAGCAGTTTTACCCAAAGAACTCTGCTTTAGTTGCAGGTGGAACACAAGCAGCATTTCTCTCACTGTGTACTCTTTGGGCTCCTCCACGAATGAACTGCTACATGCAGGGTTTCCCACCTGGAGTGAACTGCCTTAACCAAGACAGTCTGTAGTGAGGACTGTAAGCATTTCTACTCCCAAAACCCGCAGTTTTAACGAATGAACTCTGCGTTAGGTGCAGGTGGAACACAAGCAGTTTTTCTCTCGCAGTGTACACAATGGGCCTTTCCCCGAATGAACTTCTATACGCAGGGTGTCCCGCGTGGAGTGAACTACCTCAAACAAGGCAGGCTCTTCTTAGGCCTCTAAGCGTTTCCTCTCCCAAAACACGCAGTTTTACCCGAAGACCTCTGATTTAGTTGGAGGTGGAACACAAGCAGCTTTTCTCCCACTGTGTACACAGTGGCCTTGCCCGAAAGAGCTTCTATACTCAAGGTGTCCCGCGTGGAGTGAAATGCCTAAACCGAGGCAGGCTCTAGTGAGGCCTCTAAGCATTTCCTCTCCCAAAACACGGCAGTTTTACCCGAAAAACTCTGCTTTAGTTCCAGGTGTAACACAAGCAGCATTTCTCCATCAGTGCACACAATGGGCACTTTCCCGAATGAACTTGTTCTCTATGCAGGGTGTCCCGCGTGGAGCGAACTGCCTCAACCATGGCAGGCTCTACTGTGGTCTCTAAGGAATTCCTCTCTGAAAACACGGCACTTTTACCCGAAGAACTCTGCCCTAATTGTAGGTGGAACACAAGCTGCATTTCTCCCACATTGTACACAAAGGGCCCTACCCCGAATGAACTTCTATATATAGGGTGTCCCACGTGCAGTGAACTGCCTCAAGCAAGGCAGGTTGTAGTAAGGACTGTAAGCATTTCCTCTCCCAAAAGGCGCAGTCTTACCCGAAGAACTCTGCTTTCGTTGCAGGTGGAACACAAGCAACTTTTCTCCCACAGTGTACCCAATGGGCCTTTGCCCGAAAGAACTTCTATACTCAAGGTGTCCCGCGTGGAGTGAAATGCCTAAACCAAGGCAGGCTCTAGTGAGGTCTCTAAGCATTTCCCCTCCCTAAACACGGCAGTTTTACCCAAAGAACTCTGCTTTAGTTGCAGGTGCAACACAAGCAGCATTTCTCCCACTGTGTACTCTTTGGGCTCTGCCACGAATGAACTTCTATATTCAAGGTTTCCCACCTGGAGCGAACTGCCTTAACCAAGGCAGGCGGTAGTGAGGACTGTAAGCATTTCCACTCCCCAAACTCGCAGTTTTAACGAATGAACTCTGCTTTAGTTGCAGGTGGAACACACGCAGGTTTTCTCCCACAGTGCACACAAAGGGCCTTTCCCCGAATACACGTCTATACGCAGGGGGTCCCGCGTGGAGTGAACTACCTCAACCAAGGGAGGTTCCTCCTATGCCTCTAAGCGTTTCCTCTCCCAAAACACGCAGTTTTACCCGAAGAACTCTGCTTTAGTTGCAGGTGGAACACAAGCAACTTTTCACCCACAGTGTACACAATGGGCTTTTCGCCGAATGAACTTCGACACGCAGGGTTTCCCTCGTGGAGTGAAATGCCTAAACCGAGGCAGGCTCTAGTGAGGCCTCTAAGCATTTCCTCTCCCCAAACACGGCACTTTTGCCCGAAGAACTCTGCTTTAGTTCCAGGTGTAACACAAGCAGCATTTCTCCATCAGTGCACACAATGGGCACTTTCCCGAATGAACTTGTTCTCTATGCAGGGTGTCCCGCGTGGAGCGAACTGCCTCAACCATGGCAGGCTCTACTGTGGTCTCTAAGGAATTCCTCTCGGAAAACACGGCACTTTTACCCGAAGAACTCTGCCCTAATTGCAGGTGGAACACAAGCTGCATTTCTCCCACATTGTACACAAAGGGCCCTACCCCGAATGAACTTCTATATATAGGGTGTCCCACGTGCAGTGAACTGCCTCAAGCAAGGCAGGTTGTAGTAAGGACTGTAAGCCTTTCCTCTCCCAAAAGGCGCAGTTTTACCCGAAGAACTCTGCTTTCATTGCAGGTGGAACACAAGCAACTTTTCTCTCGCAGTGTACCCAATGGGACTTTGCCCGAAAGAAATTCTATACTCAAGGTGTCCCGCGTGGAGTGAAATGCCTAAACCAAGGCGGGCTCTAGTGAGGTCTCTAAGTATTCCCCTTCCAAAACACAGCAGTTTTACCCAAAGAACTCTGCTTTAGTTGCAGGTGGAACACAAGCAGCATTTCTCTCACTGTGTACTCTTTGGGCTCCTCCACGAATGAACTGCTACATGCAGGGTTTCCCACCTGGAGTGAACTGCCTTAACCAAGGCAGTCTGTAGTGAGGACTGTAAGCATTTCTACTCCCCAAACTCGCAGTTATAACGAATGAACTCTGCATTAGGTGCAGGTGGAACACAAGCAGGTTTTCTCCCGCAGTGTACACAATGGGCCTTTCCCCGAATGAACTTCTATACGCAGGGTGTCCCGCGTGGAGTGAACTACCTCAAACAAGGCAGGCTCTTCTTAGGCCTCTAAGCGTTTCCTCTCCCAAAACACGCAGTTTTACCCGAAGAACTCTGATTTAGTTGGAGGTGGAACACAAGCAGCTTTTCTCCCACTGTGTACACAGTGACCTTGCCCGAAAGAGCTTCTATACTCAAGGTGTCCCGCGTGGAGTGAAATGCCTAAACCGAGGCAGGCTCTAGTGAGGCCTCTAAGCATTTCCTCTCCCAAAACACGGCAGTTTTACCCGAAAAACTCTGCTTTAGTTCCAGGTGTAACACAAGCAGCATTTCTCCATCAGTGCACACAATGGGCACTTTCCCGAATGAACTTGTTCTCTATGCAGGGTGTCCCGCGTGGAGCGAACTGCCTCAACCATGGCAGGCTCTACTGTGGTCTCTAAGGAATTCCTCTCTGAAAACACGGCACTTTTACCCGAAGAACTCTGCCCTAATTGTAGGTGGAACACAAGCTGCATTTCTCCCACATTGTACACAAAGGGCCCTACCCCGAATGAACTTCTATATATAGGGTGTCCCACGTGCAGTGAACTGCCTCAAGCAAGGCAGGTTGTAGTAAGGACTGTAAGCCTTTCCTCTCCCAAAAGGCGCAGTTTTACCCGAAGAACTCTGCTTTCGTTGCAGGTGGAACACAAGCAACTTTTCTCCCGCAGTGTACCCAATGGGCCTTTGCCCGAAAGAAATTCTATACTCAAGGTGTCCCGCGTGGAGTGAAATGCCTAAACCAAGGCAGGCTCTAGTGAGGTCTCTAAGCATTTCCCCTCCCTAAACACGGCAGTTTTACCCAAAGAACTCTGCTTTAGTTGCAGGTGCAACACAAGCAGCATTTCTCCCACTGTGTACTCTTTGGGCTCTGCCACGAATGAACTTCTATATTCAAGGTTTCCCACCTGGAGCGAACTGCCTTAACCAAGGCAGGCGGTAGTGAGGACTGTAAGCATTTCCACTCCCCAAACTCGCAGTTTTAACGAATGAACTCTGCTTTAGTTGCAGGTGGAACACACGCAGGTTTTCTCCCACAGTGTACACAAAGGGCCTTTCCCCGAATGAAAGTCTATACGCAGGGGGTCCCGCGTGGAGTGAACTACCTCAACCAAGGGAGGTTCCTCCTATGCCTCTAAGCGTTTCCTCTCCCAAAACACGCAGTTTTACCTGAAGAACTCTGCTTTAGTTGCAGGTGGAACACAAGCATCTTTTCACCCACAGTGTACACAATGGGCTTTTCGCCGAATGAACTTCTACACGCAGGGTTTCCCTCGTGGAGTGAAATGCCTAAACCGAGGCAGGCTCTAGTGAGGCCTCTAAGCATTTCCTCTCCCAAAACACGGCAGTTTTACCCGAAGAACTCTGCTTTAGTTCCAGGTGTAACACAAGCAGCATTTCTCCATCAGTGCACACAATGGGCACTTTCCCGAATGAACTTGTTCTCTATGCAGGGTGTCCCGCGTGGAGCGAACTGCCTCAACCATGGCAGGCTCTACTGTGGTCTCTAAGGAATTCCTCTCGGAAAACACGGCACTTTTACCCGAAGAACTCTGCCCTAATTGCAGGTGGAACACAAGCTGCATTTCTCCCACATTGTACACAAAGGGCCCTACCCCGAATGAACTTCTATATATAGGGTGTCCCACGTGCAGTGAACTGCCTCAAGCAAGGCAGGTTGTAGTAAGGACTGTAAGCCTTTCCTCTCCCAAAAGGCGCAGTTTTACCCGAAGAACTCTGCTTTCATTGCAGGTGGAACACAAGCAACTTTTCTCTCGCAGTGTACCCAATGGGACTTTGCCCGAAAGAACTTCTATACTCAAGGTGTCCCGCGTGGAGTGAAATGCCTAAACCAAGGCAGGCTCTAGTGAGGTCTCTAAGCATTCCCCTCCCAAAACACAGCAGTTTTACCCAAAGAACTCTGCTTTCGTTGCAGGTGGAACACAAGCAGCATTTCTCTCACTGTGTACTCTTTGGGCTCCTCCACGAATGAACTGCTACATGCAGGGTTTCCCACCTGGAGTGAACTGCCTTAACCAAGGCAGTCTGTAGTGAGGACTGTAAGCATTTCTACTCCCAAAACTCGCAGTTTTAACGAATGAACTCTGCGTTAGGTGCAGGTGGAACCCAAGCAGGTTTTCTCCCGCAGTGTACACAATGGGCCTTTCCCCGAATGAACTTCTATACGCAAGTTGTCCCGCGTGGAGTGAACTACCTCAAACAAGGCAGGCTCTTCTTAGGCCTCTAAGCGTTTCCTCTCCCAAAACACGCAGTTTTACCCGAAGAACTCTGATTTAGTTGGAGGTGGAACACAAGCAGCTTTTCTCCCACTGTGTACACAGTGGCCTTGCCCGAAAGAGCTTCTATACTCAAGGTGTCCCGCGTGGAGTGAAATGCCTAAACCGAGGCAGGCTCTAGTGAGGCCTCTAAGCATTTCCTCTCCCAAAACACGGCAGTTTTACCCGAAAAACTCTGCTTTAGTTCCAGGTGTAACACAAGCAGCATTTCTCCATCAGTGCACACAATGGGCACTTTCCCGAATGAACTTGTTCTCTATGCAGGGTGTCCCGCGTGGAGCGAACTGCCTCAACCATGGCAGGCTCTACTGTGGTCTCTAAGGAATTCCTCTCTGAAAACACGGCACTTTTACCCGAAGAACTCTGCCCTAATTGTAGGTGGAACACAAGCTGCATTTCTCCCACATTGTACACAAAGGGCCCTACCCCGAATGAACTTCTATATATAGGGTGTCCCACGTGCAGTGAACTGCCTCAAGCAAGGCAGGTTGTAGTAAGGACTGTAAGCATTTCCTCTCCCAAAAGGCGCAGTCTTACCCGAAGAACTCTGCTTTCGTTGCAGGTGGAACACAAGCAACTTTTCTCCCGCAGTGTACCCAATGGGCCTTTGCCCGAAAGAACTTCTATACTCAAGGTGTCCCGCGTGGAGTGAAATGCCTAAACCAAGGCAGGCTCTAGTGAGGTCTCTAAGCATTTCCCCTCCCTAAACACGGCAGTTTTACCCAAAGAACTCTGCTTTAGTTGCAGGTGCAACACAAGCAGCATTTCTCCCACTGTGTACTCTTTGGGCTCTGCCACGAATGAACTTCTATATTCAAGGTTTCCCACCTGGAGCGAACTGCCTTAACCAAGGCAGGCGGTAGTGAGGACTGTAAGCATTTCCACTCCCCAAACTCGCAGTTTTAACGAATGAACTCTGCTTTAGTTGCAGGTGGAACACACGCAGGTTTTCTCCCACAGTGTACACAAAGGGCCTTTCCCCGAATGAACGTCTATACGCAGGGGGTCCCGCGTGGAGTGAACTACCTCAACCAAGGGAGGTTCCTCCTATGCCTCTAAGCGTTTCCTCTCCCAAAACACGCAGTTTTACCCGAAGAACTCTGATTTAGTTGCAGGTGGAACACAAGCAACTTTTCACCCACAGTGTACACAATGGGCTTTTCGCCGAATGAAATTCGACACGCAGGGTTTCCCTCGTGGAGTGAAATGCCTAAACCGAGGCAGGCTCTAGTGAGGCCTCTAAGCATTTCCTCTCCCAAAACACGGCAGTTTTACCCGAAAAACTCTGCTTTAGTTCCAGGTGTAACACAAGCAGCATTTCTCCATCAGTGCACACAATGGGCACTTTCCCGAATGAACTTGTTCTCTATGCAGGGTGTCCCGCGTGGAGCGAACTGCCTCAACCATGGCAGGCTCTACTGTGGTCTCTAAGGAATTCCTCTCTGAAAACACGGCACTTTTACCCGAAGAACTCTGCCCTAATTGTAGGTGGAACACAAGCTGCATTTCTCCCACATTGTACACAAAGGGCCCTACCCCGAATGAACTTCTATATATAGGGTGTCCCACGTGCAGTGAACTGCCTCAAGCAAGGCAGGTTGTAGTAAGGACTGTAAGCCTTTCCTCTCCCAAAAGGCGCAGTTTTACCCGAAGAACTCTGCTTTCGTTGCAGGTGGAACACAAGCAACTTTTCTCCCGCAGTGTACCCAATGGGCCTTTGCCCGAAAGAAATTCTATACTCAAGGTGTCCCGCGTGGAGTGAAATGCCTAAACCAAGGCAGGCTCTAGTGAGGTCTCTAAGCATTTCCCCTCCCTAAACACGGCAGTTTTACCCAAAGAACTCTGCTTTAGTTGCAGGTGCAACACAAGCAGCATTTCTCCCACTGTGTACTCTTTGGGCTCTGCCACGAATGAACTTCTATATTCAAGGTTTCCCACCTGGAGCGAACTGCCTTAACCAAGGCAGGCGGTAGTGAGGACTGTAAGCATTTCCACTCCCCAAACTCGCAGTTTTAACGAATGAACTCTGCTTTAGTTGCAGGTGGAACACACGCAGGTTTTCTCCCACAGTGTACACAAAGGGCCTTTCCCCGAATGAAAGTCTATACGCAGGGGGTCCCGCGTGGAGTGAACTACCTCAACCAAGGGAGGTTCCTCCTATGCCTCTAAGCGTTTCCTCTCCCAAAACACGCAGTTTTACCTGAAGAACTCTGCTTTAGTTGCAGGTGGAACACAAGCAACTTTTCACCCACAGTGTACACAATGGGCTTTTCGCCGAATGAACTTCTACACGCAGGGTTTCCCTCGTGGAGTGAAATGCCTAAACCGAGGCAGGCTCTAGTGAGGCCTCTAAGCATTTCCTCTCCCAAAACACGGCAGTTTTACCCGAAGAACTCTGCTTTAGTTCCAGGTGTAACACAAGCAGCATTTCTCCATCAGTGCACACAATGGGCACTTTCCCGAATGAACTTGTTCTCTATGCAGGGTGTCCCGCGTGGAGCGAACTGCCTCAACCATGGCAGGCTCTACTGTGGTCTCTAAGGAATTCCTCTCGGAAAACACGGCACTTTTACCCGAAGAACTCTGCCCTAATTGCAGGTGGAACACAAGCTGCATTTCTCCCACATTGTACACAAAGGGCCCTACCCCGAATGAACTTCTATATATAGGGTGTCCCACGTGCAGTGAACTGCCTCAAGCAAGGCAGGTTGTAGTAAGGACTGTAAGCCTTTCCTCTCCCAAAAGGCGCAGTTTTACCCGAAGAACTCTGCTTTCATTGCAGGTGGAACACAAGCAACTTTTCTCTCGCAGTGTACCCAATGGGACTTTGCCCGAAAGAAATTCTATACTCAAGGTGTCCCGCGTGGAGTGAAATGCCTAAACCAAGGCAGGCTCTAGTGAGGTCTCTAAGCATTCCCCTCCCAAAACACAGCACTTTTACCCAAAGAACTCTGCTTTAGTTGCAGGTGGAACACAAGCAGCATTTCTCTCACTGTGTACTCTTTGGGCTCCTCCACGAATGAACTGCTACATGCAGGGTTTCCCACCTGGAGTGAACTGCCTTAACCAAGGCAGTCTGTAGTGAGGACTGTAAGCATTTCTACTCCCAAAACTCGCAGTTTTAACGAATGAACTCTGCGTTAGGTGCAGGTGGAACACAAGCAGGTTTTCTCCCGCAGTGTACACAATGGGCCTTTCCCCGAATGAACTTCTATACGCAGGGTGTCCCGCGTTGAGTGAACTACCTCAAACAAGGCAGGCTCTATTTAGGCCTCTAAGCGTTTCCTCTCCCAAAACACGCAGTTTTACCCGAAGAACTCTGATTTAGTTGGAGGTGGAACACAAGCAGCTTTTCTCCCACTGTGTACACAGTGGCCTTGCCCGAAAGAGCTTCTATACTCAAGGTGTCCCGCGTGGAGTGAAATGCCTAAACCGAGGCAGGCTCTAGTGAGGCCTCTAAGCATTTCCTCTCCCAAAACACGGCAGTTTTACCCGAAAAACTCTGCTTTAGTTCCAGGTGTAACACAAGCAGCATTTCTCCATCAGTGCACACAATGGGCACTTTCCCGAATGAACTTGTTCTCTATGCAGGGTGTCCCGCGTGGAGCGAACTGCCTCAACCATGGCAGGCTCTACTGTGGTCTCTAAGGAATTCCTCTCGGAAAACACGGCACTTTTACCCGAAGAACTCTGCCCTAATTGTAGGTGGAACACAAGCTGCATTTCTCCCACATTGTACACAAAGGGCCCTACCCCGAATGAACTTCTATATATAGGGTGTCCCACGTGCAGTGAACTGCCTCAAGCAAGGCAGGTTGTAGTAAGGACTGTAAGCCTTTCCTCTCCCAAAAGGCGCAGTTTTACCCGAAGAACTCTGCTTTCGTTGCAGGTGGAACACAAGCAACTTTTCTCCCGCAGTGTACCCAATGGGCCTTTGCCCGAAAGAAATTCTATACTCAAGGTGTCCCGCGTGGAGTGAAATGCCTAAACCAAGGCAGGCTCTAGTGAGGTCTCTAAGCATTTCCCCTCCCTAAACACGGCAGTTTTACCCAAAGAACTCTGCTTTAGTTGCAGGTGCAACACAAGCAGCATTTCTCCCACTGTGTACTCTTTGGGCTCTGCCACGAATGAACTTCTATATTCAAGGTTTCCCACCTGGAGCGAACTGCCTTAACCAAGGCAGGCGGTAGTGAGGACTGTAAGCATTTCCACTCCCCAAACTCGCAGTTTTAACGAATGAACTCTGCTTTAGTTGCAGGTGGAACACACGCAGGTTTTCTCCCACAGTGTACACAAAGGGCCTTTCCCCGAATGAAAGTCTATACGCAGGGGGTCCCGCGTGGAGTGAACTACCTCAACCAAGGGAGGTTCCTCCTATGCCTCTAAGCGTTTCCTCTCCCAAAACACGCAGTTTTACCCGAAGAACTCTGCTTTAGTTGCAGGTGGAACACAAGCAACTTTTCACCCTCAGTGTACACAATGGGCTTTTCGCCGAATGAAATTCGACACGCAGGGTTTCCCTCGTGGAGTGAAATGCCTAAACCGAGGCAGGCTCTAGTGAGGCCTCTAAGCATTTCCTCTCCCAAAACACGGCAGTTTTACCCGAAGAACTCTGCTTTAGTTCCAGGTGTAACACAAGCAGCATTTCTCCATCAGTGCACACAATGGGCACTTTCCCGAATGAACTTGTTCTCTATGCAGGGTGTCCCGCGTGGAGCGAACTGCCTCAACCATGGCAGGCTCTACTGTGGTCTCTAAGGAATTCCTCTCGGAAAACACGGCACTTTTACCCGAAGAACTCTGCCCTAATTGCAGGTGGAACACAAGCTGCATTTCTCCCACATTGTACACAAAGGGCCCTACCCCGAATGAACTTCTATATATAGGGTGTCCCACGTGCAGTGAACTGCCTCAAGCAAGGCAGGTTGTAGTAAGGACTGTAAGCCTTTCCTCTCCCAAAAGGCGCAGTTTTACCCGAAGAACTCTGCTTTCATTGCAGGTGGAACACAAGCAACTTTTCTCTCGCAGTGTACCCAATGGGACTTTGCCCGAAAGAAATTCTATACTCAAGGTGTCCCGCGTGGAGTGAAATGCCTAAACCAAGGCAGGCTCTAGTGAGGTCTCTAAGCATTCCCCTCCCAAAACACAGCACTTTTACCCAAAGAACTCTGCTTTAGTTGCAGGTGGAACACAAGCAGCATTTCTCTCACTGTGTACTCTTTGGGCTCCTCCACGAATGAACTGCTACATGCAGGGTTTCCCACCTGGAGTGAACTGCCTTAACCAAGGCAGTCTGTAGTGAGGACTGTAAGCATTTCTACTCCCAAAACTCGCCGTTTTAACGAATGAACTCTGCGTTAGGTGCAGGTGGAACACAAGCAGGTTTTCTCCCGCAGTGTACACAATGGGCCTTTCCCCGAATGAACTTCTATACGCAGGGTGTCCCGCGTGGAGTGAACTACCTCAAACAAGGCAGGCTCTATTTAGGCCTCTAAGCGTTTCCTCTCCCAAAACACGCAGTTTTACCCGAAGAACTCTGATTTAGTTGGAGGTGGAACACAAGCAGCTTTTCTCCCACTGTGTACACAGTGGCCTTGCCCGAAAGAGCTTCTATACTCAAGGTGTCCCGCGTGGAGTGAAATGCCTAAACCGAGGCAGGCTCTAGTGAGGCCTCTAAGCATTTCCTCTCCCAAAACACGGCAGTTTTACCCGAAAAACTCTGCTTTAGTTCCAGGTGTAACACAAGCAGCATTTCTCCATCAGTGCACACAATGGGCACTTTCCCGAATGAACTTGTTCTCTATGCAGGGTGTCCCGCGTGGAGCGAACTGCCTCAACCATGGCAGGCTCTACTGTGGTCTCTAAGGAATTCCTCTCTGAAAACACGGCACTTTTACCCGAAGAACTCTGCCCTAATTGTAGGTGGAACACAAGCTGCATTTCTCCCACATTGTACACAAAGGGCCCTACCCCGAATGAACTTCTATATATAGGGTGTCCCACGTGCAGTGAACTGCCTCAAGCAAGGCAGGTTGTAGTAAGGACTGTAAGCCTTTCCTCTCCCAAAAGGCGCAGTTTTACCCGAAGAACTCTGCTTTCGTTGCAGGTGGAACACAAGCAACTTTTCTCCCGCAGTGTACCCAATGGGCCTTTGCCCGAAAGAACTTCTATACTCAAGGTGTCCCGCGTGGAGTGAAATGCCTAAACCAAGGCAGGCTCTAGTGAGGTCTCTAAGCATTTCCCCTCCCTAAACACGGCAGTTTTACCCAAAGAACTCTGCTTTAGTTGCAGGTGCAACACAAGCAGCATTTCTCCCACTGTGTACTCTTTGGGCTCTGCCACGAATGAACTTCTATATTCAAGGTTTCCCACCTGGAGCGAACTGCCTTAACCAAGGCAGGCGGTAGTGAGGACTGTAAGCATTTCCACTCCCCAAACTCGCAGTTTTAACGAATGAACTCTGCTTTAGTTGCAGGTGGAACACACGCAGGTTTTCTCCCACAGTGTACACAAAGGGCCTTTCCCCGAATGAAAGTCTATACGCAGGGGGTCCCGCGTGGAGTGAACTACCTCAACCAAGGGAGGTTCCTCCTATGCCTCTAAGCGTTTCCTCTCCCAAAACACGCAGTTTTACCTGAAGAACTCTGCTTTAGTTGCAGGTGGAACACAAGCAACTTTTCACCCACAGTGTACACAATGGGCTTTTCGCCGAATGAACTTCTACACGCAGGGTTTCCCTCGTGGAGTGAAATGCCTAAACCGAGGCAGGCTCTAGTGAGGCCTCTAAGCATTTCCTCTCCCAAAACACGGCAGTTTTACCCGAAGAACTCTGCTTTAGTTCCAGGTGTAACACAAGCAGCATTTCTCCATCAGTGCACACAATGGGCACTTTCCCGAATGAACTTGTTCTCTATGCAGGGTGTCCCGCGTGGAGCGAACTGCCTCAACCATGGCAGGCTCTACTGTGGTCTCTAAGGAATTCCTCTCGGAAAACACGGCACTTTTACCCGAAGAACTCTGCCCTAATTGCAGGTGGAACACAAGCTGCATTTCTCCCACATTGTACACAAAGGGCCCTACCCCGAATGAACTTCTATATATAGGGTGTCCCACGTGCAGTGAACTGCCTCAAGCAAGGCAGGTTGTAGTAAGGACTGTAAGCCTTTCCTCTCCCAAAAGGCGCAGTTTTACCCGAAGAACTCTGCTTTCATTGCAGGTGGAACACAAGCAACTTTTCTCTCGCAGTGTACCCAATGGGACTTTGCCCGAAAGAAATTCTATACTCAAGGTGTCCCGCGTGGAGTGAAATGCCTAAACCAAGGCAGGCTCTAGTGAGGTCTCTAAGCATTCCCCTCCCAAAACACAGCACTTTTACCCAAAGAACTCTGCTTTAGTTGCAGGTGGAACACAAGCAGCATTTCTCTCACTGTGTACACTTTGGGCTCCTCCACGAATGAACTGCTACATGCAGGGTTTCCCACCTGGAGTGAACTGCCTTAACCAAGGCAGTCTGTAGTGAGGACTGTAAGCATTTCTACTCCCAAAACTCGCAGTTTTAACGAATGAACTCTGCGTTAGGTGCAGGTGGAACACAAGCAGGTTTTCTCCCGCAGTGTACACAATGGGCCTTTCCCCGAATGAACTTCTATACGCAGGGTGTCCCGCGTGGAGTGAACTACCTCAAACAAGGCAGGCTCTATTTAGGCCTCTAAGCGTTTCCTCTCCCAAAACACGCAGTTTTACCCGAAGAACTCTGATTTAGTTGGAGGTGGAACACAAGCAGCTTTTCTCCCACTGTGTACACAGTGGCCTTGCACGAAAGAGCTTCTATACTCAAGGTGTCCCGCGTGGAGTGAAATGCCTAAACCGAGGCAGGCTCTAGTGAGGCCTCTAAGCATTTCCTCTCCCAAAACACGGCAGTTTTACCCGAAAAACTCTGCTTTAGTTCCATGTGTAACACAAGCAGCATTTCTCCATCAGTGCACACAATGGGCACTTTCCCGAATGAACTTGTTCTCTATGCAGGGTGTCCCGCGTGGAGCGAACTGCCTCAACCATGGCAGGCTCTACTGTGGTCTCTAAGGAATTCCTCTCTGAAAACACGGCACTTTTACCCGAAGAACTCTGCCCTAATTGTAGGTGGAACACAAGCTGCATTTCTCCCACATTGTACACAAAGGGCCCTACCCCGAATGAACTTCTATATATAGGGTGTCCCACGTGCAGTGAACTGCCTCAAGCAAGGCAGGTTGTAGTAAGGACTGTAAGCATTTCCTCTCCCAAAAGGCGCAGTCTTACCCGAAGAACTCTGCTTTCGTTGCAGGTGGAACACAAGCAACTTTTCTCCCGCAGTGTACCCAATGGGCCTTTGCCCGAAAGAACTTCTATACTCAAGGTGTCCCGCGTGGAGTGAAATGCCTAAACCAAGGCAGGCTCTAGTGAGGTCTCTAAGCATTTCCCCTCCCTAAACACGGCAGTTTTACCCAAAGAACTCTGCTTTAGTTGCAGGTGCAACACAAGCAGCATTTCTCCCACTGTGTACTCTTTGGGCTCTGCCACGAATGAACTTCTATATTCAAGGTTTCCCACCTGGAGCGAACTGCCTTAACCAAGGCAGGCGGTAGTGAGGACTGTAAGCATTTCCACTCCCCAAACTCGCAGTTTTAACGAATGAACTCTGCTTTAGTTGCAGGTGGAACACACGCAGGTTTTCTCCCACAGTGCACACAAAGGGCCTTTCCCCGAATAAACGTCTATACGCAGGGGGTCCCGCGTGGAGTGAACTACCTCAACCAAGGGAGGTTCCTCCTATGCCTCTAAGCGTTTCCTCTCCCAAAACACGCAGTTTTACCTGAAGAACTCTGCTTTAGTTGCAGGTGGAACACAAGCAACTTTTCACCCACAGTGTACACAATGGGCTTTTCGCCGAATGAACTTCTACACGCAGGGTTTCCCTCGTGGAGTGAAATGCCTAAACCGAGGCAGGCTCTAGTGAGGCCTCTAAGCATTTCCTCTCCCAAAACACGGTAGTTTTACCCGAAGAACTCTGCTTTAGTTCCAGGTGTAACACAAGCAGCATTTCTCCATCAGTGCACACAATGGGCACTTTCCCGAATGAACTTGTTCTCTATGCAGGGTGTCCCGCGTGGAGCGAACTGCCTCAACCATGGCAGGCTCTACTGTGGTCTCTAAGGAATTCCTCTCGGAAAACACGGCACTTTTACCCGAAGAACTCTGCCCTAATTGCAGGTGGAACACAAGCTGCATTTCTCCCACATTGTACACAAAGGGCCCTACCCCGAATGAACTTCTATATATAGGGTGTCCCACGTGCAGTGAACTGCCTCAAGCAAGGCAGGTTGTAGTAAGGACTGTAAGCCTTTCCTCTCCCAAAAGGCGCAGTTTTACCCGAAGAACTCTGCTTTCATTGCAGGTGGAACACAAGCAACTTTTCTCTCGCAGTGTACCCAATGGGACTTTGCCCGAAAGAACTTCTATACTCAAGGTGTCCCGCGTGGAGTGAAATGCCTAAACCAAGGCAGGCTCTAGTGAGGTCTCTAAGCATTCCCCTCCCAAAACACAGCAGTTTTACCCAAAGAACTCTGCTTTCGTTGCAGGTGGAACACAAGCAGCATTTCTCTCACTGTGTACTCTTTGGGCTCCTCCACGAATGAACTGCTACATGCAGGGTTTCCCACCTGGAGTGAACTGCCTTAACCAAGGCAGTCTGTAGTGAGGACTGTAAGCATTTCTACTCCCAAAACTCGCAGTTTTAACGAATGAACTCTGCGTTAGGTGCAGGTGGAACACAAGCAGGTTTTCTCCCGCAGTGTACACAATGGGCCTTTCACCGAATGAACTTCTATACGCAAGTTGTCCCGCGTGGAGTGAACTACCTCAAACAAGGCAGGCTCTTCTTAGGCCTCTAAGCGTTTCCTCTCCCAAAACACGCAGTTTTACCCGAAGAACTCTGATTTAGTTGGAGGTGGAACACAAGCAGCTTTTCTCCCACTGTGTACACAGTGGCCTTGCCCGAAAGAGCTTCTATACTCAAGGTGTCCCGCGTGGAGTGAAATGCCTAAACCGAGGCAGGCTCTAGTGAGGCCTCTAAGCATTTCCTCTCCCAAAACACGGCAGTTTTACCCGAAAAACTCTGCTTTAGTTCCAGGTGTAACACAAGCAGCATTTCTCCATCAGTGCACACAATGGGCACTTTCCCGAATGAACTTGTTCTCTATGCAGGGTGTCCCGCGTGGAGCGAACTGCCTCAACCATGGCAGGCTCTACTGTGGTCTCTAAGGAATTCCTCTCTGAAAACACGGCACTTTTACCCGAAGAACTCTGCCCTAATTGTAGGTGGAACACAAGCTGCATTTCTCCCACATTGTACACAAAGGGCCCTACCCCGAATGAACTTCTATATATAGGGTGTCCCACGTGCAGTGAACTGCCTCAAGCAAGGCAGGTTGTAGTAAGGACTGTAAGCATTTCCTCTCCCAAAAGGCGCAGTCTTACCCGAAGAACTCTGCTTTCGTTGCAGGTGGAACACAAGCAACTTTTCTCCCGCAGTGTACCCAATGGGCCTTTGCCCGAAAGAACTTCTATACTCAAGGTGTCCCGCGTGGAGTGAAATGCCTAAACCAAGGCAGGCTCTAGTGAGGTCTCTAAGCATTTCCCCTCCCTAAACACGGCAGTTTTACCCAAAGAACTCTGCTTTAGTTGCAGGTGCAACACAAGCAGCATTTCTCCCACTGTGTACTCTTTGGGCTCTGCCACGAATGAACTTCTATATTCAAGGTTTCCCACCTGGAGCGAACTGCCTTAACCAAGGCAGGCGGTAGTGAGGACTGTAAGCATTTCCACTCCCCAAACTCGCAGTTTTAACGAATGAACTCTGCTTTAGTTGCAGGTGGAACACACGCAGGTTTTCTCCCGCAGTGTACACAAAGGGCCTTTCCCCGAATGAACGTATATACGCAGGGGGTCCCGCGTGGAGTGAACTACCTCAACCAAGGGAGGTTCCTCCTATGCCTCTAAGCGTTTCCTCTCCCAAAACACGCAGTTTTACCCGAAGAACTCTGCTTTACTTGCAGGTGGAACACAAGCAACTTTTCACCCACAGTGTACACAATGGGCTTTTCGCCGAATGAAATTCGACACGCAGGGTTTCCCTCGTGGAGTGAAATGCCTAAACCGAGGCAGGCTCTAGTGAGGCCTCTAAGCATTTCCTCTCCCAAAACACGGCAGTTTTACCCGAAAAACTCTGCTTTAGTTCCAGGTGTAACACAAGCAGCATTTCTCCATCAGTGCACACAATGGGCACTTTCCCGAATGAACTTGTTCTCTATGCAGGGTGTCCCGCGTGGAGCGAACTGCCTCAACCATGGCAGGCTCTACTGTGGTCTCTAAGGAATTCCTCTCTGAAAACACGGCACTTTTACCCGAAGAACTCTGCCCTAATTGTAGGTGGAACACAAGCTGCATTTCACCCACATTGTACACAAAGGGCCCTACCCCGAATGAACTTCTATATATAGGGTGTCCCACGTGCAGTGAACTGCCTCAAGCAAGGCAGGTTGTAGTAAGGACTGTAAGCCTTTCCTCTCCCAAAAGGCGCAGTTTTACCCGAAGAACTCTGCTTTCGTTGCAGGTGGAACACAAGCAACTTTTCTCCCACAGTGTACCCAATGGGCCTTTGCCCGAAAGAAATTCTATACTCAAGGTGTCCCGCGTGGAGTGAAATGCCTAAACCAAGGCAGGCTCTAGTGAGGTCTCTAAGCATTTCCCCTCCCTAAACACGGCAGTTTTACCCAAAGAACTCTGCTTTAGTTGCAGGTGCAACACAAGCAGCATTTCTCCCACTGTGTACTCTTTGGGCTCTGCCACGAATGAACTTCTATATTCAAGGTTTCCCACCTGGAGCGAACTGCCTTAACCAAGGCAGGCGGTAGTGAGGACTGTAAGCATTTCCACTCCCCAAACTCGCAGTTTTAACGAATGAACTCTGCTTTAGTTGCAGGTGGAACACACGCAGGTTTTCTCCCACAGTGTACACAAAGGGCCTTTCCCCGAATGAAAGTCTATACGCAGGGGGTCCCGCGTGGAGTGAACTACCTCAACCAAGGGAGGTTCCTCCTATGCCTCTAAGCGTTTCCTCTCCCAAAACACGCAGTTTTACCTGAAGAACTCTGCTTTAGTTGCAGGTGGAACACAAGCAACTTTTCACCCACAGTGTACACAATGGGCTTTTCGCCGAATGAACTTCTACACGCAGGGTTTCCCTCGTGGAGTGAAATGCCTAAACCGAGGCAGGCTCTAGTGAGGCCTCTAAGCATTTCCTCTCCCAAAACACGGCAGTTTTACCCGAAGAACTCTGCTTTAGTTCCAGGTGTAACACAAGCAGCATTTCTCCATCAGTGCACACAATGGGCACTTTCCCGAATGAACTTGTTCTCTATGCAGGGTGTCCCGCGTGGAGCGAACTGCCTCAACCATGGCAGGCTCTACTGTGGTCTCTAAGGAATTCCTCTCTGAAAACACGGCACTTTTACCCGAAGAACTCTGCCCTAATTGCAGGTGGAACACAAGCTGCATTTCTCCCACATTGTACACAAAGGGCCCTACCCCGAATGAACTTCTATATATAGGGTGTCCCACGTGCAGTGAACTGCCTCAAGCAAGGCAGGTTGTAGTAAGGACTGTAAGCCTTTCCTCTCCCAAAAGGCGCAGTTTTACCCGAAGAACTCTGCTTTCATTGCAGGTGGAACACAAGCAACTTTTCTCTCGCAGTGTACCCAATGGGACTTTGCCCGAAAGAAATTCTATACTCAAGGTGTCCCGCGTGGAGTGAAATGCCTAAACCAAGGCAGGCTCTAGTGAGGTCTCTAAGCATTCCCCTCCCAAAACACAGCACTTTTACCCAAAGAACTCTGCTTTAGTTGCAGGTGGAACACAAGCAGCATTTCTCTCACTGTGTACTCTTTGGGCTCCTCCACGAATGAACTGCTACATGCAGGGTTTCCCACCTGGAGTGAACTGCCTTAACCAAGGCAGTCTGTAGTGAGGACTGTAAGCATTTCTACTCCCAAAACTCGCAGTTTTAACGAATGAACTCTGCGTTAGGTGCAGGTGGAACACAAGCAGGTTTTCTCCCGCAGTGTACACAATGGGCCTTTCCCCGAATGAACTTCTATACGCAGGGTGTCCCGCGTGGAGTGAACTACCTCAAACAAGGCAGGCTCTATTTAGGCCTCTAAGCGTTTCCTCTCCCAAAACACGCAGTTTTACCCGAAGAACTCTGATTTAGTTGGAGGTGGAACACAAGCAGCTTTTCTCCCACTGTGTACACAGTGGCCTTGCACGAAAGAGCTTCTATACTCAAGGTGTCCCGCGTGGAGTGAAATGCCTAAACCGAGGCGGGCTCTAGTGAGGCCTCTAAGCATTTCCTCTCCCAAAACACGGCAGTTTTACCCGAAAAACTCTGCTTTAGTTCCATGTGTAACACAAGCAGCATTTCTCCATCAGTGCACACAATGGGCACTTTCCCGAATGAACTTGTTCTCTATGCAGGGTGTCCCGCGTGGAGCGAACTGCCTCAACCATGGCAGGCTCTACTGTGGTCTCTAAGGAATTCCTCTCGGAAAACACGGCACTTTTACCCGAAGAACTCTGCCCTAATTGTAGGTGGAACACAAGCTGCATTTCTCCCACATTGTACACAAAGGGCCCTACCCCGAATGAACTTCTATATATAGGGTGTCCCACGTGCAGTGAACTGCCTCAAGCAAGGCAGGTTGTAGTAAGGACTGTAAGCATTTCCTCTCCCAAAAGGCGCAGTCTTACCCGAAGAACTCTGCTTTCGTTGCAGGTGGAACACAAGCAACTTTTCTCCCGCAGTGTACCCAATGGGCCTTTGCCCGAAAGAACTTCTATACTCAAGGTGTCCCGCGTGGAGTGAAATGCCTAAACCAAGGCAGGCTCTAGTGAGGTCTCTAAGCATTTCCCCTCCCTAAACACGGCAGTTTTACCCAAAGAACTCTGCTTTAGTTGCAGGTGCAACACAAGCAGCATTTCTCCCACTGTGTACTCTTTGGGCTCTGCCACGAATGAACTTCTATATTCAAGGTTTCCCACCTGGAGCGAACTGCCTTAACCAAGGCAGGCGGTAGTGAGGACTGTAAGCATTTCCACTCCCCAAACTCGCAGTTTTAACGAATGAACTCTGCTTTAGTTGCAGGTGGAACACACGCAGGTTTTCTCCCACAGTGCACACAAAGGGCCTTTCCCCGAATGAAAGTCTATACGCAGGGGGTCCCGCGTGGAGTGAACTACCTCAACCAAGGGAGGTTCCTCCTATGCCTCTAAGCGTTTCCTCTCCCAAAACACGCAGTTTTACCTGAAGAACTCTGCTTTAGTTGCAGGTGGAACACAAGCAACTTTTCACCCACAGTGTACACAATGGGCTTTTCGCCGAATGAACTTCTACACGCAGGGTTTCCCTCGTGGAGTGAAATGCCTAAACCGAGGCAGGCTCTAGTGAGGCCTCTAAGCATTTCCTCTCCCAAAACACGGCAGTTTTACCCGAAGAACTCTGCTTTAGTTCCAGGTGTAACACAAGCAGCATTTCTCCATCAGTGCACACAATGGGCACTTTCCCGAATGAACTTGTTCTCTATGCAGGGTGTCCCGCGTGGAGCGAACTGCCTCAACCATGGCAGGCTCTACTGTGGTCTCTAAGGAATTCCTCTCGGAAAACACGGCACTTTTACCCGAAGAACTCTGCCCTAATTGCAGGTGGAACACAAGCTGCATTTCTCCCACATTGTACACAAAGGGCCCTACCCCGAATGAACTTCTATATATAGGGTGTCCCACGTGCAGTGAACTGCCTCAAGCAAGGCAGGTTGTAGTAAGGACTGTAAGCCTTTCCTCTCCCAAAAGGCGCAGTTTTACCCGAAGAACTCTGCTTTCATTGCAGGTGGAACACAAGCAACTTTTCTCTCGCAGTGTACCCAATGGGACTTTGCCCGAAAGAAATTCTATACTCAAGGTGTCCCGCGTGGAGTGAAATGCCTAAACCAAGGCAGGCTCTAGTGAGGTCTCTAAGCATTCCCCTCCCAAAACACAGCACTTTTACCCAAAGAACTCTGCTTTAGTTGCAGGTGGAACACAAGCAGCATTTCTCTCACTGTGTACTCTTTGGGCTCCTCCACGAATGAACTGCTACATGCAGGGTTTCCCACCTGGAGTGAACTGCCTTAACCAAGGCAGTCTGTAGTGAGGACTGTAAGCATTTCTACTCCCAAAACTCGCAGTTTTAACGAATGAACTCTGCGTTAGGTGCAGGTGGAACACAAGCAGGTTTTCTCCCGCAGTGTACACAATGGGCCTTTCCCCGAATGAACTTCTATACGCAGGGTGTCCCGCGTGGAGTGAACTACCTCAAACAAGGCAGGCTCTATTTAGGCCTCTAAGCGTTTCCTCTCCCAAAACACGCAGTTTTACCCGAAGAACTCTGATTTAGTTGGAGGTGGAACACAAGCAGCTTTTCTCCCACTGTGTACACAGTGGCCTTGCCCGAAAGAGCTTCTATACTCAAGGTGTCCCGCGTGGAGTGAAATGCCTAAACCGAGGCAGGCTCTAGTGAGGCCTCTAAGCATTTCCTCTCCCAAAACACGGCAGTTTTACCCGAAAAACTCTGCTTTAGTTCCAGGTGTAACACAAGCAGCATTTCTCCATCAGTGCACACAATGGGCACTTTCCCGAATGAACTTGTTCTCTATGCAGGGTGTCCCGCGTGGAGCGAACTGCCTCAACCATGGCAGGCTCTACTGTGGTCTCTAAGGAATTCCTCTCTGAAAACACGGCACTTTTACCCGAAGAACTCTGCCCTAATTGTAGGTGGAACACAAGCTGCATTTCTCCCACATTGTACACAAAGGGCCCTACCCCGAATGAACTTCTATATATAGGGTGTCCCACGTGCAGTGAACTGCCTCAAGCAAGGCAGGTTGTAGTAAGGACTGTAAGCCTTTCCTCTCCCAAAAGGCGCAGTTTTACCCGAAGAACTCTGCTTTCGTTGCAGGTGGAACACAAGCAACTTTTCTCCCGCAGTGTACCCAATGGGCCTTTGCCCGAAAGAAATTCTATACTCAAGGTGTCCCGCGTGGAGTGAAATGCCTAAACCAAGGCAGGCTCTAGTGAGGTCTCTAAGCATTTCCCCTCCCTAAACACGGCAGTTTTACCCAAAGAACTCTGCTTTAGTTGCAGGTGCAACACAAGCAGCATTTCTCCCACTGTGTACTCTTTGGGCTCTGCCACGAATGAACATCTATATTCAAGGTTTCCCACCTGGAGCGAACTGCCTTAACCAAGGCAGGCGGTAGTGAGGACTGTAAGCATTTCCACTCCCCAAACTCGCAGTTTTAACGAATGAACTCTGCTTTAGTTGCAGGTGGAACACACGCAGGTTTTCTCCCACAGTGTACACAAAGGGCCTTTCCCCGAATGAAAGTCTATACGCAGGGGGTCCCGCGTGGAGTGAACTACCTCAACCAAGGGAGGTTCCTCCTATGCCTCTAAGCGTTTCCTCTCCCAAAACACGCAGTTTTACCTGAAGAACTCTGCTTTAGTTGCAGGTGGAACACAAGCATCTTTTCACCCACAGTGTACACAATGGGCTTTTCGCCGAATGAACTTCTACACGCAGGGTTTCCCTCGTGGAGTGAAATGCCTAAACCGAGGCAGGCTCTAGTGAGGCCTCTAAGCATTTCCTCTCCCAAAACACGGCAGTTTTACCCGAAGAACTCTGCTTTAGTTCCAGGTGTAACACAAGCAGCATTTCTCCATCAGTGCACACAATGGGCACTTTCCCGAATGAACTTGTTCTCTATGCAGGGTGTCCCGCGTGGAGCGAACTGCCTCAACCATGGCAGGCTCTACTGTGGTCTCTAAGGAATTCCTCTCGGAAAACACGGCACTTTTACCCGAAGAACTCTGCCCTAATTGCAGGTGGAACACAAGCTGCATTTCTCCCACATTGTACACAAAGGGCCCTACCCCGAATGAACTTCTATATATAGGGTGTCCCACGTGCAGTGAACTGCCTCAAGCAAGGCAGGTTGTAGTAAGGACTGTAAGCCTTTCCTCTCCCAAAAGGCGCAGTTTTACCCGAAGAACTCTGCTTTCATTGCAGGTGGAACACAAGCAACTTTTCTCTCGCAGTGTACCCAATGGGACTTTGCCCGAAAGAAATTCTATACTCAAGGTGTCCCGCGTGGAGTGAAATGCCTAAACCAAGGCAGGCTCTAGTGAGGTCTCTAAGCATTCCCCTCCCAAAACACAGCACTTTTACCCAAAGAACTCTGCTTTAGTTGCAGGTGGAACACAAGCAGCATTTCTCTCACTGTGTACTCTTTGGGCTCCTCCACGAATGAACTGCTACATGCAGGGTTTCCCACCTGGAGTGAACTGCCTTAACCAAGGCAGTCTGTAGTGAGGACTGTAAGCATTTCTACTCCCAAAACTCGCAGTTTTAACGAATGAACTCTGCGTTAGGTGCAGGTGGAACACAAGCAGGTTTTCTCCCGCAGTGTACACAATGGGCCTTTCCCCGAATGAACTTCTATACGCAGGGTGTCCCGCGTGGAGTGAACTACCTCAAACAAGGCAGGCTCTATTTAGGCCTCTAAGCGTTTCCTCTCCCAAAACACGCAGTTTTACCCGAAGAACTCTGATTTAGTTGGAGGTGGAACACAAGCAGCTTTTCTCCCACTGTGTACACAGTGGCCTTGCACGAAAGAGCTTCTATACTCAAGGTGTCCCGCGTGGAGTGAAATGCCTAAACCGAGGCAGGCTCTAGTGAGGCCTCTAAGCATTTCCTCTCCCAAAACACGGCAGTTTTACCCGAAAAACTCTGCTTTAGTTCCATGTGTAACACAAGCAGCATTTCTCCATCAGTGCACACAATGGGCACTTTCCCGAATGAACTTGTTCTCTATGCAGGGTGTCCCGCGTGGAGCGAACTGCCTCAACCATGGCAGGCTCTACTGTGGTCTCTAAGGAATTCCTCTCTGAAAACACGGCACTTTTACCCGAAGAACTCTGCCCTAATTGTAGGTGGAACACAAGCTGCATTTCTCCCACATTGTACACAAAGGGCCCTACCCCGAATGAACTTCTATATATAGGGTGTCCCACGTGCAGTGAACTGCCTCAAGCAAGGCAGGTTGTAGTAAGGACTGTAAGCATTTCCTCTCCCAAAAGGCGCAGTCTTACCCGAAGAACTCTGCTTTCGTTGCAGGTGGAACACAAGCAACTTTTCTCCCGCAGTGTACCCAATGGGCCTTTGCCCGAAAGAACTTCTATACTCAAGGTGTCCCGCGTGGAGTGAAATGCCTAAACCAAGGCAGGCTCTAGTGAGGTCTCTAAGCATTTCCCCTCCCTAAACACGGCAGTTTTACCCAAAGAACTCTGCTTTAGTTGCAGGTGCAACACAAGCAGCATTTCTCCCACTGTGTACTCTTTGGGCTCTGCCACGAATGAACTTCTATATTCAAGGTTTCCCACCTGGAGCGAACTGCCTTAACCAAGGCAGGCGGTAGTGAGGACTGTAAGCATTTCCACTCCCCAAACTCGCAGTTTTAACGAATGAACTCTGCTTTAGTTGCAGGTGGAACACACGCAGGTTTTCTCCCACAGTGCACACAAAGGGCCTTTCCCCGAATAAAGGTCTATACGCAGGGGGTCCCGCGTGGAGTGAACTACCTCAACCAAGGGAGGTTCCTCCTATGCCTCTAAGCGTTTCCTCTCCCAAAACACGCAGTTTTACCTGAAGAACTCTGCTTTAGTTGCAGGTGGAACACAAGCAACTTTTCACCCACAGTGTACACAATGGGCTCTTCGCCGAATGAACTTCTACACGCAGGGTTTCCCTCGTGGAGTGAAATGCCTAAACCGAGGCAGGCTCTAGTGAGGCCTCTAAGCATTTCCTCTCCCAAAACACGGCAGTTTTACCCGAAGAACTCTGCTTTAGTTCCAGGTGTAACACAAGCAGCATTTCTCCATCAGTGCACACAATGGGCACTTTCCCGAATGAACTTGTTCTCTATGCAGGGTGTCCCGCGTGGAGCGAACTGCCTCAACCATGGCAGGCTCTACTGTGGTCTCTAAGGAATTCCTCTCGGAAAACACGGCACTTTTACCCGAAGAACTCTGCCCTAATTGCAGGTGGAACACAAGCTGCATTTCTCCCACATTGTACACAAAGGGCCCTACCCCGAATGAACTTCTATATATAGGGTGTCCCACGTGCAGTGAACTGCCTCAAGCAAGGCAGGTTGTAGTAAGGACTGTAAGCATTTCCTCTCCCAAAAGGCGCAGTCTTACCCGAAGAACTCTGCTTTCGTTGCAGGTGGAACACAAGCAACTTTTCTCCCGCAGTGTACCCAATGGGCCTTTGCCCGAAAGAACTTCTATACTCAAGGTGTCCCGCGTGGAGTGAAATGCCTAAACCAAGGCAGGCTCTAGTGAGGTCTCTAAGCATTTCCCCTCCCTAAACACGGCAGTTTTACCCAAAGAACTCTGCTTTAGTTGCAGGTGCAACACAAGCAGCATTTCTCCCACTGTGTACTCTTTGGGCTCTGCCACGAATGAACTTCTATATTCAAGGTTTCCCACCTGGAGCGAACTGCCTTAACCAAGGCAGGCGGTAGTGAGGACTGTAAGCATTTCCACTCCCCAAACTCGCAGTTTTAACGAATGAACTCTGCTTTAGTTGCAGGTGGAACACACGCAGGTTTTCTCCCACAGTGTACACAAAGGGCCTTTCCCCGAATGAACGTCTATACGCAGGGGGTCCCGCGTGGAGTGAACTACCTCAACCAAGGGAGGTTCCTCCTATGCCTCTAAGCGTTTCCTCTCCCAAAACACGCAGTTTTACCCGAAGAACTCTGCTTTAGTTGCAGGTGGAACACAAGCAACTTTTCACCCACAGTGTACACAATGGGCTTTTCGCCGAATGAAATTCGACACGCAGGGTTTCCCTCGTGGAGTGAAATGCCTAAACCGAGGCAGGCTCTAGTGAGGGCTCTAAGCATTTCCTCTCCCAAAACACGGCAGTTTTACCCGAAAAACTCTGCTTTAGTTCCAGGTGTAACACAAGCAGCATTTCTCCATCAGTGCACACAATGGGCACTTTCCCGAATGAACTTGTTCTCTATGCAGGGTGTCCCGCGTGGAGCGAACTGCCTCAACCATGGCAGGCTCTACTGTGGTCTCTAAGGAATTCCTCTCTGAAAACACGGCACTTTTACCCGAAGAACTCTGCCCTAATTGTAGGTGGAACACAAGCTGCATTTCTCCCACATTGTACACAAAGGGCCCTACCCCGAATGAACTTCTATATATAGGGTGTCCCACGTGCAGTGAACTGCCTCAAGCAAGGCAGGTTGTAGTAAGGACTGTAAGCCTTTCCTCTCCCAAAAGGCGCAGTTTTACCCGAAGAACTCTGCTTTCGTTGCAGGTGGAACACAAGCAACTTTTCTCCCGCAGTGTACCCAATGGGCCTTTGCCCGAAAGAAATTCTATACTCAAGGTGTCCCGCGTGGAGTGAAATGCCTAAACCAAGGCAGGCTCTAGTGAGGTCTCTAAGCATTTCCCCTCCCTAAACACGGCAGTTTTACCCAAAGAACTCTGCTTTAGTTGCAGGTGCAACACAAGCAGCATTTCTCCCACTGTGTACTCTTTGGGCTCTGCCACGAATGAACTTCTATATTCAAGGTTTCCCACCTGGAGCGAACTGCCTTAACCAAGGCAGGCGGTAGTGAGGACTGTAAGCATTTCCACTCCCCAAACTCGCAGTTTTAACGAATGAACTCTGCTTTAGTTGCAGGTGGAACACACGCAGGTTTTCTCCCACAGTGTACACAAAGGGCCTTTCCCCGAATGAACGTCTATACGCAGGGGGTCCCGCGTGGAGTGAACTACCTCAACCAAGGGAGGTTCCTCCTATGCCTCTAAGCGTTTCCTCTCCCAAAACACGCAGTTTTACCTGAAGAACTCTGCTTTAGTTGCAGGTGGAACACAAGCAACTTTTCACCCACAGTGTACACAATGGGCTTTTCGCCGAATGAACTTCTACACGCAGGGTTTCCCTCGTGGAGTGAAATGCCTAAACCGAGGCAGGCTCTAGTGAGGCCTCTAAGCATTTCCTCTCCCAAAACACGGCAGTTTTACCCGAAGAACTCTGCTTTAGTTCCAGGTGTAACACAAGCAGCATTTCTCCATCAGTGCACACAATGGGCACTTTCCCGAATGAACTTGTTCTCTATGCAGGGTGTCCCGCGTGGAGCGAACTGCCTCAACCATGGCAGGCTCTACTGTGGTCTCTAAGGAATTCCTCTCGGAAAACACGGCACTTTTACCCGAAGAACTCTGCCCTAATTGCAGGTGGAACACAAGCTGCATTTCTCCCACATTGTACACAAAGGGCCCTACCCCGAATGAACTTCTATATATAGGGTGTCCCACGTGCAGTGAACTGCCTCAAGCAAGGCAGGTTGTAGTAAGGACTGTAAGCCTTTCCTCTCCCAAAAGGCGCAGTTTTACCCGAAGAACTCTGCTTTCATTGCAGGTGGAACACAAGCAACTTTTCTCTCGCAGTGTACCCAATGGGACTTTGCCCGAAAGAAATTCTATACTCAAGGTGTCCCGCGTGGAGTGAAATGCCTAAACCAAGGCAGGCTCTAGTGAGGTCTCTAAGCATTCCCCTCCCAAAACACAGCACTTTTACCCAAAGAACTCTGCTTTAGTTGCAGGTGGAACACAAGCAGCATTTCTCTCACTGTGTACTCTTTGGGCTCCTCCACGAATGAACTGCTACATGCAGGGTTTCCCACCTGGAGTGAACTGCCTTAACCAAGGCAGTCTGTAGTGAGGACTGTAAGCATTTCTACTCCCAAAACTCGCAGTTTTAACGAATGAACTCTGCGTTAGGTGCAGGTGGAACACAAGCAGGTTTTCTCCCGCAGTGTACACAATGGGCCTTTCCCCGAATGAACTTCTATACGCAGGGTGTCCCGCGTGGAGTGAACTACCTCAAACAAGGCAGGCTCTATTTAGGCCTCTAAGCGTTTCCTCTCCCAAAACACGCAGTTTTACCCGAAGAACTCTGATTTAGTTGGAGGTGGAACACAAGCAGCTTTTCTCCCACTGTGTACACAGTGGCCTTGCCCGAAAGAGCTTCTATACTCAAGGTGTCCCGCGTGGAGTGAAATGCCTAAACCGAGGCAGGCTCTAGTGAGGCCTCTAAGCATTTCCTCTCCCAAAACACGGCAGTTTTACCCGAAAAACTCTGCTTTAGTTCCAGGTGTAACACAAGCAGCATTTCTCCATCAGTGCACACAATGGGCACTTTCCCGAATGAACTTGTTCTCTATGCAGGGTGTCCCGCGTGGAGCGAACTGCCTCAACCATGGCAGGCTCTACTGTGGTCTCTAAGGAATTCCTCTCTGAAAACACGGCACTTTTACCCGAAGAACTCTGCCCTAATTGTAGGTGGAACACAAGCTGCATTTCTCCCACATTGTACACAAAGGGCCCTACCCCGAATGAACTTCTATATATAGGGTGTCCCACGTGCAGTGAACTGCCTCAAGCAAGGCAGGTTGTAGTAAGGACTGTAAGCCTTTCCTCTCCCAAAAGGCGCAGTTTTACCCGAAGAACTCTGCTTTCGTTGCAGGTGGAACACAAGCAACTTTTCTCCCGCAGTGTACCCAATGGGCCTTTGCCCGAAAGAAATTCTATACTCAAGGTGTCCCGCGTGGAGTGAAATGCCTAAACCAAGGCAGGCTCTAGTGAGGTCTCTAAGCATTTCCCCTCCCTAAACACGGCAGTTTTACCCAAAGAACTCTGCTTTAGTTGCAGGTGCAACACAAGCAGCATTTCTCCCACTGTGTACTCTTTGGGCTCTGCCACGAATGAACTTCTATATTCAAGGTTTCCCACCTGGAGCGAACTGCCTTAACCAAGGCAGGCGGTAGTGAGGACTGTAAGCATTTCCACTCCCCAAACTCGCAGTTTTAACGAATGAACTCTGCTTTAGTTGCAGGTGGAACACACGCAGGTTTTCTCCCACAGTGTACACAAAGGGCCTTTCCCCGAATGAAAGTCTATACGCAGGGGGTCCCGCGTGGAGTGAACTACCTCAACCAAGGGAGGTTCCTCCTATGCCTCTAAGCGTTTCCTCTCCCAAAACACGCAGTTTTACCTGAAGAACTCTGCTTTAGTTGCAGGTGGAACACAAGCAACTTTTCACCCACAGTGTACACAATGGGCTTTTCGCCGAATGAACTTCTACACGCAGGGTTTCCCTCGTGGAGTGAAATGCCTAAACCGAGGCAGGCTCTAGTGAGGCCTCTAAGCATTTCCTCTCCCAAAACACGGCAGTTTTACCCGAAGAACTCTGCTTTAGTTCCAGGTGTAACACAAGCAGCATTTCTCCATCAGTGCACACAATGGGCACTTTCCCGAATGAACTTGTTCTCTATGCAGGGTGTCCCGCGTGGAGCGAACTGCCTCAACCATGGCAGGCTCTACTGTGGTCTCTAAGGAATTCCTCTCGGAAAACACGGCACTTTTACCCGAAGAACTCTGCCCTAATTGCAGGTGGAACACAAGCTGCATTTCTCCCACATTGTACACAAAGGGCCCTACCCCGAATGTACTTCTATATATAGGGTGTCCCACGTGCAGTGAACTGCCTCAAGCAAGGCAGGTTGTAGTAAGGACTGTAAGCCTTTCCTCTCCCAAAAGGCGCAGTTTTACCCGAAGAACTCTGCTTTCATTGCAGGTGGAACACAAGCAACTTTTCTCTCACAGTGTACCCAATGGGACTTTGCCCGAAAGAAATTCTATACTCAAGGTGTCCCGCGTGGAGTGAAATGCCTAAACCAAGGCAGGCTCTAGTGAGGTCTCTAAGCATTCCCCTCCCAAAACACAGCACTTTTACCCAAAGAACTCTGCTTTAGTTGCAGGTGGAACACAAGCAGCATTTCTCTCACTGTGTACACTTTGGGCTCCTCCACGAATGAACTGCTACATGCAGGGTTTCCCACCTGGAGTGAACTGCCTTAACCAAGGCAGTCTGTAGTGAGGACTGTAAGCATTTCTACTCCCAAAACTCGCAGTTTTAACGAATGAACTCTGCGTTAGGTGCAGGTGGAACACAAGCAGGTTTTCTCCCGCAGTGTACACAATGGGCCTTTCCCCGAATGAACTTCTATACGCAGGGTGTCCCGCGTGGAGTGAACTACCTCAAACAAGGCAGGCTCTATTTAGGCCTCTAAGCGTTTCCTCTCCCAAAACACGCAGTTTTACCCGAAGAACTCTGATTTAGTTGGAGGTGGAACACAAGCAGCTTTTCTCCCACTGTGTACACAGTGGCCTTGCACGAAAGAGCTTCTATACTCAAGGTGTCCCGCGTGGAGTGAAATGCCTAAACCGAGGCAGGCTCTAGTGAGGCCTCTAAGCATTTCCTCTCCCAAAACACGGCAGTTTTACCCGAAAAACTCTGCTTTAGTTCCATGTGTAACACAAGCAGCATTTCTCCATCAGTGCACACAATGGGCACTTTCCCGAATGAACTTGTTCTCTATGCAGGGTGTCCCGCGTGGAGCGAACTGCCTCAACCATGGCAGGCTCTACTGTGGTCTCTAAGGAATTCCTCTCTGAAAACACGGCACTTTTACCCGAAGAACTCTGCCCTAATTGTAGGTGGAACACAAGCTGCATTTCTCCCACATTGTACACAAAGGGCCCTACCCCGAATGAACTTCTATATATAGGGTGTCCCACGTGCAGTGAACTGCCTCAAGCAAGGCAGGTTGTAGTAAGGACTGTAAGCATTTCCTCTCCCAAAAGGCGCAGTCTTACCCGAAGAACTCTGCTTTCGTTGCAGGTGGAACACAAGCAACTTTTCTCCCGCAGTGTACCCAATGGGCCTTTGCCCGAAAGAACTTCTATACTCAAGGTGTCCCGCGTGGAGTGAAATGCCTAAACCAAGGCAGGCTCTAGTGAGGTCTCTAAGCATTTCCCCTCCCTAAACACGGCAGTTTTACCCAAAGAACTCTGCTTTAGTTGCAGGTGCAACACAAGCAGCATTTCTCCCACTGTGTACTCTTTGGGCTCTGCCACGAATGAACTTCTATATTCAAGGTTTCCCACCTGGAGCGAACTGCCTTAACCAAGGCAGGCGGTAGTGAGGACTGTAAGCATTTCCACTCCCCAAACTCGCAGTTTTAACGAATGAACTCTGCTTTAGTTGCAGGTGGAACACACGCAGGTTTTCTCCCACAGTGCACACAAAGGGCCTTTCCCCGAATAAACGTCTATACGCAGGGGGTCCCGCGTGGAGTGAACTACCTCAACCAAGGGAGGTTCCTCCTATGCCTCTAAGCGTTTCCTCTCCCAAAACACGCAGTTTTACCTGAAGAACTCTGCTTTAGTTGCAGGTGGAACACAAGCAACTTTTCACCCACAGTGTACACAATGGGCTTTTCGCCGAATGAACTTCTACACGCAGGGTTTCCCTCGTGGAGTGAAATGCCTAAACCGAGGCAGGCTCTAGTGAGGCCTCTAAGCATTTCCTCTCCCAAAACACGGCAGTTTTACCCGAAGAACTCTGCTTTAGTTCCAGGTGTAACACAAGCAGCATTTCTCCATCAGTGCACACAATGGGCACTTTCCCGAATGAACTTGTTCTCTATGCAGGGTGTCCCGCGTGGAGCGAACTGCCTCAACCATGGCAGGCTCTACTGTGGTCTCTAAGGAATTCCTCTCGGAAAACACGGCACTTTTACCCGAAGAACTCTGCCCTAATTGCAGGTGGAACACAAGCTGCATTTCTCCCACATTGTACACAAAGGGCCCTACCCCGAATGAACTTCTATATATAGGGTGTCCCACGTGCAGTGAACTGCCTCAAGCAAGGCAGGTTGTAGTAAGGACTGTAAGCCTTTCCTCTCCCAAAAGGCGCAGTTTTACCCGAAGAACTCTGCTTTCATTGCAGGTGGAACACAAGCAACTTTTCTCTCGCAGTGTACCCAATGGGACTTTGCCCGAAAGAACTTCTATACTCAAGGTGTCCCGCGTGGAGTGAAATGCCTAAACCAAGGCAGGCTCTAGTGAGGTCTCTAAGCATTCCCCTCCCAAAACACAGCAGTTTTACCCAAAGAACTCTGCTTTCGTTGCAGGTGGAACACAAGCAGCATTTCTCTCACTGTGTACTCTTTGGGCTCCTCCACGAATGAACTGCTACATGCAGGGTTTCCCACCTGGAGTGAACTGCCTTAACCAAGGCAGTCTGTAGTGAGGACTGTAAGCATTTCTACTCCCAAAACTCGCAGTTTTAACGAATGAACTCTGCGTTAGGTGCAGGTGGAACACAAGCAGGTTTTCTCCCGCAGTGTACACAATGGGCCTTTCCCCGAATGAACTTCTATACGCAAGTTGTCCCGCGTGGAGTGAACTACCTCAAACAAGGCAGGCTCTTCTTAGGCCTCTAAGCGTTTCCTCTCCCAAAACACGCAGTTTTACCCGAAGAACTCTGATTTAGTTGGAGGTGGAACACAAGCAGCTTTTCTCCCACTGTGTACACAGTGGCCTTGCCCGAAAGAGCTTCTATACTCAAGGTGTCCCGCGTGGAGTGAAATGCCTAAACCGAGGCAGGCTCTAGTGAGGCCTCTAAGCATTTCCTCTCCCAAAACACGGCAGTTTTACCCGAAAAACTCTGCTTTAGTTCCAGGTG
The DNA here is from genome assembly GCF_964341445.2 of Mesoplodon mirus. Classification (NCBI taxonomy): domain Eukaryota; kingdom Metazoa; phylum Chordata; class Mammalia; order Artiodactyla; family Ziphiidae; genus Mesoplodon; species Mesoplodon mirus. The sequence continues at coordinate 727,832 of NW_028295669.1, forward strand.
TAACACAAGCAGCATTTCTCCATCAGTGCACACAATGGGCACTTTCCCGAATGAACTTGTTCTCTATGCAGGGTGTCCCGCGTGGAGCGAACTGCCTCAACCATGGCAGGCTCTACTGTGGTCTCTAAGGAATTCCTCTCTGAAAACACGGCACTTTTACCCGAAGAACTCTGCCCTAATTGTAGGTGGAACACAAGCTGCATTTCTCCCACATTGTACACAAAGGGCCCTACCCCGAATGAACTTCTATATATAGGGTGTCCCACGTGCAGTGAACTGCCTCAAGCAAGGCAGGTTGTAGTAAGGACTGTAAGCATTTCCTCTCCCAAAAGGCGCAGTTTTACCCGAAGAACTCTGCTTTCGTTGCAGGTGGAACACAAGCAACTTTTCTCCCGCAGTGTACCCAATGGGCCTTTGCCCGAAAGAACTTCTATACTCAAGGTGTCCCGCGTGGAGTGAAATGCCTAAACCAAGGCAGGCTCTAGTGAGGTCTCTAAGCATTTCCCCTCCCTAAACACGGCAGTTTTACCCAAAGAACTCTGCTTTAGTTGCAGGTGCAACACAAGCAGCATTTCTCCCACTGTGTACTCTTTGGGCTCTGCCACGAATGAACTTCTATATTCAAGGTTTCCCACCTGGAGCGAACTGCCTTAACCAAGGCAGGCGGTAGTGAGGACTGTAAGCATTTCCACTCCCCAAACTCGCAGTTTTAACGAATGAACTCTGCTTTAGTTGCAGGTGGAACACACGCAGGTTTTCTCCCACAGTGTACACAAAGGGCCTTTCCCCGAATGAACGTCTATACGCAGGGGGTCCCGCGTGGAGTGAACTACCTCAACCAAGGGAGGTTCCTCCTATGCCTCTAAGCGTTTCCTCTCCCAAAACACGCAGTTTTACCCGAAGAACTCTGCTTTAGTTGCAGGTGGAACACAAGCAACTTTTCACCCACAGTGTACACAATGGGCTTTTCGCCGAATGAAATTCGACACGCAGGGTTTCCCTCGTGGAGTGAAATGCCTAAACCGAGGCAGGCTCTAGTGAGGCCTCTAAGCATTTCCTCTCCCAAAACACGGCAGTTTTACCCGAAAAACTCTGCTTTAGTTCCAGGTGTAACACAAGCAGCATTTCTCCATCAGTGCACACAATGGGCACTTTCCCGAATGAACTTGTTCTCTATGCAGGGTGTCCCGCGTGGAGCGAACTGCCTCAACCATGGCAGGCTCTACTGTGGTCTCTAAGGAATTCCTCTCTGAAAACACGGCACTTTTACCCGAAGAACTCTGCCCTAATTGTAGGTGGAACACAAGCTGCATTTCTCCCACATTGTACACAAAGGGCCCTACCCCGAATGAACTTCTATATATAGGGTGTCCCACGTGCAGTGAACTGCCTCAAGCAAGGCAGGTTGTAGTAAGGACTGTAAGCCTTTCCTCTCCCAAAAGGCGCAGTTTTACCCGAAGAACTCTGCTTTCGTTGCAGGTGGAACACAAGCAACTTTTCTCCCGCAGTGTACCCAATGGGCCTTTGCCCGAAAGAACTTCTATACTCAAGGTGTCCCGCGTGGAGTGAAATGCCTAAACCAAGGCAGGCTCTAGTGAGGTCTCTAAGCATTTCCCCTCCCTAAACACGGCAGTTTTACCCAAAGAACTCTGCTTTAGTTGCAGGTGCAACACAAGCAGCATTTCTCCCACTGTGTACTCTTTGGGCTCTGCCACGAATGAACTTCTATATTCAAGGTTTCCCACCTGGAGCGAACTGCCTTAACCAAGGCAGGCGGTAGTGAGGACTGTAAGCATTTCCACTCCCCAAACTCGCAGTTTTAACGAATGAACTCTGCTTTAGTTGCAGGTGGAACACACGCAGGTTTTCTCCCACAGTGTACACAAAGGGCCTTTCCCCGAATGAAAGTCTATACGCAGGGGGTCCCGCGTGGAGTGAACTACCTCAACCAAGGGAGGTTCCTCCTATGCCTCTAAGCGTTTCCTCTCCCAAAACACGCAGTTTTACCTGAAGAACTCTGCTTTAGTTGCAGGTGGAACACAAGCAACTTTTCACCCACAGTGTACACAATGGGCTTTTCGCCGAATGAACTTCTACACGCAGGGTTTCCCTCGTGGAGTGAAATGCCTAAACCGAGGCAGGCTCTAGTGAGGCCTCTAAGCATTTCCTCTCCCAAAACACGGCAGTTTTACCCGAAAAACTCTGCTTTAGTTCCAGGTGTAACACAAGCAGCATTTCTCCATCAGTGCACACAATGGGCACTTTCCCGAATGAACTTGTTCTCTATGCAGGGTGTCCCGCGTGGAGCGAACTGCCTCAACCATGGCAGGCTCTACTGTGGTCTCTAAGGAATTCCTCTCGGAAAACACGGCACTTTTACCCGAAGAACTCTGCCCTAATTGCAGGTGGAACACAAGCTGCATTTCTCCCACATTGTACACAAAGGGCCCTACCCCGAATGAACTTCTATATATAGGGTGTCCCACGTGCAGTGAACTGCCTCAAGCAAGGCAGGTTGTAGTAAGGACTGTAAGCCTTTCCTCTCCCAAAAGGCGCAGTTTTACCCGAAGAACTCTGCTTTCATTGCAGGTGGAACACAAGCAACTTTTCTCTCGCAGTGTACCCAATGGGACTTTGCCCGAAAGAAATTCTATACTCAAGGTGTCCCGCGTGGAGTGAAATGCCTAAACCAAGGCAGGCTCTAGTGAGGTCTCTAAGCATTCCCCTCCCAAAACACAGCACTTTTACCCAAAGAACTCTGCTTTAGTTGCAGGTGGAACACAAGCAGCATTTCTCTCACTGTGTACTCTTTGGGCTCCTCCACGAATGAACTGCTACATGCAGGGTTTCCCACCTGGAGTGAACTGCCTTAACCAAGGCAGTCTGTAGTGAGGACTGTAAGCATTTCTACTCCCAAAACTCGCAGTTTTAACGAATGAACTCTGCGTTAGGTGCAGGTGGAACACAAGCAGGTTTTCTCCCGCAGTGTACACAATGGGCCTTTCCCCGAATGAACTTCTATACGCAGGGTGTCCCGCGTGGAGTGAACTACCTCAAACAAGGCAGGCTCTATTTAGGCCTCTAAGCGTTTCCTCTCCCAAAACACGCAGTTTTACCCGAAGAACTCTGATTTAGTTGGAGGTGGAACACAAGCAGCTTTTCTCCCACTGTGTACACAGTGGCCTTGCCCGAAAGAGCTTCTATACTCAAGGTGTCCCGCGTGGAGTGAAATGCCTAAACCGAGGCAGGCTCTAGTGAGGCCTCTAAGCATTTCCTCTCCCAAAACACGGCAGTTTTACCCGAAAAACTCTGCTTTAGTTCCAGGTGTAACACAAGCAGCATTTCTCCATCAGTGCACACAATGGGCACTTTCCCGAATGAACTTGTTCTCTATGCAGGGTGTCCCGCGTGGAGCGAACTGCCTCAACCATGGCAGGCTCTACTGTGGTCTCTAAGGAATTCCTCTCTGAAAACACGGCACTTTTACCCGAAGAACTCTGCCCTAATTGTAGGTGGAACACAAGCTGCATTTCTCCCACATTGTACACAAAGGGCCCTACCCCGAATGAACTTCTATATATAGGGTGTCCCACGTGCAGTGAACTGCCTCAAGCAAGGCAGGTTGTAGTAAGGACTGTAAGCCTTTCCTCTCCCAAAAGGCGCAGTTTTACCCGAAGAACTCTGCTTTCGTTGCAGGTGGAACACAAGCAACTTTTCTCCCGCAGTGTACCCAATGGGCCTTTGCCCGAAAGAAATTCTATACTCAAGGTGTCCCGCGTGGAGTGAAATGCCTAAACCAAGGCAGGCTCTAGTGAGGTCTCTAAGCATTTCCCCTCCCTAAACACGGCAGTTTTACCCAAAGAACTCTGCTTTAGTTGCAGGTGCAACACAAGCAGCATTTCTCCCACTGTGTACTCTTTGGGCTCTGCCACGAATGAACTTCTATATTCAAGGTTTCCCACCTGGAGCGAACTGCCTTAACCAAGGCAGGCGGTAGTGAGGACTGTAAGCATTTCCACTCCCCAAACTCGCAGTTTTAACGAATGAACTCTGCTTTAGTTGCAGGTGGAACACACGCAGGTTTTCTCCCACAGTGTACACAAAGGGCCTTTCCCCGAATGAAAGTCTATACGCAGGGGGTCCCGCGTGGAGTGAACTACCTCAACCAAGGGAGGTTCCTCCTATGCCTCTAAGCGTTTCCTCTCCCAAAACACGCAGTTTTACCTGAAGAACTCTGCTTTAGTTGCAGGTGGAACACAAGCAACTTTTCACCCACAGTGTACACAATGGGCTTTTCGCCGAATGAACTTCTACACGCAGGGTTTCCCTCGTGGAGTGAAATGCCTAAACCGAGGCAGGCTCTAGTGAGGCCTCTAAGCATTTCCTCTCCCAAAACACGGCAGTTTTACCCGAAGAACTCTGCTTTAGTTCCAGGTGTAACACAAGCAGCATTTCTCCATCAGTGCACACAATGGGCACTTTCCCGAATGAACTTGTTCTCTATGCAGGGTGTCCCGCGTGGAGCGAACTGCCTCAACCATGGCAGGCTCTACTGTGGTCTCTAAGGAATTCCTCTCGGAAAACACGGCACTTTTACCCGAAGAACTCTGCCCTAATTGCAGGTGGAACACAAGCTGCATTTCTCCCACATTGTACACAAAGGGCCCTACCCCGAATGAACTTCTATATATAGGGTGTCCCACGTGCAGTGAACTGCCTCAAGCAAGGCAGGTTGTAGTAAGGACTGTAAGCCTTTCCTCTCCCAAAAGGCGCAGTTTTACCCGAAGAACTCTGCTTTCATTGCAGGTGGAACACAAGCAACTTTTCTCTCGCAGTGTACCCAATGGGACTTTGCCCGAAAGAAATTCTATACTCAAGGTGTCCCGCGTGGAGTGAAATGCCTAAACCAAGGCAGGCTCTAGTGAGGTCTCTAAGCATTCCCCTCCCAAAACACAGCACTTTTACCCAAAGAACTCTGCTTTAGTTGCAGGTGGAACACAAGCAGCATTTCTCTCACTGTGTACTCTTTGGGCTCCTCCACGAATGAACTGCTACATGCAGGGTTTCCCACCTGGAGTGAACTGCCTTAACCAAGGCAGTCTGTAGTGAGGACTGTAAGCATTTCTACTCCCAAAACTCGCAGTTTTAACGAATGAACTCTGCGTTAGGTGCAGGTGGAACACAAGCAGGTTTTCTCCCGCAGTGTACACAATGGGCCTTTCCCCGAATGAACTTCTATACGCAGGGTGTCCCGCGTGGAGTGAACTACCTCAAACAAGGCAGGCTCTATTTAGGCCTCTAAGCGTTTCCTCTCCCAAAACACGCAGTTTTACCCGAAGAACTCTGATTTAGTTGGAGGTGGAACACAAGCAGCTTTTCTCCCACTGTGTACACAGTGGCCTTGCACGAAAGAGCTTCTATACTCAAGGTGTCCCGCGTGGAGTGAAATGCCTAAACCGAGGCAGGCTCTAGTGAGGCCTCTAAGCATTTCCTCTCCCAAAACACGGCAGTTTTACCCGAAAAACTCTGCTTTAGTTCCATGTGTAACACAAGCAGCATTTCTCCATCAGTGCACACAATGGGCACTTTCCCGAATGAACTTGTTCTCTATGCAGGGTGTCCCGCGTGGAGCGAACTGCCTCAACCATGGCAGGCTCTACTGTGGTCTCTAAGGAATTCCTCTCTGAAAACACGGCACTTTTACCCGAAGAACTCTGCCCTAATTGTAGGTGGAACACAAGCTGCATTTCTCCCACATTGTACACAAAGGGCCCTACCCCGAATGAACTTCTATATATAGGGTGTCCCACGTGCAGTGAACTGCCTCAAGCAAGGCAGGTTGTAGTAAGGACTGTAAGCATTTCCTCTCCCAAAAGGCGCAGTCTTACCCGAAGAACTCTGCTTTCGTTGCAGGTGGAACACAAGCAACTTTTCTCCCGCAGTGTACCCAATGGGCCTTTGCCCGAAAGAACTTCTATACTCAAGGTGTCCCGCGTGGAGTGAAATGCCTAAACCAAGGCAGGCTCTAGTGAGGTCTCTAAGCATTTCCCCTCCCTAAACACGGCAGTTTTACCCAAAGAACTCTGCTTTAGTTGCAGGTGCAACACAAGCAGCATTTCTCCCACTGTGTACTCTTTGGGCTCTGCCACGAATGAACTTCTATATTCAAGGTTTCCCACCTGGAGCGAACTGCCTTAACCAAGGCAGGCGGTAGTGAGGACTGTAAGCATTTCCACTCCCCAAACTCGCAGTTTTAACGAATGAACTCTGCTTTAGTTGCAGGTGGAACACACGCAGGTTTTCTCCCACAGTGCACACAAAGGGCCTTTCCCCGAATAAACGTCTATACGCAGGGGGTCCCGCGTGGAGTGAACTACCTCAACCAAGGGAGGTTCCTCCTATGCCTCTAAGCGTTTCCTCTCCCAAAACACGCAGTTTTACCTGAAGAACTCTGCTTTAGTTGCAGGTGGAACACAAGCAACTTTTCACCCACAGTGTACACAATGGGCTTTTCGCCGAATGAACTTCTACACGCAGGGTTTCCCTCGTGGAGTGAAATGCCTAAACCGAGGCAGGCTCTAGTGAGGCCTCTAAGCATTTCCTCTCCCAAAACACGGCAGTTTTACCCGAAGAACTCTGCTTTAGTTCCAGGTGTAACACAAGCAGCATTTCTCCATCAGTGCACACAATGGGCACTTTCCCGAATGAACTTGTTCTCTATGCAGGGTGTCCCGCGTGGAGCGAACTGCCTCAACCATGGCAGGCTCTACTGTGGTCTCTAAGGAATTCCTCTCGGAAAACACGGCACTTTTACCCGAAGAACTCTGCCCTAATTGCAGGTGGAACACAAGCTGCATTTCTCCCACATTGTACACAAAGGGCCCTACCCCGAATGAACTTCTATATATAGGGTGTCCCACGTGCAGTGAACTGCCTCAAGCAAGGCAGGTTGTAGTAAGGACTGTAAGCCTTTCCTCTCCCAAAAGGCGCAGTTTTACCCGAAGAACTCTGCTTTCATTGCAGGTGGAACACAAGCAACTTTTCTCTCGCAGTGTACCCAATGGGACTTTGCCCGAAAGAAATTCTATACTCAAGGTGTCCCGCGTGGAGTGAAATGCCTAAACCAAGGCAGGCTCTAGTGAGGTCTCTAAGCATTCCCCTCCCAAAACACAGCAGTTTTACCCAAAGAACTCTGCTTTCGTTGCAGGTGGAACACAAGCAGCATTTCTCTCACTGTGTACTCTTTGGGCTCCTCCACGAATGAACTGCTACATGCAGGGTTTCCCACCTGGAGTGAACTGCCTTAACCAAGGCAGTCTGTAGTGAGGACTGTAAGCATTTCTACTCCCAAAACTCGCAGTTTTAACGAATGAACTCTGCGTTAGGTGCAGGTGGAACACAAGCAGGTTTTCTCCCGCAGTGTACACAATGGGCCTTTCCCCGAATGAACTTCTATACGCAGGGTGTCCCGCGTGGAGTGAACTACCTCAAACAAGGCAGGCTCTTCTTAGGCCTCTAAGCGTTTCCTCTCCCAAAACACGCAGTTTTACCCGAAGAACTCTGATTTAGTTGGAGGTGGAACACAAGCAGCTTTTCTCCCACTGTGTACACAGTGGCCTTGCCCGAAAGAGCTTCTATACTCAAGGTGTCCCGCGTGGAGTGAAATGCCTAAACCGAGGCAGGCTCTAGTGAGGCCTCTAAGCATTTCCTCTCCCAAAACACGGCAGTTTTACCCGAAAAACTCTGCTTTAGTTCCAGGTGTAACACAAGCAGCATTTCTCCATCAGTGCACACAATGGGCACTTTCCCGAATGAACTTGTTCTCTATGCAGGGTGTCCCGCGTGGAGCGAACTGCCTCAACCATGGCAGGCTCTACTGTGGTCTCTAAGGAATTCCTCTCTGAAAACACGGCACTTTTACCCGAAGAACTCTGCCCTAATTGTAGGTGGAACACAAGCTGCATTTCTCCCACATTGTACACAAAGGGCCCTACCCCGAATGAACTTCTATATATAGGGTGTCCCACGTGCAGTGAACTGCCTCAAGCAAGGCAGGTTGTAGTAAGGACTGTAAGCATTTCCTCTCCCAAAAGGCGCAGTTTTACCCGAAGAACTCTGCTTTCGTTGCAGGTGGAACACAAGCAACTTTTCTCCCGCAGTGTACCCAATGGGACTTTGCCCGAAAGAACTTCTATACTCAAGGTGTCCCGCGTGGAGTGAAATGCCTAAACCAAGGCAGGCTCTAGTGAGGTCTCTAAGCATTTCCCCTCCCTAAACACGGCAGTTTTACCCAAAGAACTCTGCTTTAGTTGCAGGTGCAACACAAGCAGCATTTCTCCCACTGTGTACTCTTTGGGCTCTGCCACGAATGAACTTCTATATTCAAGGTTTCCCACCTGGAGCGAACTGCCTTAACCAAGGCAGGCGGTAGTGAGGACTGTAAGCATTTCCACTCCCCAAACTCGCAGTTTTAACGAATGAACTCTGCTTTAGTTGCAGGTGGAACACACGCAGGTTTTCTCCCACAGTGTACACAAAGGGCCTTTCCCCGAATGAAAGTCTATACGCAGGGGGTCCCGCGTGGAGTGAACTACCTCAACCAAGGGAGGTTCCTCCTATGCCTCTAAGCGTTTCCTCTCCCAAAACACGCAGTTTTACCCGAAGAACTCTGCTTTAGTTGCAGGTGGAACACAAGCAACTTTTCACCCACAGTGTACACAATGGGCTTTTCGCCGAATGAAATTCGACACGCAGGGTTTCCCTCGTGGAGTGAAATGCCTAAACCGAGGCAGGCTCTAGTGAGGCCTCTAAGCATTTCCTCTCCCAAAACACGGCAGTTTTACCCGAAGAACTCTGCTTTAGTTCCAGGTGTAACACAAGCAGCATTTCTCCATCAGTGCACACAATGGGCACTTTCCCGAATGAACTTGTTCTCTATGCAGGGTGTCCCGCGTGGAGCGAACTGCCTCAACCATGGCAGGCTCTACTGTGGTCTCTAAGGAATTCCTCTCTGAAAACACGGCACTTTTACCCGAAGAACTCTGCCCTAATTGCAGGTGGAACACAAGCTGCATTTCTCCCACATTGTACACAAAGGGCCCTACCCCGAATGAACTTCTATATATAGGGTGTCCCACGTGCAGTGAACTGCCTCAAGCAAGGCAGGTTGTAGTAAGGACTGTAAGCCTTTCCTCTCCCAAAAGGCGCAGTTTTACCCGAAGAACTCTGCTTTCATTGCAGGTGGAACACAAGCAACTTTTCTCTCGCAGTGTACACAATGGGACTTTGCCCGAAAGAAATTCTATACTCAAGGTGTCCCGCGTGGAGTGAAATGCCTAAACCAAGGCAGGCTCTAGTGAGGTCTCTAAGCATTCCCCTTCCAAAACACAGCAGTTTTACCCAAAGAACTCTGCTTTAGTTGCAGGTGGAACACAAGCAGCATTTCTCTCACTGTGTACTCTTTGGGCTCCTCCACGAATGAACTGCTACATGCAGGGTTTCCCACCTGGAGTGAACTGCCTTAACCAAGGCAGTCTGTAGTGAGGACTGTAAGCATTTCTACTCCCCAAACTCGCAGTTTTAACGAATGAACTCTGCATTAGGTGCAGGTGGAACACAAGCAGGTTTTCTCCCGCAGTGTACACAATGGGCCTTTCCCCGAATGAACTTCTATACGCAGGGTGTCCCGCGTGGAGTGAACTACCTCAAACAAGGCAGGCTCTTCTTAGGCCTCTAAGCGTTTCCTCTCCCAAAACACGCAGTTTTACCCGAAGAACTCTGATTTAGTTGGAGGTGGAACACAAGCAGTTTTTCTCCCACTGTGTACACAGTGACCTTGCCCGAAAGAGCTTCTATACTCAAGGTGTCCCGCGTGGAGTGAAATGCCTAAACCGAGGCAGGCTCTAGTGAGGCCTCTAAGCATTTCCTCTCCCAAAACACGGCAGTTTTACCCGAAAAACTCTGCTTTAGTTCCAGGTGTAACACAAGCAGCATTTCTCCATCAGTGCACACAATGGGCACTTTCCCGAATGAACTTGTTCTCTATGCAGGGTGTCCCGCGTGGAGCGAACTGCCTCAACCATGGCAGGCTCTACTGTGGTCTCTAAGGAATTCCTCTCTGAAAACACGGCACTTTTACCCGAAGAACTCTGCCCTAATTGTAGGTGGAACACAAGCTGCATTTCTCCCACATTGTACACAAAGGGCCCTACCCCGAATGAACTTCTATATATAGGGTGTCCCACGTGCAGTGAACTGCCTCAAGCAAGGCAGGTTGTAGTAAGGACTGTAAGCCTTTCCTCTCCCAAAAGGCGCAGTTTTACCCGAAGAACTCTGCTTTCGTTGCAGGTGGAACACAAGCAACTTTTCTCCCGCAGTGTACCCAATGGGCCTTTGCCCGAAAGAACTTCTATACTCAAGGTGTCCCGCGTGGAGTGAAATGCCTAAACCAAGGCAGGCTCTAGTGAGGTCTCTAAGCATTTCCCCTCCCTAAACACGGCAGTTTTACCCAAAGAACTCTGCTTTAGTTGCAGGTGCAACACAAGCAGCATTTCTCCCACTGTGTACTCTTTGGGCTCTGCCACGAATGAACTTCTATATTCAAGGTTTCCCACCTGGAGCGAACTGCCTTAACCAAGGCAGGCGGTAGTGAGGACTGTAAGCATTTCCACTCCCCAAACTCGCAGTTTTAACGAAGGAACTCTGCTTTAGTTGCAGGTGGAACACACGCAGGTTTTCTCCCACAGTGTACACAAAGGGCCTTTCCCCGAATGAAAGTCTATACGCAGGGGGTCCCGCGTGGAGTGAACTACCTCAACCAAGGGAGGTTCCTCCTATGCCTCTAAGCGTTTCCTCTCCCAAAACACGCAGTTTTACCTGAAGAACTCTGCTTTAGTTGCAGGTGGAACACAAGCAACTTTTCACCCACAGTGTACACAATGGGCTTTTCGCCGAATGAACTTCTACACGCAGGGTTTCCCTCGTGGAGTGAAATGCCTAAACCGAGGCAGGCTCTAGTGAGGCCTCTAAGCATTTCCTCTCCCAAAACACGGCAGTTTTACCCGAAGAACTCTGCTTTAGTTCCAGGTGTAACACAAGCAGCATTTCTCCATCAGTGCACACAATGGGCACTTTCCCGAATGAACTTGTTCTCTATGCAGGGTGTCCCGCGTGGAGCGAACTGCCTCAACCATGGCAGGCTCTACTGTGGTCTCTAAGGAATTCCTCTCGGAAAACACGGCACTTTTACCCGAAGAACTCTGCCCTAATTGCAGGTGGAACACAAGCTGCATTTCTCCCACATTGTACACAAAGGGCCCTACCCCGAATGAACTTCTATATATAGGGTGTCCCACGTGCAGTGAACTGCCTCAAGCAAGGCAGGTTGTAGTAAGGACTGTAAGCCTTTCCTCTCCCAAAAGGCGCAGTTTTACCCGAAGAACTCTGCTTTCATTGCAGGTGGAACACAAGCAACTTTTCTCTCGCAGTGTACCCAATGGGACTTTGCCCGAAAGAAATTCTATACTCAAGGTGTCCCGCGTGGAGTGAAATGCCTAAACCAAGGCAGGCTCTAGTGAGGTCTCTAAGCATTCCCCTCCCAAAACACAGCAGTTTTACCCAAAGAACTCTGCTTTAGTTGCAGGTGGAACACAAGCAGCATTTCTCTCACTGTGTACTCTTTGGGCTCCTCCACGAATGAACTGCTACATGCAGGGTTTCCCACCTGGAGTGAACTGCCTTAACCAAGGCAGTCTGTAGTGAGGACTGTAAGCATTTCTACTCCCAAAACTCGCAGTTTTAACGAATGAACTCTGCGTTAGGTGCAGGTGGAACACAAGCAGGTTTTCTCCCGCAGTGTACACAATGGGCCTTTCCCCGAATGAACTTCTATACGCAGGGTGTCCCGCGTGGAGTGAACTACCTCAAACAAGGCAGGCTCTATTTAGGCCTCTAAGCGTTTCCTCTCCCAAAACACGCAGTTTTACCCGAAGAACTCTGATTTAGTTGGAGGTGGAACACAAGCAGCTTTTCTCCCACTGTGTACACAGTGGCCTTGCCCGAAAGAGCTTCTATACTCAAGGTGTCCCGCGTGGAGTGAAATGCCTAAACCGAGGCAGGCTCTAGTGAGGCCTCTAAGCATTTCCTCTCCCAAAACACGGCAGTTTTACCCGAAAAACTCTGCTTTAGTTCCAGGTGTAACACAAGCAGCATTTCTCCATCAGTGCACACAATGGGCACTTTCCCGAATGAACTTGTTCTCTATGCAGGGTGTCCCGCGTGGAGCGAACTGCCTCAACCATGGCAGGCTCTACTGTGGTCTCTAAGGAATTCCTCTCTGAAAACACGGCACTTTTACCCGAAGAACTCTGCCCTAATTGTAGGTGGAACACAAGCTGCATTTCTCCCACATTGTACACAAAGGGCCCTACCCCGAATGAACTTCTATATATAGGGTGTCCCACGTGCAGTGAACTGCCTCAAGCAAGGCAGGTTGTAGTAAGGACTGTAAGCCTTTCCTCTCCCAAAAGACGCAGTTTTACCCGAAGAACTCTGCTTTCGTTGCAGGTGGAACACAAGCAACTTTTCTCCCGCAGTGTACCCAATGGGCCTTTGCCCGAAAGAAATTCTATAATCAAGGTGTCCCGCGTGGAGTGAAATGCCTAAACCAAGGCAGGCTCTAGTGAGGTCTCTAAGCATTTCCCCTCCCTAAACACGGCAGTTTTACCCAAAGAACTCTGCTTTAGTTGCAGGTGCAACACAAGCAGCATTTCTCCCACTGTGTACTCTTTGGGCTCTGCCACGAATGAACTTCTATATTCAAGGTTTCCCACCTGGAGCGAACTGCCTTAACCAAGGCAGGCGGTAGTGAGGACTGTAAGCATTTCCACTCCCCAAACTCGCAGTTTTAACGAATGAACTCTGCTTTAGTTGCAGGTGGAACACACGCAGGTTTTCTCCCACAGTGTACACAAAGGGCCTTTCCCCGAATGAAAGTCTATACGCAGGGGGTCCCGCGTGGAGTGAACTACCTCAACCAAGGGAGGTTCCTCCTATGCCTCTAAGCGTTTCCTCTCCCAAAACACGCAGTTTTACCTGAAGAACTCTGCTTTAGTTGCAGGTGGAACACAAGCAACTTTTCACCCACAGTGTACACAATGGGCTTTTCGCCGAATGAACTTCTACACGCAGGGTTTCCCTCGTGGAGTGAAATGCCTAAACCGAGGCAGGCTCTAGTGAGGCCTCTAAGCATTTCCTCTCCCAAAACACGGCAGTTTTACCCGAAGAACTCTGCTTTAGTTCCAGGTGTAACACAAGCAGCATTTCTCCATCAGTGCACACAATGGGCACTTTCCCGAATGAACTTGTTCTCTATGCAGGGTGTCCCGCGTGGAGCGAACTGCCTCAACCATGGCAGGCTCTACTGTGGTCTCTAAGGAATTCCTCTCGGAAAACACGGCACTTTTACCCGAAGAACTCTGCCCTAATTGCAGGTGGAACACAAGCTGCATTTCTCCCACATTGTACACAAAGGGCCCTACCCCGAATGAACTTCTATATATAGGGTGTCCCACGTGCAGTGAACTGCCTCAAGCAAGGCAGGTTGTAGTAAGGACTGTAAGCCTTTCCTCTCCCAAAAGGCGCAGTTTTACCCGAAGAACTCTGCTTTCATTGCAGGTGGAACACAAGCAACTTTTCTCTCGCAGTGTACCCAATGGGACTTTGCCCGAAAGAAATTCTATACTCAAGGTGTCCCGCGTGGAGTGAAATGCCTAAACCAAGGCAGGCTCTAGTGAGGTCTCTAAGCATTCCCCTCCCAAAACACAGCACTTTTACCCAAAGAACTCTGCTTTAGTTGCAGGTGGAACACAAGCAGCATTTCTCTCACTGTGTACTCTTTGGGCTCCTCCACGAATGAACTGCTACATGCAGGGTTTCCCACCTGGAGTGAACTGCCTTAACCAAGGCAGTCTGTAGTGAGGACTGTAAGCATTTCTACTCCCAAAACTCGCAGTTTTAACGAATGAACTCTGCGTTAGGTGCAGGTGGAACACAAGCAGGTTTTCTCCCGCAGTGTACACAATGGGCCTTTCCCCGAATGAACTTCTATACGCAGGGTGTCCCGCGTGGAGTGAACTACCTCAAACAAGGCAGGCTCTATTTAGGCCTCTAAGCGTTTCCTCTCCCAAAACACGCAGTTTTACCCGAAGAACTCTGATTTAGTTGGAGGTGGAACACAAGCAGCTTTTCTCCCACTGTGTACACAGTGGCCTTGCACGAAAGAGCTTCTATACTCAAGGTGTCCCGCGTGGAGTGAAATGCCTAAACCGAGGCAGGCTCTAGTGAGGCCTCTAAGCATTTCCTCTCCCAAAACACGGCAGTTTTACCCGAAAAACTCTGCTTTAGTTCCATGTGTAACACAAGCAGCATTTCTCCATCAGTGCACACAATGGGCACTTTCCCGAATGAACTTGTTCTCTATGCAGGGTGTCCCGCGTGGAGCGAACTGCCTCAACCATGGCAGGCTCTACTGTGGTCTCTAAGGAATTCCTCTCTGAAAACACGGCACTTTTACCCGAAGAACTCTGCCCTAATTGTAGGTGGAACACAAGCTGCATTTCTCCCACATTGTACACAAAGGGCCCTACCCCGAATGAACTTCTATATATAGGGTGTCCCACGTGCAGTGAACTGCCTCAAGCAAGGCAGGTTGTAGTAAGGACTGTAAGCATTTCCTCTCCCAAAAGGCGCAGTCTTACCCGAAGAACTCTGCTTTCGTTGCAGGTGGAACACAAGCAACTTTTCTCCCGCAGTGTACCCAATGGGCCTTTGCCCGAAAGAACTTCTATACTCAAGGTGTCCCGCGTGGAGTGAAATGCCTAAACCAAGGCAGGCTCTAGTGAGGTCTCTAAGCATTTCCCCTCCCTAAACACGGCAGTTTTACCCAAAGAACTCTGCTTTAGTTGCAGGTGCAACACAAGCAGCATTTCTCCCACTGTGTACTCTTTGGGCTCTGCCACGAATGAACTTCTATATTCAAGGTTTCCCACCTGGAGCGAACTGCCTTAACCAAGGCAGGCGGTAGTGAGGACTGTAAGCATTTCCACTCCCCAAACTCGCAGTTTTAACGAATGAACTCTGCTTTAGTTGCAGGTGGAACACACGCAGGTTTTCTCCCACAGTGCACACAAAGGGCCTTTCCCCGAATGAACGTCTATACGCAGGGGGTCCCGCGTGGAGTGAACTACCTCAACCAAGGGAGGTTCCTCCTATGCCTCTAAGCGTTTCCTCTCCCAAAACACGCAGTTTTACCCGAAGAACTCTGCTTTAGTTGCAGGTGGAACACAAGCAACTTTTCACCCACAGTGTACACAATGGGCTTTTCGCCGAATGAAATTCGACACGCAGGGTTTCCCTCGTGGAGTGAAATGCCTAAACCGAGGCAGGCTCTAGTGAGGCCTCTAAGCATTTCCTCTCCCAAAACACGGCAGTTTTACCCGAAGAACTCTGCTTTAGTTCCAGGTGTAACACAAGCAGCATTTCTCCATCAGTGCACACAATGGGCACTTTCCCGAATGAACTTGTTCTCTATGCAGGGTGTCCCGCGTGGAGCGAACTGCCTCAACCATGGCAGGCTCTACTGTGGTCTCTAAGGAATTCCTCTCGGAAAACACGGCACTTTTACCCGAAGAACTCTGCCCTAATTGCAGGTGGAACACAAGCTGCATTTCTCCCACATTGTACACAAAGGGCCCTACCCCGAATGAACTTCTATATATAGGGTGTCCCACGTGCAGTGAACTGCCTCAAGCAAGGCAGGTTGTAGTAAGGACTGTAAGCCTTTCCTCTCCCAAAAGGCGCAGTTTTACCCGAAGAACTCTGCTTTCATTGCAGGTGGAACACAAGCAACTTTTCTCTCGCAGTGTACCCAATGGGACTTTGCCCGAAAGAAATTCTATACTCAAGGTGTCCCGCGTGGAGTGAAATGCCTAAACCAAGGCAGGCTCTAGTGAGGTCTCTAAGCATTCCCCTTCCAAAACACAGCAGTTTTACCCAAAGAACTCTGCTTTCGTTGCAGGTGGAACACAAGCAGCATTTCTCTCACTGTGTACTCTTTGGGCTCCTCCACGAATGAACTGCTACATGCAGGGTTTCCCACCTGGAGTGAACTGCCTTAACCAAGGCAGTCTGTAGTGAGGACTGTAAGCATTTCTACTCCCCAAACTCGCAGTTTTAACGAATGAACTCTGCATTAGGTGCAGGTGGAACACAAGCAGGTTTTCTCCCGCAGTGTACACAATGGGCCTTTCCCCGAATGAACTTCTATACGCAGGGTGTCCCGCGTGGAGTGAACTACCTCAAACAAGGCAGGCTCTTCTTAGGCCTCTAAGCGTTTCCTCTCCCAAAACACGCAGTTTTACCCGAAGAACTCTGATTTAGTTGGAGGTGGAACACAAGCAGCTTTTCTCCCACTGTGTACACAGTGACCTTGCCCGAAAGAGCTTCTATACTCAAGGTGTCCCGCGTGGAGTGAAATGCCTAAACCGAGGCAGGCTCTAGTGAGGCCTCTAAGCATTTCCTCTCCCAAAACACGGCAGTTTTACCCGAAAAACTCTGCTTTAGTTCCAGGTGTAACACAAGCAGCATTTCTCCATCAGTGCACACAATGGGCACTTTCCCGAATGAACTTGTTCTCTATGCAGGGTGTCCCGCGTGGAGCGAACTGCCTCAACCATGGCAGGCTCTACTGTGGTCTCTAAGGAATTCCTCTCTGAAAACACGGCACTTTTACCCGAAGAACTCTGCCCTAATTGTAGGTGGAACACAAGCTGCATTTCTCCCACATTGTACACAAAGGGCCCTACCCCGAATGAACTTCTATATATAGGGTGTCCCACGTGCAGTGAACTGCCTCAAGCAAGGCAGGTTGTAGTAAGGACTGTAAGCCTTTCCTCTCCCAAAAGGCGCAGTCTTACCCGAAGAACTCTGCTTTCGTTGCAGGTGGAACACAAGCAACTTTTCTCCCGCAGTGTACCCAATGGGCCTTTGCCCGAAAGAACTTCTATACTCAAGGTGTCCCGCGTGGAGTGAAATGCCTAAACCAAGGCAGGCTCTAGTGAGGTCTCTAAGCATTTCCCCTCCCTAAACACGGCAGTTTTACCCAAAGAACTCTGCTTTAGTTGCAGGTGCAACACAAGCAGCATTTCTCCCACTGTGTACTCTTTGGGCTCTGCCACGAATGAACTTCTATATTCAAGGTTTCCCACCTGGAGCGAACTGCCTTAACCAAGGCAGGCGGTAGTGAGGACTGTAAGCATTTCCACTCCCCAAACTCGCAGTTTTAACGAATGAACTCTGCTTTAGTTGCAGGTGGAACACACGCAGGTTTTCTCCCACAGTGTACACAAAGGGCCTTTCCCCGAATGAAAGTCTATACGCAGGGGGTCCCGCGTGGAGTGAACTACCTCAACCAAGGGAGGTTCCTCCTATGCCTCTAAGCGTTTCCTCTCCCAAAACACGCAGTTTTACCTGAAGAACTCTGCTTTAGTTGCAGGTGGAACACAAGCAACTTTTCACCCACAGTGTACACAATGGGCTTTTCGCCGAATGAACTTCTACACGCAGGGTTTCCCTCGTGGAGTGAAATGCCTAAACCGAGGCAGGCTCTAGTGAGGCCTCTAAGCATTTCCTCTCCCAAAACACGGCAGTTTTACCCGAAGAACTCTGCTTTAGTTCCAGGTGTAACACAAGCAGCATTTCTCCATCAGTGCACACAATGGGCACTTTCCCGAATGAACTTGTTCTCTATGCAGGGTGTCCCGCGTGGAGCGAACTGCCTCAACCATGGCAGGCTCTACTGTGGTCTCTAAGGAATTCCTCTCGGAAAACACGGCACTTTTACCCGAAGAACTCTGCCCTAATTGCAGGTGGAACACAAGCTGCATTTCTCCCACATTGTACACAAAGGGCCCTACCCCGAATGAACTTCTATATATAGGGTGTCCCACGTGCAGTGAACTGCCTCAAGCAAGGCAGGTTGTAGTAAGGACTGTAAGCCTTTCCTCTCCCAAAAGGCGCAGTTTTACCCGAAGAACTCTGCTTTCATTGCAGGTGGAACACAAGCAACTTTTCTCTCGCAGTGTACCCAATGGGACTTTGCCCGAAAGAAATTCTATACTCAAGGTGTCCCGCGTGGAGTGAAATGCCTAAACCAAGGCAGGCTCTAGTGAGGTCTCTAAGCATTCCCCTCCCAAAACACAGCACTTTTACCCAAAGAACTCTGCTTTAGTTGCAGGTGGAACACAAGCAGCATTTCTCTCACTGTGTACTCTTTGGGCTCCTCCACGAATGAACTGCTACATGCAGGGTTTCCCACCTGGAGTGAACTGCCTTAACCAAGGCAGTCTGTAGTGAGGACTGTAAGCATTTCTACTCCCAAAACTCGCAGTTTTAACGAATGAACTCTGCGTTAGGTGCAGGTGGAACACAAGCAGGTTTTCTCCCGCAGTGTACACAATGGGCCTTTCCCCGAATGAACTTCTATACGCAGGGTGTCCCGCGTGGAGTGAACTACCTCAAACAAGGCAGGCTCTATTTAGGCCTCTAAGCGTTTCCTCTCCCAAAACACGCAGTTTTACCCGAAGAACTCTGATTTAGTTGGAGGTGGAACACAAGCAGCTTTTCTCCCACTGTGTACACAGTGGCCTTGCCCGAAAGAGCTTCTATACTCAAGGTGTCCCGCGTGGAGTGAAATGCCTAAACCGAGGCAGGCTCTAGTGAGGCCTCTAAGCATTTCCTCTCCCAAAACACGGCAGTTTTACCCGAAAAACTCTGCTTTAGTTCCAGGTGTAACACAAGCAGCATTTCTCCATCAGTGCACACAATGGGCACTTTCCCGAATGAACTTGTTCTCTATGCAGGGTGTCCCGCGTGGAGCGAACTGCCTCAACCATGGCAGGCTCTACTGTGGTCTCTAAGGAATTCCTCTCTGAAAACACGGCACTTTTACCCGAAGAACTCTGCCCTAATTGTAGGTGGAACACAAGCTGCATTTCTCCCACATTGTACACAAAGGGCCCTACCCCGAATGAACTTCTATATATAGGGTGTCCCACGTGCAGTGAACTGCCTCAAGCAAGGCAGGTTGTAGTAAGGACTGTAAGCCTTTCCTCTCCCAAAAGGCGCAGTTTTACCCGAAGAACTCTGCTTTCGTTGCAGGTGGAACACAAGCAACTTTTCTCCCGCAGTGTACCCAATGGGCCTTTGCCCGAAAGAAATTCTATACTCAAGGTGTCCCGCGTGGAGTGAAATGCCTAAACCAAGGCAGGCTCTAGTGAGGTCTCTAAGCATTTCCCCTCCCTAAACACGGCAGTTTTACCCAAAGAACTCTGCTTTAGTTGCAGGTGCAACACAAGCAGCATTTCTCCCACTGTGTACTCTTTGGGCTCTGCCACGAATGTACTTCTATATTCAAGGTTTCCCACCTGGAGCGAACTGCCTTAACCAAGGCAGGCGGTAGTGAGGACTGTAAGCATTTCCACTCCCCAAACTCGCAGTTTTAACGAATGAACTCTGCTTTAGTTGCAGGTGGAACACACGCAGGTTTTCTCCCACAGTGTACACAAAGGGCCTTTCCCCGAATGAAAGTCTATACGCAGGGGGTCCCGCGTGGAGTGAACTACCTCAACCAAGGGAGGTTCCTCCTATGCCTCTAAGCGTTTCCTCTCCCAAAACACGCAGTTTTACCTGAAGAACTCTGCTTTAGTTGCAGGTGGAACACAAGCAACTTTTCACCCACAGTGTACACAATGGGCTTTTCGCCGAATGAACTTCTACACGCAGGGTTTCCCTCGTGGAGTGAAATGCCTAAACCGAGGCAGGCTCTAGTGAGGCCTCTAAGCATTTCCTCTCCCAAAACACGGCAGTTTTACCCGAAGAACTCTGCTTTAGTTCCAGGTGTAACACAAGCAGCATTTCTCCATCAGTGCACACAATGGGCACTTTCCCGAATGAACTTGTTCTCTATGCAGGGTGTCCCGCGTGGAGCGAACTGCCTCAACCATGGCAGGCTCTACTGTGGTCTCTAAGGAATTCCTCTCGGAAAACACGGCACTTTTACCCGAAGAACTCTGCCCTAATTGCAGGTGGAACACAAGCTGCATTTCTCCCACATTGTACACAAAGGGCCCTACCCCGAATGAACTTCTATATATAGGGTGTCCCACGTGCAGTGAACTGCCTCAAGCAAGGCAGGTTGTAGTAAGGACTGTAAGCCTTTCCTCTCCCAAAAGGCGCAGTTTTACCCGAAGAACTCTGCTTTCATTGCAGGTGGAACACAAGCAACTTTTCTCTCGCAGTGTACCC
Source organism: Mesoplodon mirus (assembly GCF_964341445.2). NCBI lineage: Eukaryota > Metazoa > Chordata > Mammalia > Artiodactyla > Ziphiidae > Mesoplodon > Mesoplodon mirus. Next base: position 748,193 of record NW_028295669.1, read on the forward strand.
AATGGGACTTTGCCCGAAAGAAATTCTATACTCAAGGTGTCCCGCGTGGAGTGAAATGCCTAAACCAAGGCAGGCTCTAGTGAGGTCTCTAAGCATTCCCCTCCCAAAACACAGCACTTTTACCCAAAGAACTCTGCTTTAGTTGCAGGTGGAACACAAGCAGCATTTCTCTCACTGTGTACTCTTTGGGCTCCTCCACGAATGAACTGCTACATGCAGGGTTTCCCACCTGGAGTGAACTGCCTTAACCAAGGCAGTCTGTAGTGAGGACTGTAAGCATTTCTACTCCCAAAACTCGCAGTTTTAACGAATGAACTCTGCGTTAGGTGCAGGTGGAACACAAGCAGGTTTTCTCCCGCAGTGTACACAATGGGCCTTTCCCCGAATGAACTTCTATACGCAGGGTGTCCCGCGTGGAGTGAACTACCTCAAACAAGGCAGGCTCTATTTAGGCCTCTAAGCGTTTCCTCTCCCAAAACACGCAGTTTTACCCGAAGAACTCTGATTTAGTTGGAGGTGGAACACAAGCAGCTTTTCTCCCACTGTGTACACAGTGGCCTTGCCCGAAAGAGCTTCTATACTCAAGGTGTCCCGCGTGGAGTGAAATGCCTAAACCGAGGCAGGCTCTAGTGAGGCCTCTAAGCATTTCCTCTCCCAAAACACGGCAGTTTTACCCGAAAAACTCTGCTTTAGTTCCAGGTGTAACACAAGCAGCATTTCTCCATCAGTGCACACAATGGGCACTTTCCCGAATGAACTTGTTCTCTATGCAGGGTGTCCCGCGTGGAGCGAACTGCCTCAACCATGGCAGGCTCTACTGTGGTCTCTAAGGAATTCCTCTCTGAAAACACGGCACTTTTACCCGAAGAACTCTGCCCTAATTGTAGGTGGAACACAAGCTGCATTTCTCCCACATTGTACACAAAGGGCCCTACCCCGAATGAACTTCTATATATAGGGTGTCCCACGTGCAGTGAACTGCCTCAAGCAAGGCAGGTTGTAGTAAGGACTGTAAGCATTTCCTCTCCCAAAAGGCGCAGTCTTACCCGAAGAACTCTGCTTTCGTTGCAGGTGGAACACAAGCAACTTTTCTCCCGCAGTGTACCCAATGGGCCTTTGCCCGAAAGAACTTCTATACTCAAGGTGTCCCGCGTGGAGTGAAATGCCTAAACCAAGGCAGGCTCTAGTGAGGTCTCTAAGCATTTCCCCTCCCTAAACACGGCAGTTTTACCCAAAGAACTCTGCTTTAGTTTCAGGTGCAACACAAGCAGCATTTCTCCCACTGTGTACTCTTTGGGCTCTGCCACGAATGAACTTCTATATTCAAGGTTTCCCACCTGGAGCGAACTGCCTTAACCAAGGCAGGCGGTAGTGAGGACTGTAAGCATTTCCACTCCCCAAACTCGCAGTTTTAACGAATGAACTCTGCTTTAGTTGCAGGTGGAACACACGCAGGTTTTCTCCCACAGTGCACACAAAGGGCCTTTCCCCGAATAAACGTCTATACGCAGGGGGTCCCGCGTGGAGTGAACTACCTCAACCAAGGGAGGTTCCTCCTATGCCTCTAAGCGTTTCCTCTCCCAAAACACGCAGTTTTACCTGAAGAACTCTGCTTTAGTTGCAGGTGGAACACAAGCAACTTTTCACCCACAGTGTACACAATGGGCTTTTCGCCGAATGAACTTCTACACGCAGGGTTTCCCTCGTGGAGTGAAATGCCTAAACCGAGGCAGGCTCTAGTGAGGCCTCTAAGCATTTCCTCTCCCAAAACACGGCAGTTTTACCCGAAGAACTCTGCTTTAGTTCCAGGTGTAACACAAGCAGCATTTCTCCATCAGTGCACACAATGGGCACTTTCCCGAATGAACTTGTTCTCTATGCAGGGTGTCCCGCGTGGAGCGAACTGCCTCAACCATGGCAGGCTCTACTGTGGTCTCTAAGGAATTCCTCTCGGAAAACACGGCACTTTTACCCGAAGAACTCTGCCCTAATTGCAGGTGGAACACAAGCTGCATTTCTCCCACATTGTACACAAAGGGCCCTACCCCGAATGAACTTCTATATATAGGGTGTCCCACGTGCAGTGAACTGCCTCAAGCAAGGCAGGTTGTAGTAAGGACTGTAAGCCTTTCCTCTCCCAAAAGGCGCAGTTTTACCCGAAGAACTCTGCTTTCATTGCAGGTGGAACACAAGCAACTTTTCTCTCGCAGTGTACCCAATGGGACTTTGCCCGAAAGAAATTCTATACTCAAGGTGTCCCGCGTGGAGTGAAATGCCTAAACCAAGGCAGGCTCTAGTGAGGTCTCTAAGCATTCCCCTCCCAAAACACAGCAGTTTTACCCAAAGAACTCTGCTTTCGTTGCAGGTGGAACACAAGCAGCATTTCTCTCACTGTGTACTCTTTGGGCTCCTCCACGAATGAACTGCTACATGCAGGGTTTCCCACCTGGAGTGAACTGCCTTAACCAAGGCAGTCTGTAGTGAGGACTGTAAGCATTTCTACTCCCAAAACTCGCAGTTTTAACGAATGAACTCTGCGTTAGGTGCAGGTGGAACACAAGCAGGTTTTCTCCCGCAGTGTACACAATGGGCCTTTCCCCGAATGAACTTCTATACGCAGGGTGTCCCGCGTGGAGTGAACTACCTCAAACAAGGCAGGCTCTTCTTAGGCCTCTAAGCGTTTCCTCTCCCAAAACACGCAGTTTTACCCGAAGAACTCTGATTTAGTTGGAGGTGGAACACAAGCAGCTTTTCTCCCACTGTGTACACAGTGGCCTTGCCCGAAAGAGCTTCTATACTCAAGGTGTCCCGCGTGGAGTGAAATGCCTAAACCGAGGCAGGCTCTAGTGAGGCCTCTAAGCATTTCCTCTCCCAAAACACGGCAGTTTTACCCGAAAAACTCTGCTTTAGTTCCAGGTGTAACACAAGCAGCATTTCTCCATCAGTGCACACAATGGGCACTTTCCCGAATGAACTTGTTCTCTATGCAGGGTGTCCCGCGTGGAGCGAACTGCCTCAACCATGGCAGGCTCTACTGTGGTCTCTAAGGAATTCCTCTCTGAAAACACGGCACTTTTACCCGAAGAACTCTGCCCTAATTGTAGGTGGAACACAAGCTGCATTTCTCCCACATTGTACACAAAGGGCCCTACCCCGAATGAACTTCTATATATAGGGTGTCCCACGTGCAGTGAACTGCCTCAAGCAAGGCAGGTTGTAGTAAGGACTGTAAGCATTTCCTCTCCCAAAAGGCGCAGTTTTACCCGAAGAACTCTGCTTTCGTTGCAGGTGGAACACAAGCAACTTTTCTCCCGCAGTGTACCCAATGGGCCTTTGCCCGAAAGAACTTCTATACTCAAGCTGTCCCGCGTGGAGTGAAATGCCTAAACCAAGGCAGGCTCTAGTGAGGTCTCTAAGCATTTCCCCTCCCTAAACACGGCAGTTTTACCCAAAGAACTCTGCTTTAGTTGCAGGTGCAACACAAGCAGCATTTCTCCCACTGTGTACTCTTTGGGCTCTGCCACGAATGAACTTCTATATTCAAGGTTTCCCACCTGGAGCGAACTGCCTTAACCAAGGCAGGCGGTAGTGAGGACTGTAAGCATTTCCACTCCCCAAACTCGCAGTTTTAACGAATGAACTCTGCTTTAGTTGCAGGTGGAACACACGCAGGTTTTCTCCCACAGTGTACACAAAGGGCCTTTCCCCGAATGAAAGTCTATACGCAGGGGGTCCCGCGTGGAGTGAACTACCTCAACCAAGGGAGGTTCCTCCTATGCCTCTAAGCGTTTCCTCTCCCAAAACACGCAGTTTTACCCGAAGAACTCTGCTTTAGTTGCAGGTGGAACACAAGCAACTTTTCACCCACAGTGTACACAATGGGCTTTTCGCCGAATGAAATTCGACACGCAGGGTTTCCCTCGTGGAGTGAAATGCCTAAACCGAGGCAGGCTCTAGTGAGGCCTCTAAGCATTTCCTCTCCCAAAACACGGCAGTTTTACCCGAAGAACTCTGCTTTAGTTCCAGGTGTAACACAAGCAGCATTTCTCCATCAGTGCACACAATGGGCACTTTCCCGAATGAACTTGTTCTCTATGCAGGGTGTCCCGCGTGGAGCGAACTGCCTCAACCATGGCAGGCTCTACTGTGGTCTCTAAGGAATTCCTCTCTGAAAACACGGCACTTTTACCCGAAGAACTCTGCCCTAATTGCAGGTGGAACACAAGCTGCATTTCTCCCACATTGTACACAAAGGGCCCTACCCCGAATGAACTTCTATATATAGGGTGTCCCACGTGCAGTGAACTGCCTCAAGCAAGGCAGGTTGTAGTAAGGACTGTAAGCCTTTCCTCTCCCAAAAGGCGCAGTTTTACCCGAAGAACTCTGCTTTCATTGCAGGTGGAACACAAGCAACTTTTCTCTCGCAGTGTACACAATGGGACTTTGCCCGAAAGAAATTCTATACTCAAGGTGTCCCGCGTGGAGTGAAATGCCTAAACCAAGGCAGGCTCTAGTGAGGTCTCTAAGCATTCCCCTTCCAAAACACAGCAGTTTTACCCAAAGAACTCTGCTTTAATTGCAGGTGGAACACAAGCAGCATTTCTCTCACTGTGTACTCTTTGGGCTCCTCCACGAATGAACTGCTACATGCAGGGTTTCCCACCTGGAGTGAACTGCCTTAACCAAGGCAGTCTGTAGTGAGGACTGTAAGCATTTCTACTCCCCAAACTCGCAGTTTTAACGAATGAACTCTGCATTAGGTGCAGGTGGAACACAAGCAGGTTTTCTCCCGCAGTGTACACAATGGGCCTTTCCCCGAATGAACTTCTATACGCAGGGTGTCCCGCGTGGAGTGAACTACCTCAAACAAGGCAGGCTCTTCTTAGGCCTCTAAGCGTTTCCTCTCCCAAAACACGCAGTTTTACCCGAAGAACTCTGATTTAGTTGGAGGTGGAACACAAGCAGTTTTTCTCCCACTGTGTACACAGTGACCTTGCCCGAAAGAGCTTCTATACTCAAGGTGTCCCGCGTGGAGTGAAATGCCTAAACCGAGGCAGGCTCTAATGAGGCCTCTAAGCATTTCCTCTCCCAAAACACGGCAGTTTTACCCGAAAAACTCTGCTTTAGTTCCAGGTGTAACACAAGCAGCATTTCTCCATCAGTGCACACAATGGGCACTTTCCCGAATGAACTTGTTCTCTATGCAGGGTGTCCCGCGTGGAGCGAACTGCCTCAACCATGGCAGGCTCTACTGTGGTCTCTAAGGAATTCCTCTCTGAAAACACGGCACTTTTACCCGAAGAACTCTGCCCTAATTGTAGGTGGAACACAAGCTGCATTTCTCCCACATTGTACACAAAGGGCCCTACCCCGAATGAACTTCTATATATAGGGTGTCCCACGTGCAGTGAACTGCCTCAAGCAAGGCAGGTTGTAGTAAGGACTGTAAGCCTTTCCTCTCCCAAAAGGCGCAGTTTTACCCGAAGAACTCTGCTTTCGTTGCAGGTGGAACACAAGCAACTTTTCTCCCGCAGTGTACCCAATGGGCCTTTGCCCGAAAGAACTTCTATACTCAAGGTGTCCCGCGTGGAGTGAAATGCCTAAACCAAGGCAGGCTCTAGTGAGGTCTCTAAGCATTTCCCCTCCCTAAACACGGCAGTTTTACCCAAAGAACTCTGCTTTAGTTGCAGGTGCAACACAAGCAGCATTTCTCCCACTGTGTACTCTTTGGGCTCTGCCACGAATGAACTTCTATATTCAAGGTTTCCCACCTGGAGCGAACTGCCTTAACCAAGGCAGGCGGTAGTGAGGACTGTAAGCATTTCCACTCCCCAAACTCGCAGTTTTAACGAATGAACTCTGCTTTAGTTGCAGGTGGAACACACGCAGGTTTTCTCCCACAGTGTACACAAAGGGCCTTTCCCCGAATGAAAGTCTATACGCAGGGGGTCCCGCGTGGAGTGAACTACCTCAACCAAGGGAGGTTCCTCCTATGCCTCTAAGCGTTTCCTCTCCCAAAACACGCAGTTTTACCTGAAGAACTCTGCTTTAGTTGCAGGTGGAACACAAGCAACTTTTCACCCACAGTGTACACAATGGGCTTTTCGCCGAATGAACTTCTACACGCAGGGTTTCCCTCGTGGAGTGAAATGCCTAAACCGAGGCAGGCTCTAGTGAGGCCTCTAAGCATTTCCTCTCCCAAAACACGGCAGTTTTACCCGAAGAACTCTGCTTTAGTTCCAGGTGTAACACAAGCAGCATTTCTCCATCAGTGCACACAATGGGCACTTTCCCGAATGAACTTGTTCTCTATGCAGGGTGTCCCGCGTGGAGCGAACTGCCTCAACCATGGCAGGCTCTACTGTGGTCTCTAAGGAATTCCTCTCGGAAAACACGGCACTTTTACCCGAAGAACTCTGCCCTAATTGCAGGTGGAACACAAGCTGCATTTCTCCCACATTGTACACAAAGGGCCCTACCCCGAATGAACTTCTATATATAGGGTGTCCCACGTGCAGTGAACTGCCTCAAGCAAGGCAGGTTGTAGTAAGGACTGTAAGCCTTTCCTCTCCCAAAAGGCGCAGTTTTACCCGAAGAACTCTGCTTTCATTGCAGGTGGAACACAAGCAACTTTTCTCTCGCAGTGTACCCAATGGGACTTTGCCCGAAAGAAATTCTATACTCAAGGTGTCCCGCGTGGAGTGAAATGCCTAAACCAAGGCAGGCTCTAGTGAGGTCTCTAAGCATTCCCCTCCCAAAACACAGCACTTTTACCCAAAGAACTCTGCTTTAGTTGCAGGTGGAACACAAGCAGCATTTCTCTCACTGTGTACTCTTTGGGCTCCTCCACGAATGAACTGCTACATGCAGGGTTTCCCACCTGGAGTGAACTGCCTTAACCAAGGCAGTCTGTAGTGAGGACTGTAAGCATTTCTACTCCCAAAACTCGCAGTTTTAACGAATGAACTCTGCGTTAGGTGCAGGTGGAACACAAGCAGGTTTTCTCCCGCAGTGTACACAATGGGCCTTTCCCCGAATGAACTTCTATACGCAGGGTGTCCCGCGTGGAGTGAACTACCTCAAACAAGGCAGGCTCTATTTAGGCCTCTAAGCGTTTCCTCTCCCAAAACACGCAGTTTTACCCGAAGAACTCTGATTTAGTTGGAGGTGGAACACAAGCAGCTTTTCTCCCACTGTGTACACAGTGGCCTTGCCCGAAAGAGCTTCTATACTCAAGGTGTCCCGCGTGGAGTGAAATGCCTAAACCGAGGCAGGCTCTAGTGAGGCCTCTAAGCATTTCCTCTCCCAAAACACGGCAGTTTTACCCGAAAAACTCTGCTTTAGTTCCAGGTGTAACACAAGCAGCATTTCTCCATCAGTGCACACAATGGGCACTTTCCCGAATGAACTTGTTCTCTATGCAGGGTGTCCCGCGTGGAGCGAACTGCCTCAACCATGGCAGGCTCTACTGTGGTCTCTAAGGAATTCCTCTCTGAAAACACGGCACTTTTACCCGAAGAACTCTGCCCTAATTGTAGGTGGAACACAAGCTGCATTTCTCCCACATTGTACACAAAGGGCCCTACCCCGAATGAACTTCTATATATAGGGTGTCCCACGTGCAGTGAACTGCCTCAAGCAAGGCAGGTTGTAGTAAGGACTGTAAGCCTTTCCTCTCCCAAAAGACGCAGTTTTACCCGAAGAACTCTGCTTTCGTTGCAGGTGGAACACAAGCAACTTTTCTCCCGCAGTGTACCCAATGGGCCTTTGCCCGAAAGAAATTCTATACTCAAGGTGTCCCGCGTGGAGTGAAATGCCTAAACCAAGGCAGGCTCTAGTGAGGTCTCTAAGCATTTCCCCTCCCTAAACACGGCAGTTTTACCCAAAGAACTCTGCTTTAGTTGCAGGTGCAACACAAGCAGCATTTCTCCCACTGTGTACTCTTTGGGCTCTGCCACGAATGAACTTCTATATTCAAGGTTTCCCACCTGGAGCGAACTGCCTTAACCAAGGCAGGCGGTAGTGAGGACTGTAAGCATTTCCACTCCCCAAACTCGCAGTTTTAACGAATGAACTCTGCTTTAGTTGCAGGTGGAACACACGCAGGTTTTCTCCCACAGTGTACACAAAGGGCCTTTCCCCGAATGAAAGTCTATACGCAGGGGGTCCCGCGTGGAGTGAACTACCTCAACCAAGGGAGGTTCCTCCTATGCCTCTAAGCGTTTCCTCTCCCAAAACACGCAGTTTTACCTGAAGAACTCTGCTTTAGTTGCAGGTGGAACACAAGCAACTTTTCACCCACAGTGTACACAATGGGCTTTTCGCCGAATGAACTTCTACACGCAGGGTTTCCCTCGTGGAGTGAAATGCCTAAACCGAGGCAGGCTCTAGTGAGGCCTCTAAGCATTTCCTCTCCCAAAACACGGCAGTTTTACCCGAAGAACTCTGCTTTAGTTCCAGGTGTAACACAAGCAGCATTTCTCCATCAGTGCACACAATGGGCACTTTCCCGAATGAACTTGTTCTCTATGCAGGGTGTCCCGCGTGGAGCGAACTGCCTCAACCATGGCAGGCTCTACTGTGGTCTCTAAGGAATTCCTCTCGGAAAACACGGCACTTTTACCCGAAGAACTCTGCCCTAATTGCAGGTGGAACACAAGCTGCATTTCTCCCACATTGTACACAAAGGGCCCTACCCCGAATGAACTTCTATATATAGGGTGTCCCACGTGCAGTGAACTGCCTCAAGCAAGGCAGGTTGTAGTAAGGACTGTAAGCCTTTCCTCTCCCAAAAGGCGCAGTTTTACCCGAAGAACTCTGCTTTCATTGCAGGTGGAACACAAGCAACTTTTCTCTCGCAGTGTACCCAATGGGACTTTGCCCGAAAGAAATTCTATACTCAAGGTGTCCCGCGTGGAGTGAAATGCCTAAACCAAGGCAGGCTCTAGTGAGGTCTCTAAGCATTCCCCTCCCAAAACACAGCACTTTTACCCAAAGAACTCTGCTTTCGTTGCAGGTGGAACACAAGCAGCATTTCTCTCACTGTGTACTCTTTGGGCTCCTCCACGAATGAACTGCTACATGCAGGGTTTCCCACCTGGAGTGAACTGCCTTAACCAAGGCAGTCTGTAGTGAGGACTGTAAGCATTTCTACTCCCAAAACTCGCAGTTTTAACGAATGAACTCTGCGTTAGGTGCAGGTGGAACACAAGCAGGTTTTCTCCCGCAGTGTACACAATGGGCCTTTCCCCGAATGAACTTCTATACGCAGGGTGTCCCGCGTGGAGTGAACTACCTCAAACAAGGCAGGCTCTATTTAGGCCTCTAAGCGTTTCCTCTCCCAAAACACGCAGTTTTACCCGAAGAACTCTGATTTAGTTGGAGGTGGAACACAAGCAGCTTTTCTCCCACTGTGTACACAGTGGCCTTGCACGAAAGAGCTTCTATACTCAAGGTGTCCCGCGTGGAGTGAAATGCCTAAACCGAGGCAGGCTCTAGTGAGGCCTCTAAGCATTTCCTCTCCCAAAACACGGCAGTTTTACCCGAAAAACTCTGCTTTAGTTCCATGTGTAACACAAGCAGCATTTCTCCATCAGTGCACACAATGGGCACTTTCCCGAATGAACTTGTTCTCTATGCAGGGTGTCCCGCGTGGAGCGAACTGCCTCAACCATGGCAGGCTCTACTGTGGTCTCTAAGGAATTCCTCTCTGAAAACACGGCACTTTTACCCGAAGAACTCTGCCCTAATTGTAGGTGGAACACAAGCTGCATTTCTCCCACATTGTACACAAAGGGCCCTACCCCGAATGAACTTCTATATATAGGGTGTCCCACGTGCAGTGAACTGCCTCAAGCAAGGCAGGTTGTAGTAAGGACTGTAAGCCTTTCCTCTCCCAAAAGGCGCAGTTTTACCCGAAGAACTCTGCTTTCGTTGCAGGTGGAACACAAGCAACTTTTCTCCCGCAGTGTACCCAATGGGCCTTTGCCCGAAAGAACTTCTATACTCAAGGTGTCCCGCGTGGAGTGAAATGCCTAAACCAAGGCAGGCTCTAGTGAGGTCTCTAAGCATTTCCCCTCCCTAAACACGGCAGTTTTACCCAAAGAACTCTGCTTTAGTTGCAGGTGCAACACAAGCAGCATTTCTCCCACTGTGTACTCTTTGGGCTCTGCCACGAATGAACTTCTATATTCAAGGTTTCCCACCTGGAGCGAACTGCCTTAACCAAGGCAGGCGGTAGTGAGGACTGTAAGCATTTCCACTCCCCAAACTCGCAGTTTTAACGAATGAACTCTGCTTTAGTTGCAGGTGGAACACACGCAGGTTTTCTCCCACAGTGCACACAAAGGGCCTTTCCCCGAATAAACGTCTATACGCAGGGGGTCCCGCGTGGAGTGAACTACCTCAACCAAGGGAGGTTCCTCCTATGCCTCTAAGCGTTTCCTCTCCCAAAACACGCAGTTTTACCTGAAGAACTCTGCTTTAGTTGCAGGTGGAACACAAGCAACTTTTCACCCACAGTGTACACAATGGGCTTTTCGCCGAATGAACTTCTACACGCAGGGTTTCCCTCGTGGAGTGAAATGCCTAAACCGAGGCAGGCTCTAGTGAGGCCTCTAAGCATTTCCTCTCCCAAAACACGGCAGTTTTACCCGAAGAACTCTGCTTTAGTTCCAGGTGTAACACAAGCAGCATTTCTCCATCAGTGCACACAATGGGCACTTTCCCGAATGAACTTGTTCTCTATGCAGGGTGTCCCGCGTGGAGCGAACTGCCTCAACCATGGCAGGCTCTACTGTGGTCTCTAAGGAATTCCTCTCGGAAAACACGGCACTTTTACCCGAAGAACTCTGCCCTAATTGCAGGTGGAACACAAGCTGCATTTCTCCCACATTGTACACAAAGGGCCCTACCCCGAATGAACTTCTATATATAGGGTGTCCCACGTGCAGTGAACTGCCTCAAGCAAGGCAGGTTGTAGTAAGGACTGTAAGCCTTTCCTCTCCCAAAAGGCGCAGTTTTACCCGAAGAACTCTGCTTTCATTGCAGGTGGAACACAAGCAACTTTTCTCTCGCAGTGTACCCAATGGGACTTTGCCCGAAAGAAATTCTATACTCAAGGTGTCCCGCGTGGAGTGAAATGCCTAAACCAAGGCAGGCTCTAGTGAGGTCTCTAAGCATTCCCCTTCCAAAACACAGCAGTTTTACCCAAAGAACTCTGCTTTCGTTGCAGGTGGAACACAAGCAGCATTTCTCTCACTGTGTACTCTTTGGGCTCCTCCACGAATGAACTGCTACATGCAGGGTTTCCCACCTGGAGTGAACTGCCTTAACCAAGGCAGTCTGTAGTGAGGACTGTAAGCATTTCTACTCCCCAAACTCGCAGTTTTAACGAATGAACTCTGCATTAGGTGCAGGTGGAACACAAGCAGGTTTTCTCCCGCAGTGTACACAATGGGCCTTTCCCCGAATGAACTTCTATACGCAGGGTGTCCCGCGTGGAGTGAACTACCTCAAACAAGGCAGGCTCTTCTTAGGCCTCTAAGCGTTTCCTCTCCCAAAACACGCAGTTTTACCCGAAGAACTCTGATTTAGTTGGAGGTGGAACACAAGCAGCTTTTCTCCCACTGTGTACACAGTGACCTTGCCCGAAAGAGCTTCTATACTCAAGGTGTCCCGCGTGGAGTGAAATGCCTAAACCGAGGCAGGCTCTAGTGAGGCCTCTAAGCATTTCCTCTCCCAAAACACGGCAGTTTTACCCGAAAAACTCTGCTTTAGTTCCAGGTGTAACACAAGCAGCATTTCTCCATCAGTGCACACAATGGGCACTTTCCCGAATGAACTTGTTCTCTATGCAGGGTGTCCCGCGTGGAGCGAACTGCCTCAACCATGGCAGGCTCTACTGTGGTCTCTAAGGAATTCCTCTCTGAAAACACGGCACTTTTACCCGAAGAACTCTGCCCTAATTGTAGGTGGAACACAAGCTGCATTTCTCCCACATTGTACACAAAGGGCCCTACCCCGAATGAACTTCTATATATAGGGTGTCCCACGTGCAGTGAACTGCCTCAAGCAAGGCAGGTTGTAGTAAGGACTGTAAGCATTTCCTCTCCCAAAAGGCGCAGTCTTACCCGAAGAACTCTGCTTTCGTTGCAGGTGGAACACAAGCAACTTTTCTCCCGCAGTGTACCCAATGGGCCTTTGCCCGAAAGAACTTCTATACTCAAGGTGTCCCGCGTGGAGTGAAATGCCTAAACCAAGGCAGGCTCTAGTGAGGTCTCTAAGCATTTCCCCTCCCTAAACACGGCAGTTTTACCCAAAGAACTCTGCTTTAGTTGCAGGTGCAACACAAGCAGCATTTCTCCCACTGTGTACTCTTTGGGCTCTGCCACGAATGAACTTCTATATTCAAGGTTTCCCACCTGGAGCGAACTGCCTTAACCAAGGCAGGCGGTAGTGAGGACTGTAAGCATTTCCACTCCCCAAACTCGCAGTTTTAACGAATGAACTCTGCTTTAGTTGCAGGTGGAACACACGCAGGTTTTCTCCCACAGTGTACACAAAGGGCCTTTCCCCGAATGAACGTCTATACGCAGGGGGTCCCGCGTGGAGTGAACTACCTCAACCAAGGGAGGTTCCTCCTATGCCTCTAAGCGTTTCCTCTCCCAAAACACGCAGTTTTACCCGAAGAACTCTGCTTTAGTTGCAGGTGGAACACAAGCAACTTTTCACCCACAGTGTACACAATGGGCTTTTCGCCGAATGAACTTCTACACGCAGGGTTTCCCTCGTGGAGTGAAATGCCTAAACCGAGGCAGGCTCTAGTGAGGCCTCTAAGCATTTCCTCTCCCAAAACACGGCAGTTTTACCCGAAGAACTCTGCTTTAGTTCCAGGTGTAACACAAGCAGCATTTCTCCATCAGTGCACACAATGGGCACTTTCCCGAATGAACTTGTTCTCTATGCAGGGTGTCCCGCGTGGAGCGAACTGCCTCAACCATGGCAGGCTCTACTGTGGTCTCTAAGGAATTCCTCTCGGAAAACACGGCACTTTTACCCGAAGAACTCTGCCCTAATTGCAGGTGGAACACAAGCTGCATTTCTCCCACATTGTACACAAAGGGCCCTACCCCGAATGAACTTCTATATATAGGGTGTCCCACGTGCAGTGAACTGCCTCAAGCAAGGCAGGTTGTAGTAAGGACTGTAAGCCTTTCCTCTCCCAAAAGGCGCAGTTTTACCCGAAGAACTCTGCTTTCATTGCAGGTGGAACACAAGCAACTTTTCTCTCGCAGTGTACCCAATGGGACTTTGCCCGAAAGAAATTCTATACTCAAGGTGTCCCGCGTGGAGTGAAATGCCTAAACCAAGGCAGGCTCTAGTGAGGTCTCTAAGCATTCCCCTCCCAAAACACAGCACTTTTACCCAAAGAACTCTGCTTTAGTTGCAGGTGGAACACAAGCAGCATTTGTCTCACTGTGTACTCTTTGGGCTCCTCCACGAATGAACTGCTACATGCAGGGTTTCCCACCTGGAGTGAACTGCCTTAACCAAGGCAGTCTGTAGTGAGGACTGTAAGCATTTCTACTCCCAAAACTCGCAGTTTTAACGAATGAACTCTGCGTTAGGTGCAGGTGGAACACAAGCAGGTTTTCTCCCGCAGTGTACACAATGGGCCTTTCCCCGAATGAACTTCTATACGCAGGGTGTCCCGCGTGGAGTGAACTACCTCAAACAAGGCATGCTCTATTTAGGCCTCTAAGCGTTTCCTCTCCCAAAACACGCAGTTTTACCCGAAGAACTCTGATTTAGTTGGAGGTGGAACACAAGCAGCTTTTCTCCCACTGTGTACACAGTGGCCTTGCCCGAAAGAGCTTCTATACTCAAGGTGTCCCGCGTGGAGTGAAATGCCTAAACCGAGGCAGGCTCTAGTGAGGCCTCTAAGCATTTCCTCTCCCAAAACACGGCAGTTTTACCCGAAAAACTCTGCTTTAGTTCCAGGTGTAACACAAGCAGCATTTCTCCATCAGTGCACACAATGGGCACTTTCCCGAATGAACTTGTTCTCTATGCAGGGTGTCCCGCGTGGAGCGAACTGCCTCAACCATGGCAGGCTCTACTGTGGTCTCTAAGGAATTCCTCTCTGAAAACACGGCACTTTTACCCGAAGAACTCTGCCCTAATTGTAGGTGGAACACAAGCTGCATTTCTCCCACATTGTACACAAAGGGCCCTACCCCGAATGAACTTCTATATATAGGGTGTCCCACGTGCAGTGAACTGCCTCAAGCAAGGCAGGTTGTAGTAAGGACTGTAAGCCTTTCCTCTCCCAAAAGGCGCAGTTTTACCCGAAGAACTCTGCTTTCGTTGCAGGTGGAACACAAGCAACTTTTCTCCCGCAGTGTACCCAATGGGCCTTTGCCCGAAAGAACTTCTATACTCAAGGTGTCCCGCGTGGAGTGAAATGCCTAAACCAAGGCAGGCTCTAGTGAGGTCTCTAAGCATTTCCCCTCCCTAAACACGGCAGTTTTACCCAAAGAACTCTGCTTTAGTTGCAGGTGCAACACAAGCAGCATTTCTCCCACTGTGTACTCTTTGGGCTCTGCCACGAATGAACTTCTATATTCAAGGTTTCCCACCTGGAGCGAACTGCCTTAACCAAGGCAGGCGGTAGTGAGGACTGTAAGCATTTCCACTCCCCAAACTCGCAGTTTTAACGAATGAACTCTGCTTTAGTTGCAGGTGGAACACACGCAGGTTTTCTCCCACAGTGCACACAAAGGGCCTTTCCCCGAATAAACGTCTATACGCAGGGGGTCCCGCGTGGAGTGAACTACCTCAACCAAGGGAGGTTCCTCCTATGCCTCTAAGCGTTTCCTCTCCCAAAACACGCAGTTTTACCTGAAGAACTCTGCTTTAGTTGCAGGTGGAACACAAGCAACTTTTCACCCACAGTGTACACAATGGGCTTTTCGCCGAATGAACTTCTACACGCAGGGTTTCCCTCGTGGAGTGAAATGCCTAAACCGAGGCAGGCTCTAGTGAGGCCTCTAAGCATTTCCTCTCCCAAAACACGGCAGTTTTACCCGAAGAACTCTGCTTTAGTTCCAGGTGTAACACAAGCAGCATTTCTCCATCAGTGCACACAATGGGCACTTTCCCGAATGAACTTGTTCTCTATGCAGGGTGTCCCGCGTGGAGCGAACTGCCTCAACCATGGCAGGCTCTACTGTGGTCTCTAAGGAATTCCTCTCGGAAAACACGGCACTTTTACCCGAAGAACTCTGCCCTAATTGCAGGTGGAACACAAGCTGCATTTCTCCCACATTGTACACAAAGGGCCCTACCCCGAATGAACTTCTATATATAGGGTGTCCCACGTGCAGTGAACTGCCTCAAGCAAGGCAGGTTGTAGTAAGGACTGTAAGCCTTTCCTCTCCCAAAAGGCGCAGTTTTACCCGAAGAACTCTGCTTTCATTGCAGGTGGAACACAAGCAACTTTTCTCTCGCAGTGTACCCAATGGGACTTTGCCCGAAAGAAATTCTATACTCAAGGTGTCCCGCGTGGAGTGAAATGCCTAAACCAAGGCAGGCTCTAGTGAGGTCTCTAAGCATTCCCCTTCCAAAACACAGCACTTTTACCCAAAGAACTCTGCTTTCGTTGCAGGTGGAACACAAGCAGCATTTCTCTCACTGTGTACTCTTTGGGCTCCTCCACGAATGAACTGCTACATGCAGGGTTTCCCACCTGGAGTGAACTGCCTTAACCAAGGCAGTCTGTAGTGAGGACTGTAAGCATTTCTACTCCCCAAACTCGCAGTTTTAACGAATGAACTCTGCATTAGGTGCAGGTGGAACACAAGCAGGTTTTCTCCCGCAGTGTACACAATGGGCCTTTCCCCGAATGAACTTCTATACGCAGGGTGTCCCGCGTGGAGTGAACTACCTCAAACAAGGCAGGCTCTTCTTAGGCCTCTAAGCGTTTCCTCTCCCAAAACACGCAGTTTTACCCGAAGAACTCTGATTTAGTTGGAGGTGGAACACAAGCAGCTTTTCTCCCACTGTGTACACAGTGACCTTGCCCGAAAGAGCTTCTATACTCAAGGTGTCCCGCGTGGAGTGAAATGCCTAAACCGAGGCAGGCTCTAGTGAGGCCTCTAAGCATTTCCTCTCCCAAAACACGGCAGTTTTACCCGAAAAACTCTGCTTTAGTTCCAGGTGTAACACAAGCAGCATTTCTCCATCAGTGCACACAATGGGCACTTTCCCGAATGAACTTGTTCTCTATGCAGGGTGTCCCGCGTGGAGCGAACTGCCTCAACCATGGCAGGCTCTACTGTGGTCTCTAAGGAATTCCTCTCTGAAAACACGGCACTTTTACCCGAAGAACTCTGCCCTAATTGTAGGTGGAACACAAGCTGCATTTCTCCCACATTGTACACAAAGGGCCCTACCCCGAATGAACTTCTATATATAGGGTGTCCCACGTGCAGTGAACTGCCTCAAGCAAGGCAGGTTGTAGTAAGGACTGTAAGCATTTCCTCTCCCAAAAGGCGCAGTCTTACCCGAAGAACTCTGCTTTCGTTGCAGGTGGAACACAAGCAACTTTTCTCCCGCAGTGTACCCAATGGGCCTTTGCCCGAAAGAACTTCTATACTCAAGGTGTCCCGCGTGGAGTGAAATGCCTAAACCAAGGCAGGCTCTAGTGAGGTCTCTAAGCATTTCCCCTCCCTAAACACGGCAGTTTTACCCAAAGAACTCTGCTTTAGTTGCAGGTGCAACACAAGCAGCATTTCTCCCACTGTGTACTCTTTGGGCTCTGCCACGAATGAACTTCTATATTCAAGGTTTCCCACCTGGAGCGAACTGCCTTAACCAAGGCAGGCGGTAGTGAGGACTGTAAGCATTTCCACTCCCCAAACTCGCAGTTTTAACGAATGAACTCTGCTTTAGTTGCAGGTGGAACACACGCAGGTTTTCTCCCACAGTGTACACAAAGGGCCTTTCCCCGAATGAACGTCTATACGCAGGGGGTCCCGCGTGGAGTGAACTACCTCAACCAAGGGAGGTTCCTCCTATGCCTCTAAGCGTTTCCTCTCCCAAAACACGCAGTTTTACCCGAAGAACTCTGCTTTAGTTGCAGGTGGAACACAAGCAACTTTTCACCCACAGTGTACACAATGGGCTTTTCGCCGAATGAACTTCTACACGCAGGGTTTCCCTCGTGGAGTGAAATGCCTAAACCGAGGCAGGCTCTAGTGAGGCCTCTAAGCATTTCCTCTCCCAAAACACGGCAGTTTTACCCGAAGAACTCTGCTTTAGTTCCAGGTGTAACACAAGCAGCATTTCTCCATCAGTGCACACAATGGGCACTTTCCCGAATGAACTTGTTCTCTATGCAGGGTGTCCCGCGTGGAGCGAACTGCCTCAACCATGGCAGGCTCTACTGTGGTCTCTAAGGAATTCCTCTCGGAAAACACGGCACTTTTACCCGAAGAACTCTGCCCTAATTGCAGGTGGAACACAAGCTGCATTTCTCCCACATTGTACACAAAGGGCCCTACCCCGAATGAACTTCTATATATAGGGTGTCCCACGTGCAGTGAACTGCCTCAAGCAAGGCAGGTTGTAGTAAGGACTGTAAGCCTTTCCTCTCCCAAAAGGCGCAGTTTTACCCGAAGAACTCTGCTTTCATTGCAGGTGGAACACAAGCAACTTTTCTCTCGCAGTGTACCCAATGGGACTTTGCCCGAAAGAAATTCTATACTCAAGGTGTCCCGCGTGGAGTGAAATGCCTAAACCAAGGCAGGCTCTAGTGAGGTCTCTAAGCATTCCCCTCCCAAAACACAGCACTTTTACCCAAAGAACTCTGCTTTAGTTGCAGGTGGAACACAAGCAGCATTTGTCTCACTGTGTACTCTTTGGGCTCCTCCACGAATGAACTGCTACATGCAGGGTTTCCCACCTGGAGTGAACTGCCTTAACCAAGGCAGTCTGTAGTGAGGACTGTAAGCATTTCTACTCCCAAAACTCGCAGTTTTAACGAATGAACTCTGCGTTAGGTGCAGGTGGAACACAAGCAGGTTTTCTCCCGCAGTGTACACAATGGGCCTTTCCCCGAATGAACTTCTATACGCAGGGTGTCCCGCGTGGAGTGAACTACCTCAAACAAGGCATGCTCTATTTAGGCCTCTAAGCGTTTCCTCTCCCAAAACACGCAGTTTTACCCGAAGAACTCTGATTTAGTTGGAGGTGGAACACAAGCAGCTTTTCTCCCACTGTGTACACAGTGGCCTTGCCCGAAAGAGCTTCTATACTCAAGGTGTCCCGCGTGGAGTGAAATGCCTAAACCGAGGCAGGCTCTAGTGAGGCCTCTAAGCATTTCCTCTCCCAAAACACGGCAGTTTTACCCGAAAAACTCTGCTTTAGTTCCAGGTGTAACACAAGCAGCATTTCTCCATCAGTGCACACAATGGGCACTTTCCCGAATGAACTTGTTCTCTATGCAGGGTGTCCCGCGTGGAGCGAACTGCCTCAACCATGGCAGGCTCTACTGTGGTCTCTAAGGAATTCCTCTCTGAAAACACGGCACTTTTACCCGAAGAACTCTGCCCTAATTGTAGGTGGAACACAAGCTGCATTTCTCCCACATTGTACACAAAGGGCCCTACCCCGAATGAACTTCTATATATAGGGTGTCCCACGTGCAGTGAACTGCCTCAAGCAAGGCAGGTTGTAGTAAGGACTGTAAGCCTTTCCTCTCCCAAAAGGCGCAGTTTTACCCGAAGAACTCTGCTTTCGTTGCAGGTGGAACACAAGCAACTTTTCTCCCGCAGTGTACCCAATGGGCCTTTGCCCGAAAGAACTTCTATACTCAAGGTGTCCCGCGTGGAGTGAAATGCCTAAACCAAGGCAGGCTCTAGTGAGGTCTCTAAGCATTTCCCCTCCCTAAACACGGCAGTTTTACCCAAAGAACTCTGCTTTAGTTGCAGGTGCAACACAAGCAGCATTTCTCCCACTGTGTACTCTTTGGGCTCTGCCACGAATGAACTTCTATATTCAAGGTTTCCCACCTGGAGCGAACTGCCTTAACCAAGGCAGGCGGTAGTGAGGACTGTAAGCATTTCCACTCCCCAAACTCGCAGTTTTAACGAATGAACTCTGCTTTAGTTGCAGGTGGAACACACGCAGGTTTTCTCCCACAGTGCACACAAAGGGCCTTTCCCCGAATAAACGTCTATACGCAGGGGGTCCCGCGTGGAGTGAACTACCTCAACCAAGGGAGGTTCCTCCTATGCCTCTAAGCGTTTCCTCTCCCAAAACACGCAGTTTTACCTGAAGAACTCTGCTTTAGTTGCAGGTGGAACACAAGCAACTTTTCACCCACAGTGTACACAATGGGCTTTTCGCCGAATGAACTTCTACACGCAGGGTTTCCCTCGTGGAGTGAAATGCCTAAACCGAGGCAGGCTCTAGTGAGGCCTCTAAGCATTTCCTCTCCCAAAACACGGCAGTTTTACCCGAAGAACTCTGCTTTAGTTCCAGGTGTAACACAAGCAGCATTTCTCCATCAGTGCACACAATGGGCACTTTCCCGAATGAACTTGTTCTCTATGCAGGGTGTCCCGCGTGGAGCGAACTGCCTCAACCATGGCAGGCTCTACTGTGGTCTCTAAGGAATTCCTCTCGGAAAACACGGCACTTTTACCCGAAGAACTCTGCCCTAATTGCAGGTGGAACACAAGCTGCATTTCTCCCACATTGTACACAAAGGGCCCTACCCCGAATGAACTTCTATATATAGGGTGTCCCACGTGCAGTGAACTGCCTCAAGCAAGGCAGGTTGTAGTAAGGACTGTAAGCCTTTCCTCTCCCAAAAGGCGCAGTTTTACCCGAAGAACTCTGCTTTCATTGCAGGTGGAACACAAGCAACTTTTCTCTCGCAGTGTACCCAATGGGACTTTGCCCGAAAGAAATTCTATACTCAAGGTGTCCCGCGTGGAGTGAAATGCCTAAACCAAGGCAGGCTCTAGTGAGGTCTCTAAGCATTCCCCTCCCAAAACACAGCACTTTTACCCAAAGAACTCTGCTTTCGTTGCAGGTGGAACACAAGCAGCATTTCTCTCACTGTGTACTCTTTGGGCTCCTCCACGAATGAACTGCTACATGCAGGGTTTCCCACCTGGAGTGAACTGCCTTAACCAAGGCAGTCTGTAGTGAGGACTGTAAGCATTTCTACTCCCAAAACTCGCAGTTTTAACGAATGAACTCTGCGTTAGGTGCAGGTGGAACACAAGCAGGTTTTCTCCCGCAGTGTACACAATGGGCCTTTCCCCGAATGAACTTCTATACGCAGGGTGTCCCGCGTGGAGTGAACTACCTCAAACAAGGCAGGCTCTTCTTAGGCCTCTAAGCGTTTCCTCTCCCAAAACACGCAGTTTTACCCGAAGAACTCTGATTTAATTGGAGGTGGAACACAAGCAGCTTTTCTCCCACTGTGTACACAGTGGCCTTGCCCGAAAGAGCTTCTATACTCAAGGTGTCCCGCGTGGAGTGAAATGCCTAAACCGAGGCAGGCTCTAGTGAGGCCTCTAAGCATTTCCTCTCCCAAAACACGGCAGTTTTACCCGAAAAACTCTGCTTTAGTTCCAGGTGTAACACAAGCAGCATTTCTCCATCAGTGCACACAATGGGCACTTTCCCGAATGAACTTGTTCTCTATGCAGGGTGTCCCGCGTGGAGCGAACTGCCTCAACCATGGCAGGCTCTACTGTGGTCTCTAAGGAATTCCTCTCTGAAAACACGGCACTTTTACCCGAAGAACTCTGCCCTAATTGTAGGTGGAACACAAGCTGCATTTCTCCCACATTGTACACAAAGGGCCCTACCCCGAATGAACTTCTATATATAGGGTGTCCCACGTGCAGTGAACTGCCTCAAGCAAGGCAGGTTGTAGTAAGGACTGTAAGCATTTCCTCTCCCAAAAGGCGCAGTCTTACCCGAAGAACTCTGCTTTCGTTGCAGGTGGAACACAAGCAACTTTTCTCCCGCAGTGTACCCAATGGGCCTTTGCCCGAAAGAACTTCTATACTCAAGGTGTCCCGCGTGGAGTGAAATGCCTAAACCAAGGCAGGCTCTAGTGAGGTCTCTAAGCATTTCCCCTCCCTAAACACGGCAGTTTTACCCAAAGAACTCTGCTTTAGTTGCAGGTGCAACACAAGCAGCATTTCTCCCACTGTGTACTCTTTGGGCTCTGCCACGAATGAACTTCTATATTCAAGGTTTCCCACCTGGAGCGAACTGCCTTAACCAAGGCAGGCGGTAGTGAGGACTGTAAGCATTTCCACTCCCCAAACTCGCAGTTTTAACGAATGAACTCTGCTTTAGTTGCAGGTGGAACACACGCAGGTTTTCTCCCACAGTGTACACAAAGGGCCTTTCCCCGAATGAACGTCTATACGCAGGGGGTCCCGCGTGGAGTGAACTACCTCAACCAAGGGAGGTTCCTCCTATGCCTCTAAGCGTTTCCTCTCCCAAAACACGCAGTTTTACCCGAAGAACTCTGCTTTAGTTGCAGGTGGAACACAAGCAACTTTTCACCCACAGTGTACACAATGGGCTTTTCGCCGAATGAAATTCGACACGCAGGGTTTCCCTCGTGGAGTGAAATGCGTAAACCGAGGCAGGCTCTAGTGAGGCCTCTAAGCATTTCCTCTCCCAAAACACGGCAGTTTTACCCGAAGAACTCTGCTTTAGTTCCAGGTGTAACACAAGCAGCATTTCTCCATCAGTGCACACAATGGGCACTTTCCCGAATGAACTTGTTCTCTATGCAGGGTGTCCCGCGTGGAGCGAACTGCCTCAACCATGGCAGGCTCTACTGTGGTCTCTAAGGAATTCCTCTCGGAAAACACGGCACTTTTACCCGAAGAACTCTGCCCTAATTGCAGGTGGAACACAAGCTGCATTTCTCCCACATTGTACACAAAGGGCCCTACCCCGAATGAACTTCTATATATAGGGTGTCCCACGTGCAGTGAACTGCCTCAAGCAAGGCAGGTTGTAGTAAGGACTGTAAGCCTTTCCTCTCCCAAAAGGCGCAGTTTTACCCGAAGAACTCTGCTTTCATTGCAGGTGGAACACAAGCAACTTTTCTCTCGCAGTGTACCCAATGGGACTTTGCCCGAAAGAAATTCTATACTCAAGGTGTCCCGCGTGGAGTGAAATGCCTAAACCAAGGCAGGCTCTAGTGAGGTCTCTAAGCATTCCCCTCCCAAAACACAGCACTTTTACCCAAAGAACTCTGCTTTAGTTGCAGGTGGAACACAAGCAGCATTTGTCTCACTGTGTACTCTTTGGGCTCCTCCACGAATGAACTGCTACATGCAGGGTTTCCCACCTGGAGTGAACTGCCTTAACCAAGGCAGTCTGTAGTGAGGACTGTAAGCATTTCTACTCCCAAAACTCGCAGTTTTAACGAATGAACTCTGCGTTAGGTGCAGGTGGAACACAAGCAGGTTTTCTCCCGCAGTGTACACAATGGGCCTTTCCCCGAATGAACTTCTATACGCAGGGTGTCCCGCGTGGAGTGAACTACCTCAAACAAGGCATGCTCTATTTAGGCCTCTAAGCGTTTCCTCTCCCAAAACACGCAGTTTTACCCGAAGAACTCTGATTTAGTTGGAGGTGGAACACAAGCAGCTTTTCTCCCACTGTGTACACAGTGGCCTTGCCCGAAAGAGCTTCTATACTCAAGGTGTCCCGCGTGGAGTGAAATGCCTAAACCGAGGCAGGCTCTAGTGAGGCCTCTAAGCATTTCCTCTCCCAAAACACGGCAGTTTTACCCGAAAAACTCTGCTTTAGTTCCAGGTGTAACACAAGCAGCATTTCTCCATCAGTGCACACAATGGGCACTTTCCCGAATGAACTTGTTCTCTATGCAGGGTGTCCCGCGTGGAGCGAACTGCCTCAACCATGGCAGGCTCTACTGTGGTCTCTAAGGAATTCCTCTCTGAAAACACGGCACTTTTACCCGAAGAACTCTGCCCTAATTGTAGGTGGAACACAAGCTGCATTTCTCCCACATTGTACACAAAGGGCCCTACCCCGAATGAACTTCTATATATAGGGTGTCCCACGTGCAGTGAACTGCCTCAAGCAAGGCAGGTTGTAGTAAGGACTGTAAGCCTTTCCTCTCCCAAAAGGCGCAGTTTTACCCGAAGAACTCTGCTTTCGTTGCAGGTGGAACACAAGCAACTTTTCTCCCGCAGTGTACCCAATGGGCCTTTGCCCGAAAGAACTTCTATACTCAAGGTGTCCCGCGTGGAGTGAAATGCCTAAACCAAGGCAGGCTCTAGTGAGGTCTCTAAGCATTTCCCCTCCCTAAACACGGCAGTTTTACCCAAAGAACTCTGCTTTAGTTGCAGGTGCAACACAAGCAGCATTTCTCCCACTGTGTACTCTTTGGGCTCTGCCACGAATGAACTTCTATATTCAAGGTTTCCCACCTGGAGCGAACTGCCTTAACCAAGGCAGGCGGTAGTGAGGACTGTAAGCATTTCCACTCCCCAAACTCGCAGTTTTAACGAATGAACTCTGCTTTAGTTGCAGGTGGAACACACGCAGGTTTTCTCCCACAGTGCACACAAAGGGCCTTTCCCCGAATAAACGTCTATACGCAGGGGGTCCCGCGTGGAGTGAACTACCTCAACCAAGGGAGGTTCCTCCTATGCCTCTAAGCGTTTCCTCTCCCAAAACACGCAGTTTTACCTGAAGAACTCTGCTTTAGTTGCAGGTGGAACACAAGCAACTTTTCACCCACAGTGTACACAATGGGCTTTTCGCCGAATGAACTTCTACACGCAGGGTTTCCCTCGTGGAGTGAAATGCCTAAACCGAGGCAGGCTCTAGTGAGGCCTCTAAGCATTTCCTCTCCCAAAACACGGCAGTTTTACCCGAAGAACTCTGCTTTAGTTCCAGGTGTAACACAAGCAGCATTTCTCCATCAGTGCACACAATGGGCACTTTCCCGAATGAACTTGTTCTCTATGCAGGGTGTCCCGCGTGGAGCGAACTGCCTCAACCATGGCAGGCTCTACTGTGGTCTCTAAGGAATTCCTCTCGGAAAACACGGCACTTTTACCCGAAGAACTCTGCCCTAATTGCAGGTGGAACACAAGCTGCATTTCTCCCACATTGTACACAAAGGGCCCTACCCCGAATGAACTTCTATATATAGGGTGTCCCACGTGCAGTGAACTGCCTCAAGCAAGGCAGGTTGTAGTAAGGACTGTAAGCCTTTCCTCTCCCAAAAGGCGCAGTTTTACCCGAAGAACTCTGCTTTCATTGCAGGTGGAACACAAGCAACTTTTCTCTCGCAGTGTACCCAATGGGACTTTGCCCGAAAGAAATTCTATACTCAAGGTGTCCCGCGTGGAGTGAAATGCCTAAACCAAGGCAGGCTCTAGTGAGGTCTCTAAGCATTCCCCTCCCAAAACACAGCACTTTTACCCAAAGAACTCTGCTTTCGTTGCAGGTGGAACACAAGCAGCATTTCTCTCACTGTGTACTCTTTGGGCTCCTCCACGAATGAACTGCTACATGCAGGGTTTCCCACCTGGAGTGAACTGCCTTAACCAAGGCAGTCTGTAGTGAGGACTGTAAGCATTTCTACTCCCAAAACTCGCAGTTTTAACGAATGAACTCTGCGTTAGGTGCAGGTGGAACACAAGCAGGTTTTCTCCCGCAGTGTACACAATGGGCCTTTCCCCGAATGAACTTCTATACGCAGGGTGTCCCGCGTGGAGTGAACTACCTCAAACAAGGCAGGCTCTTCTTAGGCCTCTAAGCGTTTCCTCTCCCAAAACACGCAGTTTTACCCGAAGAACTCTGATTTAATTGGAGGTGGAACACAAGCAGCTTTTCTCCCACTGTGTACACAGTGGCCTTGCCCGAAAGAGCTTCTATACTCAAGGTGTCCCGCGTGGAGTGAAATGCCTAAACCGAGGCAGGCTCTAGTGAGGCCTCTAAGCATTTCCTCTCCCAAAACACGGCAGTTTTACCCGAAAAACTCTGCTTTAGTTCCAGGTGTAACACAAGCAGCATTTCTCCATCAGTGCACACAATGGGCACTTTCCCGAATGAACTTGTTCTCTATGCAGGGTGTCCCGCGTGGAGCGAACTGCCTCAACCATGGCAGGCTCTACTGTGGTCTCTAAGGAATTCCTCTCTGAAAACACGGCACTTTTACCCGAAGAACTCTGCCCTAATTGTAGGTGGAACACAAGCTGCATTTCTCCCACATTGTACACAAAGGGCCCTACCCCGAATGAACTTCTATATATAGGGTGTCCCACGTGCAGTGAACTGCCTCAAGCAAGGCAGGTTGTAGTAAGGACTGTAAGCATTTCCTCTCCCAAAAGGCGCAGTCTTACCCGAAGAACTCTGCTTTCGTTGCAGGTGGAACACAAGCAACTTTTCTCCCGCAGTGTACCCAATGGGCCTTTGCCCGAAAGAACTTCTATACTCAAGGTGTCCCGCGTGGAGTGAAATGCCTAAACCAAGGCAGGCTCTAGTGAGGTCTCTAAGCATTTCCCCTCCCTAAACACGGCAGTTTTACCCAAAGAACTCTGCTTTAGTTGCAGGTGCAACACAAGCAGCATTTCTCCCACTGTGTACTCTTTGGGCTCTGCCACGAATGAACTTCTATATTCAAGGTTTCCCACCTGGAGCGAACTGCCTTAACCAAGGCAGGCGGTAGTGAGGACTGTAAGCATTTCCACTCCCCAAACTCGCAGTTTTAACGAATGAACTCTGCTTTAGTTGCAGGTGGAACACACGCAGGTTTTCTCCCACAGTGTACACAAAGGGCCTTTCCCCGAATGAACGTCTATACGCAGGGGGTCCCGCGTGGAGTGAACTACCTCAACCAAGGGAGGTTCCTCCTATGCCTCTAAGCGTTTCCTCTCCCAAAACACGCAGTTTTACCCGAAGAACTCTGCTTTAGTTGCAGGTGGAACACAAGCAACTTTTCACCCACAGTGTACACAATGGGCTTTTCGCCGAATGAAATTCGACACGCAGGGTTTCCCTCGTGGAGTGAAATGCGTAAACCGAGGCAGGCTCTAGTGAGGCCTCTAAGCATTTCCTCTCCCAAAACACGGCAGTTTTACCCGAAGAACTCTGCTTTAGTTCCAGGTGTAACACAAGCAGCATTTCTCCATCAGTGCACACAATGGGCACTTTCCCGAATGAACTTGTTCTCTATGCAGGGTGTCCCGCGTGGAGCGAACTGCCTCAACCATGGCAGGCTCTACTGTGGTCTCTAAGGAATTCCTCTCGGAAAACACGGCACTTTTACCCGAAGAACTCTGCCCTAATTGCAGGTGGAACACAAGCTGCATTTCTCCCACATTGTACACAAAGGGCCCTACCCCGAATGAACTTCTATATATAGGGTGTCCCACGTGCAGTGAACTGCCTCAAGCAAGGCAGGTTGTAGTAAGGACTGTAAGCCTTTCCTCTCCCAAAAGGCGCAGTTTTACCCGAAGAACTCTGCTTTCATTGCAGGTGGAACACAAGCAACTTTTCTCTCGCAGTGTACCCAATGGGACTTTGCCCGAAAGAACTTCTATACTCAAGGTGTCCCGCGTGGAGTGAAATGCCTAAACCAAGGCAGGCTCTAGTGAGGTCTCTAAGCATTCCCCTCCCAAAACACAGCAGTTTTACCCAAAGAACTCTGCTTTCGTTGCAGGTGGAACACAAGCAGCATTTCTCTCACTGTGTACTCTTTGGGCTCCTCCACGAATGAACTGCTACATGCAGGGTTTCCCACCTGGAGTGAACTGCCTTAACCAAGGCAGTCTGTAGTGAGGACTGTAAGCATTTCTACTCCCAAAACTCGCAGTTTTAACGAATGAACTCTGCGTTAGGTGCAGGTGGAACACAAGCAGGTTTTCTCCCGCAGTGTACACAATGGGCCTTTCCCCGAATGAACTTCTATACGCAAGTTGTCCCGCGTGGAGTGAACTACCTCAAACAAGGCAGGCTCTTCTTAGGCCTCTAAGCGTTTCCTCTCCCAAAACACGCAGTTTTACCCGAAGAACTCTGATTTAGTTGCAGGTGGAACACAAGCAGCTTTTCTCCCACTGTGTACACAGTGGCCTTGCCCGAAAGAGCTTCTATACTCAAGGTGTCCCGCGTGGAGTGAAATGCCTAAACCGAGGCAGGCTCTAGTGAGGCCTCTAAGCATTTCCTCTCCCAAAACACGGCAGTTTTACCCGAAAAACTCTGCTTTAGTTCCAGGTGTAACACAAGCAGCATTTCTCCATCAGTGCACACAATGGGCACTTTCCCGAATGAACTTGTTCTCTATGCAGGGTGTCCCGCGTGGAGCGAACTGCCTCAACCATGGCAGGCTCTACTGTGGTCTCTAAGGAATTCCTCTCTGAAAACACGGCACTTTTACCCGAAGAACTCTGCCCTAATTGTAGGTGGAACACAAGCTGCATTTCTCCCACATTGTACACAAAGGGCCCTACCCCGAATGAACTTCTATATATAGGGTGTCCCACGTGCAGTGAACTGCCTCAAGCAAGGCAGGTTGTAGTAAGGACTGTAAGCATTTCCTCTCCCAAAAGGCGCAGTCTTACCCGAAGAACTCTGCTTTCGTTGCAGGTGGAACACAAGCAACTTTTCTCCCGCAGTGTACCCAATGGGCCTTTGCCCGAAAGAACTTCTATACTCAAGGTGTCCCGCGTGGAGTGAAATGCCTAAACCAAGGCAGGCTCTAGTGAGGTCTCTAAGCATTTCCCCTCCCTAAACACGGCAGTTTTACCCAAAGAACTCTGCTTTAGTTGCAGGTGCAACACAAGCAGCATTTCTCCCACTGTGTACTCTTTGGGCTCTGCCACGAATGAACTTCTATATTCAAGGTTTCCCACCTGGAGCGAACTGCCTTAACCAAGGCAGGCGGTAGTGAGGACTGTAAGCATTTCCACTCCCCAAACTCGCAGTTTTAACGAATGAACTCTGCTTTAGTTGCAGGTGGAACACACGCAGGTTTTCTCCCACAGTGTACACAAAGGGCCTTTCCCCGAATGAACGTCTATACGCAGGGGGTCCCGCGTGGAGTGAACTACCTCAACCAAGGGAGGTTCCTCCTATGCCTCTAAGCGTTTCCTCTCCCAAAACACGCAGTTTTACCCGAAGAACTCTGCTTTAGTTGCAGGTGGAACACAAGCAACTTTTCACCCACAGTGTACACAATGGGCTTTTCGCCGAATGAAATTCGACACGCAGGGTTTCCCTCGTGGAGTGAAATGCCTAAACCGAGGCAGGCTCTAGTGAGGCCTCTAAGCATTTCCTCTCCCAAAACACGGCAGTTTTACCCGAAGAACTCTGCTTTAGTTCCAGGTGTAACACAAGCAGCATTTCTCCATCAGTGCACACAATGGGCACTTTCCCGAATGAACTTGTTCTCTATGCAGGGTGTCCCGCGTGGAGCGAACTGCCTCAACCATGGCAGGCTCTACTGTGGTCTCTAAGGAATTCCTCTCGGAAAACACGGCACTTTTACCCGAAGAACTCTGCCCTAATTGCAGGTGGAACACAAGCTGCATTTCTCCCACATTGTACACAAAGGGCCCGACCCCGAATGAACTTCTATATATAGGGTGTCCCACGTGCAGTGAACTGCCTCAAGCAAGGCAGGTTGTAGTAAGGACTGTAAGCCTTTCCTCTCCCAAAAGGCGCAGTTTTACCCGAAGAACTCTGCTTTCATTGCAGGTGGAACACAAGCAACTTTTCTCTCGCAGTGTACCCAATGGGACTTTGCCCGAAAGAAATTCTATACTCAAGGTGTCCCGCGTGGAGTGAAATGCCTAAACCAAGGCAGGCTCTAGTGAGGTCTCTAAGCATTCCCCTTCCAAAACACAGCAGTTTTACCCAAAGAACTCTGCTTTCGTTGCAGGTGGAACACAAGCAGCATTTCTCTCACTGTGTACTCTTTGGGCTCCTCCACGAATGAACTGCTACATGCAGGGTTTCCCACCTGGAGTGAACTGCCTTAACCAAGGCAGTCTGTAGTGAGGACTGTAAGCATTTCTACTCCCCAAACTCGCAGTTTTAACGAATGAACTCTGCGTTAGGTGCAGGTGGAACACAAGCAGGTTTTCTCCCGCAGTGTACACAATGGGCCTTTCCCCGAATGAACTTCTATACGCAGGGTGTCCCGCGTGGAGTGAACTACCTCAAACAAGGCAGGCTCTTCTTAGGCCTCTAAGCGTTTCCTCTCCCAAAACACGCAGTTTTACCCGAAGAACTCTGATTTAGTTGGAGGTGGAACACAAGCAGCTTTTCTCCCACTGTGTACACAGTGACCTTGCCCGAAAGAGCTTCTATACTCAAGGTGTCCCGCGTGGAGTGAAATGCCTAAACCGAGGCAGGCTCTAGTGAGGCCTCTAAGCATTTCCTCTCCCAAAACACGGCAGTTTTACCCGAAAAACTCTGCTTTAGTTCCAGGTGTAACACAAGCAGCATTTCTCCATCAGTGCACACAATGGGCACTTTCCCGAATGAACTTGTTCTCTATGCAGGGTGTCCCGCGTGGAGCGAACTGCCTCAACCATGGCAGGCTCTACTGTGGTCTCTAAGGAATTTCTCTCTGAAAACACGGCACTTTTACCCGAAGAACTCTGCCCTAATTGTAGGTGGAACACAAGCTGCATTTCTCCCACATTGTACACAAAGGGCCCTACCCCGAATGAACTTCTATATATAGGGTGTCCCACGTGCAGTGAACTGCCTCAAGCAAGGCAGGTTGTAGTAAGGACTGTAAGCATTTCCTCTCCCAAAAGGCGCAGTCTTACCCGAAGAACTCTGCTTTCGTTGCAGGTGGAACACAAGCAACTTTTCTCCCGCAGTGTACCCAATGGGCCTTTGCCCGAAAGAACTTCTATACTCAAGGTGTCCCGCGTGGAGTGAAATGCCTAAACCAAGGCAGGCTCTAGTGAGGTCTCTAAGCATTTCCCCTCCCTAAACACGGCAGTTTTACCCAAAGAACTCTGCTTTAGTTGCAGGTGCAACACAAGCAGCATTTCTCCCACTGTGTACTCTTTGGGCTCTGCCACGAATGAACTTCTATATTCAAGGTTTCCCACCTGGAGCGAACTGCCTTAACCAAGGCAGGCGGTAGTGAGGACTGTAAGCATTTCCACTCCCCAAACTCGCAGTTTTAACGAATGAACTCTGCTTTAGTTGCAGGTGGAACACACGCAGGTTTTCTCCCACAGTGTACACAAAGGGCCTTTCCCCGAATGAACGTCTATACGCAGGGGGTCCCGCGTGGAGTGAACTACCTCAACCAAGGGAGGTTCCTCCTATGCCTCTAAGCGTTTCCTCTCCCAAAACACGCAGTTTTACCCGAAGAACTCTGCTTTAGTTGCAGGTGGAACACAAGCAACTTTTCACCCACAGTGTACACAATGGGCTTTTCGCCGAATGAAATTCGACACGCAGGGTTTCCCTCGTGGAGTGAAATGCCTAAACCGAGGCAGGCTCTAGTGAGGCCTCTAAGCATTTCCTCTCCCAAAACACGGCAGTTTTACCCGAAGAACTCTGCTTTAGTTCCAGGTGTAACACAAGCAGCATTTCTCCATCAGTGCACACAATGGGCACTTTCCCGAATGAACTTGTTCTCTATGCAGGGTGTCCCGCGTGGAGCGAACTGCCTCAACCATGGCAGGCTCTACTGTGGTCTCTAAGGAATTCCTCTCGGAAAACACGGCACTTTTACCCGAAGAACTCTGCCCTAATTGCAGGTGGAACACAAGCTGCATTTCTCCCACATTGTACACAAAGGGCCCTACCCCGAATGAACTTCTATATATAGGGTGTCCCACGTGCAGTGAACTGCCTCAAGCAAGGCAGGTTGTAGTAAGGACTGTAAGCCTTTCCTCTCCCAAAAGGCGCAGTTTTACCCGAAGAACTCTGCTTTCATTGCAGGTGGAACACAAGCAACTTTTCTCTCGCAGTGTACCCAATGGGACTTTGCCCGAAAGAAATTCTATACTCAAGGTGTCCCGCGTGGAGTGAAATGCCTAAACCAAGGCAGGCTCTAGTGAGGTCTCTAAGCATTCCCCTCCCAAAACACAGCACTTTTACCCAAAGAACTCTGCTTTAGTTGCAGGTGGAACACAAGCAGCATTTCTCTCACTGTGTACTCTTTGGGCTCCTCCACGAATGAACTGCTACATGCAGGGTTTCCCACCTGGAGTGAACTGCCTTAACCAAGGCAGTCTGTAGTGAGGACTGTAAGCATTTCTACTCCCAAAACTCGCAGTTTTAACGAATGAACTCTGCGTTAGGTGCAGGTGGAACACAAGCAGGTTTTCTCCCGCAGTGTACACAATGGGCCTTTCCCCGAATGAACTTCTATACGCAAGTTGTCCCGCGTGGAGTGAACTACCTCAAACAAGGCAGGCTCTTCTTAGGCCTCTAAGCGTTTCCTCTCCCAAAACACGCAGTTTTACCCGAAGAACTCTGATTTAGTTGCAGGTGGAACACAAGCAGCTTTTCTCCCACTGTGTACACAGTGGCCTTGCCCGAAAGAGCTTCTATACTCAAGGTGTCCCGCGTGGAGTGAAATGCCTAAACCGAGGCAGGCTCTAGTGAGGCCTCTAAGCATTTCCTCTCCCAAAACACGGCAGTTTTACCCGAAAAACTCTGCTTTAGTTCCAGGTGTAACACAAGCAGCATTTCTCCATCAGTGCACACAATGGGCACTTTCCCGAATGAACTTGTTCTCTATGCAGGGTGTCCCGCGTGGAGCGAACTGCCTCAACCATGGCAGGCTCTACTGTGGTCTCTAAGGAATTCCTCTCTGAAAACACGGCACTTTTACCCGAAGAACTCTGCCCTAATTGTAGGTGGAACACAAGCTGCATTTCTCCCACATTGTACACAAAGGGCCCTACCCCGAATGAACTTCTATATATAGGGTGTCCCACGTGCAGTGAACTGCCTCAAGCAAGGCAGGTTGTAGTAAGGACTGTAAGCATTTCCTCTCCCAAAAGGCGCAGTCTTACCCGAAGAACTCTGCTTTCGTTGCAGGTGGAACACAAGCAACTTTTCTCCCGCAGTGTACCCAATGGGCCTTTGCCCGAAAGAACTTCTATACTCAAGGTGTCCCGCGTGGAGTGAAATGCCTAAACCAAGGCAGGCTCTAGTGAGGTCTCTAAGCATTTCCCCTCCCTAAACACGGCAGTTTTACCCAAAGAACTCTGCTTTAGTTGCAGGTGCAACACAAGCAGCATTTCTCCCACTGTGTACTCTTTGGGCTCTGCCACGAATGAACTTCTATATTCAAGGTTTCCCACCTGGAGCGAACTGCCTTAACCAAGGCAGGCGGTAGTGAGGACTGTAAGCATTTCCACTCCCCAAACTCGCAGTTTTAACGAATGAACTCTGCTTTAGTTGCAGGTGGAACACACGCAGGTTTTCTCCCACAGTGCACACAAAGGGCCTTTCCCCGAATAAACGTCTATACGCAGGGGGTCCCGCGTGGAGTGAACTACCTCAACCAAGGGAGGTTCCTCCTATGCCTCTAAGCGTTTCCTCTCCCAAAACACGCAGTTTTACCTGAAGAACTCTGCTTTAGTTGCAGGTGGAACACAAGCAACTTTTCACCCACAGTGTACACAATGGGCTTTTCGCCGAATGAACTTCTACACGCAGGGTTTCCCTCGTGGAGTGAAATGCCTAAACCGAGGCAGGCTCTAGTGAGGCCTCTAAGCATTTCCTCTCCCAAAACACGGCAGTTTTACCCGAAGAACTCTGCTTTAGTTCCAGGTGTAACACAAGCAGCATTTCTCCATCAGTGCACACAATGGGCACTTTCCCGAATGAACTTGTTCTCTATGCAGGGTGTCCCGCGTGGAGCGAACTGCCTCAACCATGGCAGGCTCTACTGTGGTCTCTAAGGAATTCCTCTCGGAAAACACGGCACTTTTACCCGAAGAACTCTGCCCTAATTGCAGGTGGAACACAAGCTGCATTTCTCCCACATTGTACACAAAGGGCCCTACCCCGAATGAACTTCTATATATAGGGTGTCCCACGTGCAGTGAACTGCCTCAAGCAAGGCAGGTTGTAGTAAGGACTGTAAGCCTTTCCTCTCCCAAAAGGCGCAGTTTTACCCGAAGAACTCTGCTTTCATTGCAGGTGGAACACAAGCAACTTTTCTCTCGCAGTGTACCCAATGGGACTTTGCCCGAAAGAAATTCTATACTCAAGGTGTCCCGCGTGGAGTGAAATGCCTAAACCAAGGCAGGCTCTAGTGAGGTCTCTAAGCATTCCCCTCCCAAAACACAGCACTTTTACCCAAAGAACTCTGCTTTCGTTGCAGGTGGAACACAAGCAGCATTTCTCTCACTGTGTACTCTTTGGGCTCCTCCACGAATGAACTGCTACATGCAGGGTTTCCCACCTGGAGTGAACTGCCTTAACCAAGGCAGTCTGTAGTGAGGACTGTAAGCATTTCTACTCCCAAAACTCGCAGTTTTAACGAATGAACTCTGCGTTAGGTGCAGGTGGAACACAAGCAGGTTTTCTCCCGCAGTGTACACAATGGGCCTTTCCCCGAATGAACTTCTATACGCAGGGTGTCCCGCGTGGAGTGAACTACCTCAAACAAGGCAGGCTCTTCTTAGGCCTCTAAGCGTTTCCTCTCCCAAAACACGCAGTTTTACCCGAAGAACTCTGATTTAGTTGGAGGTGGAACACAAGCAGCTTTTCTCCCACTGTGTACACAGTGGCCTTGCCCGAAAGAGCTTCTATACTCAAGGTGTCCCGCGTGGAGTGAAATGCCTAAACCGAGGCAGGCTCTAGTGAGGCCTCTAAGCATTTCCTCTCCCAAAACACGGCAGTTTTACCCGAAAAACTCTGCTTTAGTTCCAGGTGTAACACAAGCAGCATTTCTCCATCAGTGCACACAATGGGCACTTTCCCGAATGAACTTGTTCTCTATGCAGGGTGTCCCGCGTGGAGCGAACTGCCTCAACCATGGCAGGCTCTACTGTGGTCTCTAAGGAATTCCTCTCTGAAAACACGGCACTTTTACCCGAAGAACTCTGCCCTAATTGTAGGTGGAACACAAGCTGCATTTCTCCCACATTGTACACAAAGGGCCCTACCCCGAATGAACTTCTATATATAGGGTGTCCCACGTGCAGTGAACTGCCTCAAGCAAGGCAGGTTGTAGTAAGGACTGTAAGCCTTTCCTCTCCCAAAAGGCGCAGTTTTACCCGAAGAACTCTGCTTTCGTTGCAGGTGGAACACAAGCAACTTTTCTCCCGCAGTGTACCCAATGGGCCTTTGCCCGAAAGAACTTCTATACTCAAGGTGTCCCGCGTGGAGTGAAATGCCTAAACCAAGGCAGGCTCTAGTGAGGTCTCTAAGCATTTCCCCTCCCTAAACACGGCAGTTTTACCCAAAGAACTCTGCTTTAGTTGCAGGTGCAACACAAGCAGCATTTCTCCCACTGTGTACTCTTTGGGCTCTGCCACGAATGAACTTCTATATTCAAGGTTTCCCACCTGGAGCGAACTGCCTTAACCAAGGCAGGCGGTAGTGAGGACTGTAAGCATTTCCACTCCCCAAACTCGCAGTTTTAACGAATGAACTCTGCTTTAGTTGCAGGTGGAACACACGCAGGTTTTCTCCCACAGTGCACACAAAGGGCCTTTCCCCGAATAAACGTCTATACGCAGGGGGTCCCGCGTGGAGTGAACTACCTCAACCAAGGGAGGTTCCTCCTATGCCTCTAAGCGTTTCCTCTCCCAAAACACGCAGTTTTACCTGAAGAACTCTGCTTTAGTTGCAGGTGGAACACAAGCAACTTTTCACCCACAGTGTACACAATGGGCTTTTCGCCGAATGAACTTCTACACGCAGGGTTTCCCTCGTGGAGTGAAATGCCTAAACCGAGGCAGGCTCTAGTGAGGCCTCTAAGCATTTCCTCTCCCAAAACACGGCAGTTTTACCCGAAGAACTCTGCTTTAGTTCCAGGTGTAACACAAGCAGCATTTCTCCATCAGTGCACACAATGGGCACTTTCCCGAATGAACTTGTTCTCTATGCAGGGTGTCCCGCGTGGAGCGAACTGCCTCAACCATGGCAGGCTCTACTGTGGTCTCTAAGGAATTCCTCTCGGAAAACACGGCACTTTTACCCGAAGAACTCTGCCCTAATTGCAGGTGGAACACAAGCTGCATTTCTCCCACATTGTACACAAAGGGCCCTACCCCGAATGAACTTCTATATATAGGGTGTCCCACGTGCAGTGAACTGCCTCAAGCAAGGCAGGTTGTAGTAAGGACTGTAAGCCTTTCCTCTCCCAAAAGGCGCAGTTTTACCCGAAGAACTCTGCTTTCATTGCAGGTGGAACACAAGCAACTTTTCTCTCGCAGTGTACCCAATGGGACTTTGCCCGAAAGAAATTCTATACTCAAGGTGTCCCGCGTGGAGTGAAATGCCTAAACCAAGGCAGGCTCTAGTGAGGTCTCTAAGCATTCCCCTCCCAAAACACAGCACTTTTACCCAAAGAACTCTGCTTTAGTTGCAGGTGGAACACAAGCAGCATTTCTCTCACTGTGTACTCTTTGGGCTCCTCCACGAATGAACTGCTACATGCAGGGTTTCCCACCTGGAGTGAACTGCCTTAACCAAGGCAGTCTGTAGTGAGGACTGTAAGCATTTCTACTCCCAAAACTCGCAGTTTTAACGAATGAACTCTGCGTTAGGTGCAGGTGGAACACAAGCAGGTTTTCTCCCGCAGTGTACACAATGGGCCTTTCCCCGAATGAACTTCTATACGCAGGGTGTCCCGCGTGGAGTGAACTACCTCAAAAAAGGCAGGCTCTTCTTAGGCCTCTAAGCGTTTCCTCTCCCAAAACACGCAGTTTTACCCGAAGAACTCTGATTTAGTTGGAGGTGGAACACAAGCAGCTTTTCTCCCACTGTGTACACAGTGGCCTTGCCCGAAAGAGCTTCTATACTCAAGGTGTCCCGCGTGGAGTGAAATGCCTAAACCGAGGCAGGCTCTAGTGAGGCCTCTAAGCATTTCCTCTCCCAAAACACGGCAGTTTTACCCGAAAAACTCTGCTTTAGTTCCAGGTGTAACACAAGCAGCATTTCTCCATCAGTGCACACAATGGGCACTTTCCCGAATGAACTTGTTCTCTATGCAGGGTGTCCCGCGTGGAGCGAACTGCCTCAACCATGGCAGGCTCTACTGTGGTCTCTAAGGAATTCCTCTCTGAAAACACGGCACTTTTACCCGAAGAACTCTGCCCTAATTGTAGGTGGAACACAAGCTGCATTTCTCCCACATTGTACACAAAGGGCCCTACCCCGAATGAACTTCTATATATAGGGTGTCCCACGTGCAGTGAACTGCCTCAAGCAAGGCAGGTTGTAGTAAGGACTGTAAGCATTTCCTCTCCCAAAAGGCGCAGTCTTACCCGAAGAACTCTGCTTTCGTTGCAGGTGGAACACAAGCAACTTTTCTCCCGCAGTGTACCCAATGGGCCTTTGCCCGAAAGAACTTCTATACTCAAGGTGTCCCGCGTGGAGTGAAATGCCTAAACCAAGGCAGGCTCTAGTGAGGTCTCTAAGCATTTCCCCTCCCTAAACACGGCAGTTTTACCCAAAGAACTCTGCTTTAGTTGCAGGTGCAACACAAGCAGCATTTCTCCCACTGTGTACTCTTTGGGCTCTGCCACGAATGAACTTCTATATTCAAGGTTTCCCACCTGGAGCGAACTGCCTTAACCAAGGCAGGCGGTAGTGAGGACTGTAAGCATTTCCACTCCCCAAACTCGCAGTTTTAACGAATGAACTCTGCTTTAGTTGCAGGTGGAACA
This sequence comes from Mesoplodon mirus, assembly GCF_964341445.2. Lineage (NCBI taxonomy): Eukaryota > Metazoa > Chordata > Mammalia > Artiodactyla > Ziphiidae > Mesoplodon > Mesoplodon mirus. The sequence continues at coordinate 785,113 of NW_028295669.1, forward strand.
CACGCAGGTTTTCTCCCACAGTGTACACAAAGGGCCTTTCCCCGAATGAACGTCTATACGCAGGGGGTCCCGCGTGGAGTGAACTACCTCAACCAAGGGAGGTTCCTCCTATGCCTCTAAGCGTTTCCTCTCCCAAAACACGCAGTTTTACCCGAAGAACTCTGCTTTAGTTGCAGGTGGAACACAAGCAACTTTTCACCCACAGTGTACACAATGGGCTTTTCGCCGAATGAAATTCGACACGCAGGGTTTCCCTCGTGGAGTGAAATGCCTAAACCGAGGCAGGCTCTAGTGAGGCCTCTAAGCATTTCCTCTCCCAAAACACGGCAGTTTTACCCGAAGAACTCTGCTTTAGTTCCAGGTGTAACACAAGCAGCATTTCTCCATCAGTGCACACAATGGGCACTTTCCCGAATGAACTTGTTCTCTATGCAGGGTGTCCCGCGTGGAGCGAACTGCCTCAACCATGGCAGGCTCTACTGTGGTCTCTAAGGAATTCCTCTCGGAAAACACGGCACTTTTACCCGAAGAACTCTGCCCTAATTGCAGGTGGAACACAAGCTGCATTTCTCCCACATTGTACACAAAGGGCCCTACCCCGAATGAACTTCTATATATAGGGTGTCCCACGTGCAGTGAACTGCCTCAAGCAAGGCAGGTTGTAGTAAGGACTGTAAGCCTTTCCTCTCCCAAAAGGCGCAGTTTTACCCGAAGAACTCTGCTTTCATTGCAGGTGGAACACAAGCAACTTTTCTCTCGCAGTGTACCCAATGGGACTTTGCCCGAAAGAACTTCTATACTCAAGGTGTCCCGCGTGGAGTGAAATGCCTAAACCAAGGCAGGCTCTAGTGAGGTCTCTAAGCATTCCCCTCCCAAAACACAGCAGTTTTACCCAAAGAACTCTGCTTTCGTTGCAGGTGGAACACAAGCAGCATTTCTCTCACTGTGTACTCTTTGGGCTCCTCCACGAATGAACTGCTACATGCAGGGTTTCCCACCTGGAGTGAACTGCCTTAACCAAGGCAGTCTGTAGTGAGGACTGTAAGCATTTCTACTCCCAAAACTCGCAGTTTTAACGAATGAACTCTGCGTTAGGTGCAGGTGGAACACAAGCAGGTTTTCTCCCGCAGTGTACACAATGGGCCTTTCCCCGAATGAAATTCTATACGCAAGTTGTCCCGCGTGGAGTGAACTACCTCAAACAAGGCAGGCTCTTCTTAGGCCTCTAAGCGTTTCCTCTCCCAAAACACGCAGTTTTACCCGAAGAACTCTGATTTAGTTGCAGGTGGAACACAAGCAGCTTTTCTCCCACTGTGTACACAGTGGCCTTGCCCGAAAGAGCTTCTATACTCAAGGTGTCCCGCGTGGAGTGAAATGCCTAAACCGAGGCAGGCTCTAGTGAGGCCTCTAAGCATTTCCTCCCCAAAACACGGCAGTTTTACCCGAAAAACTCTGCTTTAGTTCCAGGTGTAACACAAGCAGCATTTCTCCATCAGTGCACACAATGGGCACTTTCCCGAATGAACTTGTTCTCTATGCAGGGTGTCCCGCGTGGAGCGAACTGCCTCAACCATGGCAGGCTCTACTGTGGTCTCTAAGGAATTCCTCTCTGAAAACACGGCACTTTTACCCGAAGAACTCTGCCCTAATTGTAGGTGGAACACAAGCTGCATTTCTCCCACATTGTACACAAAGGGCCCTACCCCGAATGAACTTCTATATATAGGGTGTCCCACGTGCAGTGAACTGCCTCAAGCAAGGCAGGTTGTAGTAAGGACTGTAAGCATTTCCTCTCCCAAAAGGCGCAGTCTTACCCGAAGAACTCTGCTTTCGTTGCAGGTGGAACACAAGCAACTTTTCTCCCGCAGTGTACCCAATGGGCCTTTGCCCGAAAGAACTTCTATACTCAAGGTGTCCCGCGTGGAGTGAAATGCCTAAACCAAGGCAGGCTCTAGTGAGGTCTCTAAGCATTTCCCCTCCCTAAACACGGCAGTTTTACCCAAAGAACTCTGCTTTAGTTGCAGGTGCAACACAAGCAGCATTTCTCCCACTGTGTACTCTTTGGGCTCTGCCACGAATGAACTTCTATATTCAAGGTTTCCCACCTGGAGCGAACTGCCTTAACCAAGGCAGGCGGTAGTGAGGACTGTAAGCATTTCCACTCCCCAAACTCGCAGTTTTAACGAATGAACTCTGCTTTAGTTGCAGGTGGAACACACGCAGGTTTTCTCCCACAGTGTACACAAAGGGCCTTTCCCCGAATGAACGTCTATACGCAGGGGGTCCCGCGTGGAGTGAACTACCTCAACCAAGGGAGGTTCCTCCTATGCCTCTAAGCGTTTCCTCTCCCAAAACACGCAGTTTTACCCGAAGAACTCTGCTTTAGTTGCAGGTGGAACACAAGCAACTTTTCACCCACAGTGTACACAATGGGCTTTTCGCCGAATGAAATTCGACACGCAGGGTTTCCCTCGTGGAGTGAAATGCCTAAACCGAGGCAGGCTCTAGTGAGGCCTCTAAGCATTTCCTCTCCCAAAACACGGCAGTTTTACCCGAAGAACTCTGCTTTAGTTCCAGGTGTAACACAAGCAGCATTTCTCCATCAGTGCACACAATGGGCACTTTCCCGAATGAACTTGTTCTCTATGCAGGGTGTCCCGCGTGGAGCGAACTGCCTCAACCATGGCAGGCTCTACTGTGGTCTCTAAGGAATTCCTCTCGGAAAACACGGCACTTTTACCCGAAGAACTCTGCCCTAATTGCAGGTGGAACACAAGCTGCATTTCTCCCACATTGTACACAAAGGGCCCTACCCCGAATGAACTTCTATATATAGGGTGTCCCACGTGCAGTGAACTGCCTCAAGCAAGGCAGGTTGTAGTAAGGACTGTAAGCCTTTCCTCTCCCAAAAGGCGCAGTTTTACCCGAAGAACTCTGCTTTCATTGCAGGTGGAACACAAGCAACTTTTCTCTCGCAGTGTACCCAATGGGACTTTGCCCGAAAGAACTTCTATACTCAAGGTGTCCCGCGTGGAGTGAAATGCCTAAACCAAGGCAGGCTCTAGTGAGGTCTCTAAGCATTCCCCTCCCAAAACACAGCAGTTTTACCCAAAGAACTCTGCTTTCGTTGCAGGTGGAACACAAGCAGCATTTCTCTCACTGTGTACTCTTTGGGCTCCTCCACGAATGAACTGCTACATGCAGGGTTTCCCACCTGGAGTGAACTGCCTTAACCAAGGCAGTCTGTAGTGAGGACTGTAAGCATTTCTACTCCCAAAACTCGCAGTTTTAACGAATGAACTCTGCGTTAGGTGCAGGTGGAACACAAGCAGGTTTTCTCCCGCAGTGTACACAATGGGCCTTTCCCCGAATGAACTTCTATACGCAGGGTGTCCCGCGTGGAGTGAACTACCTCAAACAAGGCAGGCTCTTCTTAGGCCTCTAAGCGTTTCCTCTCCCAAAACACGCAGTTTTACCTGAAGAACTCTGATTTAGTTGGAGGTGGAACAAAAGCAGCTTTTCTCCCACTGTGTACACAGTGGCCTTGCACGAAAGAGATTCTATACTCAAGGTGTCCCGCGTGGAGTGAAATGCCTAAACCGAGGCAGGCTCTAGTGAGGCCTCTAAGCATTTCCTCTCCCCAAACACGGCAGTTTTGCCCGAAGAACTCTGCTTTAGTTCCAGGTGTAACACAAGCAGCATTTCTCCATCAGTGCACACAATGGGCACTTTCCCGAATGAACTTGTTCTCTATGCAGGGTGTCCCGCGTGGAGCGAACTGCCTCAACCATGGCAGGCTCTACTGTGGTCTCTAAGGAATTCCTCTCGGAAAACACGGCACTTTTACCCGAAGAACTCTGCCCTAATTGCAGGTGGAACACAAGCTGCATTTCTCCCACATTGTACACAAAGGGCCCTACCCCGAATGAACTTCTATATATAGGGTGTCCCACGTGCAGTGAACTGCCTCAAGCAAGGCAGGTTGTAGTAAGGACTGTAAGCCTTTCCTCTCCCAAAAGGCGCAGTTTTACCCGAAGAACTCTGCTTTCATTGCAGGTGGAACACAAGCAACTTTTCTCTCGCAGTGTACCCAATGGGACTTTGCCCGAAAGAAATTCTATACTCAAGGTGTCCCGCGTGGAGTGAAATGCCTAAACCAAGGCAGGCTCTAGTGAGGTCTCTAAGCATTCCCCTCCCAAAACACAGCACTTTTACCCAAAGAACTCTGCTTTAGTTGCAGGTGGAACACAAGCAGCATTTCTCTCACTGTGTACTCTTTGGGCTCCTCCACGAATGAACTGCTACATGCAGGGTTTCCCACCTGGAGTGAACTGCCTTAACCAAGGCAGTCTGTAGTGAGGACTGTAAGCATTTCTACTCCCCAAACTCGCAGTTTTAACGAATGAACTCTGCATTAGGTGCAGGTGGAACACAAGCAGGTTTTCTCCCGCAGTGTACACAATGGGCCTTTCCCCGAATGAACTTCTATACGCAGGGTGTCCCGCGTGGAGTGAACTACCTCAAACAAGGCAGGCTCTTCTTAGGCCTCTAAGCGTTTCCTCTCCCAAAACACGCAGTTTTACCCGAAGAACTCTGATTTATTTGGAGGTGGAACACAAGCAGCTTTTCTCCCACTGTGTACACAGTGGCCTTGCCCGAAAGAGCTTCTATACTCAAGGTGTCCCGCGTGGAGTGAAATGCCTAAACCGAGGCAGGCTCTAGTGAGGCCTCTAAGCATTTCCTCCCCAAAACACGGCAGTTTTACCCGAAAAACTCTGCTTTAGTTCCAGGTGTAACACAAGCAGCATTTCTCCATCAGTGCACACAATGGGCACTTTCCCGAATGAACTTGTTCTCTATGCAGGGTGTCCCGCGTGGAGCGAACTGCCTCAACCATGGCAGGCTCTACTGTGGTCTCTAAGGAATTCCTCTCTGAAAACACGGCACTTTTACCCGAAGAACTCTGCCCTAATTGTAGGTGGAACACAAGCTGCATTTCTCCCACATTGTACACAAAGGGCCCTACCCCGAATGAACTTCTATATATAGGGTGTCCCACGTGCAGTGAACTGCCTCAAGCAAGGCAGGTTGTAGTAAGGACTGTAAGCATTTCCTCTCCCAAAAGGCGCAGTCTTACCCGAAGAACTCTGCTTTCGTTGCAGGTGGAACACAAGCAACTTTTCTCCCGCAGTGTACCCAATGGGCCTTTGCCCGAAAGAACTTCTATACTCAAGGTGTCCCGCGTGGAGTGAAATGCCTAAACCAAGGCAGGCTCTAGTGAGGTCTCTAAGCATTTCCCCTCCCTAAACACGGCAGTTTTACCCAAAGAACTCTGCTTTAGTTGCAGGTGCAACACAAGCAGCATTTCTCCCACTGTGTACTCTTTGGGCTCTGCCACGAATGAACTTCTATATTCAAGGTTTCCCACCTGGAGCGAACTGCCTTAACCAAGGCAGGCGGTAGTGAGGACTGTAAGCATTTCCACTCCCCAAACTCGCAGTTTTAACGAATGAACTCTGCTTTAGTTGCAGGTGGAACACACGCAGGTTTTCTCCCACAGTGTACACAAAGGGCCTTTCCCCGAATGAACGTCTATACGCAGGGGGTCCCGCGTGGAGTGAACTACCTCAACCAAGGGAGGTTCCTCCTATGCCTCTAAGCGTTTCCTCTCCCAAAACACGCAGTTTTACCCGAAGAACTCTGCTTTAGTTGCAGGTGGAACACAAGCAACTTTTCACCCACAGTGTACACAATGGGCTTTTCGCCGAATGAAATTCGACACGCAGGGTTTCCCTCGTGGAGTGAAATGCCTAAACCGAGGCAGGCTCTAGTGAGGCCTCTAAGCATTTCCTCTCCCAAAACACGGCAGTTTTACCCGAAGAACTCTGCTTTAGTTCCAGGTGTAACACAAGCAGCATTTCTCCATCAGTGCACACAATGGGCACTTTCCCGAATGAACTTGTTCTCTATGCAGGGTGTCCCGCGTGGAGCGAACTGCCTCAACCATGGCAGGCTCTACTGTGGTCTCTAAGGAATTCCTCTCGGAAAACACGGCACTTTTACCCGAAGAACTCTGCCCTAATTGCAGGTGGAACACAAGCTGCATTTCTCCCACATTGTACACAAAGGGCCCTACCCCGAATGAACTTCTATATATAGGGTGTCCCACGTGCAGTGAACTGCCTCAAGCAAGGCAGGTTGTAGTAAGGACTGTAAGCCTTTCCTCTCCCAAAAGGCGCAGTTTTACCCGAAGAACTCTGCTTTCATTGCAGGTGGAACACAAGCAACTTTTCTCTCGCAGTGTACCCAATGGGACTTTGCCCGAAAGAACTTCTATACTCAAGGTGTCCCGCGTGGAGTGAAATGCCTAAACCAAGGCAGGCTCTAGTGAGGTCTCTAAGCATTCCCCTCCCAAAACACAGCAGTTTTACCCAAAGAACTCTGCTTTCGTTGCAGGTGGAACACAAGCAGCATTTCTCTCACTGTGTACTCTTTGGGCTCCTCCACGAATGAACTGCTACATGCAGGGTTTCCCACCTGGAGTGAACTGCCTTAACCAAGGCAGTCTGTAGTGAGGACTGTAAGCATTTCTACTCCCAAAACTCGCAGTTTTAACGAATGAACTCTGCGTTAGGTGCAGGTGGAACACAAGCAGGTTTTCTCCCGCAGTGTACACAATGGGCCTTTCCCCGAATGAACTTCTATACGCAGGGTGTCCCGCGTGGAGTGAACTACCTCAAACAAGGCAGGCTCTTCTTAGGCCTCTAAGCGTTTCCTCTCCCAAAACACGCAGTTTTACCTGAAGAACTCTGATTTAGTTGGAGGTGGAACAAAAGCAGCTTTTCTCCCACTGTGTACACAGTGGCCTTGCACGAAAGAGATTCTATACTCAAGGTGTCCCGCGTGGAGTGAAATGCCTAAACCGAGGCAGGCTCTAGTGAGGCCTCTAAGCATTTCCTCTCCCCAAACACGGCAGTTTTGCCCGAAGAACTCTGCTTTAGTTCCAGGTGTAACACAAGCAGCATTTCTCCATCAGTGCACACAATGGGCACTTTCCCGAATGAACTTGTTCTCTATGCAGGGTGTCCCGCGTGGAGCGAACTGCCTCAACCATGGCAGGCTCTACTGTGGTCTCTAAGGAATTCCTCTCGGAAAACACGGCACTTTTACCCGAAGAACTCTGCCCTAATTGCAGGTGGAACACAAGCTGCATTTCTCCCACATTGTACACAAAGGGCCCTACCCCGAATGAACTTCTATATATAGGGTGTCCCACGTGCAGTGAACTGCCTCAAGCAAGGCAGGTTGTAGTAAGGACTGTAAGCCTTTCCTCTCCCAAAAGGCGCAGTTTTACCCGAAGAACTCTGCTTTCATTGCAGGTGGAACACAAGCAACTTTTCTCTCGCAGTGTACCCAATGGGACTTTGCCCGAAAGAAATTCTATACTCAAGGTGTCCCGCGTGGAGTGAAATGCCTAAACCAAGGCAGGCTCTAGTGAGGTCTCTAAGCATTCCCCTCCCAAAACACAGCACTTTTACCCAAAGAACTCTGCTTTAGTTGCAGGTGGAACACAAGCAGCATTTCTCTCACTGTGTACTCTTTGGGCTCCTCCACGAATGAACTGCTACATGCAGGGTTTCCCACCTGGAGTGAACTGCCTTAACCAAGGCAGTCTGTAGTGAGGACTGTAAGCATTTCTACTCCCCAAACTCGCAGTTTTAACGAATGAACTCTGCATTAGGTGCAGGTGGAACACAAGCAGGTTTTCTCCCGCAGTGTACACAATGGGCCTTTCCCCGAATGAACTTCTATACGCAGGGTGTCCCGCGTGGAGTGAACTACCTCAAACAAGGCAGGCTCTTCTTAGGCCTCTAAGCGTTTCCTCTCCCAAAACACGCAGTTTTACCCGAAGAACTCTGATTTATTTGGAGGTGGAACACAAGCAGCTTTTCTCCCACTGTGTACACAGTGGCCTTGCCCGAAAGAGCTTCTATACTCAAGGTGTCCCGCGTGGAGTGAAATGCCTAAACCGAGGCAGGCTCTAGTGAGGCCTCTAAGCATTTCCTCTCCCAAAACACGGCAGTTTTACCCGAAAAACTCTGCTTTAGTTCCAGGTGTAACACAAGCAGCATTTCTCCATCAGTGCACACAATGGGCACTTTCCCGAATGAACTTGTTCTCTATGCAGGGTGTCCCGCGTGGAGCGAACTGCCTCAACCATGGCAGGCTCTACTGTGGTCTCTAAGGAATTCCTCTCTGAAAACACGGCACTTTTACCCGAAGAACTCTGCCCTAATTGTAGGTGGAACACAAGCTGCATTTCTCCCACATTGTACACAAAGGGCCCTACCCCGAATGAACTTCTATATATAGGGTGTCCCACGTGCAGTGAACTGCCTCAAGCAAGGCAGGTTGTAGTAAGGACTGTAAGCCTTTCCTCTCCCAAAAGGCGCAGTTTTACCCGAAGAACTCTGCTTTCGTTGCAGGTGGAACACAAGCAACTTTTCTCCCGCAGTGTACCCAATGGGCCTTTGCCCGAAAGAACTTCTATACTCAAGGTGTCCCGCGTGGAGTGAAATGCCTAAACCAAGGCAGGCTCTAGTGAGGTCTCTAAGCATTTCCCCTCCCTAAACACGGCAGTTTTACCCAAAGAACTCTGCTTTAGTTGCAGGTGCAACACAAGCAGCATTTCTCCCACTGTGTACTCTTTGGGCTCTGCCACGAATGAACTTCTATATTCAAGGTTTCCCACCTGGAGCGAACTGCCTTAACCAAGGCAGGCGGTAGTGAGGACTGTAAGCATTTCCACTCCCCAAACTCGCAGTTTTAACGAAGGAACTCTGCTTTAGTTGCAGGTGGAACACACGCAGGTTTTCTCCCACAGTGCACACAAAGGGCCTTTCCCCGAATAAACGTCTATACGCAGGGGGTCCCGCGTGGAGTGAACTACCTCAACCAAGGGAGGTTCCTCCTATGCCTCTAAGCGTTTCCTCTCCCAAAACACGCAGTTTTACCTGAAGAACTCTGCTTTAGTTGCAGGTGGAACACAAGCAACTTTTCACCCACAGTGTACACAATGGGCTTTTCGCCGAATGAACTTCTACACGCAGGGTTTCCCTCGTGGAGTGAAATGCCTAAACCGAGGCAGGCTCTAGTGAGGCCTCTAAGCATTTCCTCTCCCAAAACACGGCAGTTTTACCCGAAGAACTCTGCTTTAGTTCCAGGTGTAACACAAGCAGCATTTCTCCATCAGTGCACACAATGGGCACTTTCCCGAATGAACTTGTTCTCTATGCAGGGTGTCCCGCGTGGAGCGAACTGCCTCAACCATGGCAGGCTCTACTGTGGTCTCTAAGGAATTCCTCTCGGAAAACACGGCACTTTTACCCGAAGAACTCTGCCCTAATTGCAGGTGGAACACAAGCTGCATTTCTCCCACATTGTACACAAAGGGCCCTACCCCGAATGAACTTCTATATATAGGGTGTCCCACGTGCAGTGAACTGCCTCAAGCAAGGCAGGTTGTAGTAAGGACTGTAAGCATTTCCTCTCCCAAAAGGCGCAGTCTTACCCGAAGAACTCTGCTTTCGTTGCAGGTGGAACACAAGCAACTTTTCTCCCGCAGTGTACCCAATGGGCCTTTGCCCGAAAGAACTTCTATACTCAAGGTGTCCCGCGTGGAGTGAAATGCCTAAACCAAGGCAGGCTCTAGTGAGGTCTCTAAGCATTTCCCCTCCCTAAACACGGCAGTTTTACCCAAAGAACTCTGCTTTAGTTGCAGGTGCAACACAAGCAGCATTTCTCCCACTGTGTACTCTTTGGGCTCTGCCACGAATGAACTTCTATATTCAAGGTTTCCCACCTGGAGCGAACTGCCTTAACCAAGGCAGGCGGTAGTGAGGACTGTAAGCATTTCCACTCCCCAAACTCGCAGTTTTAACGAATGAACTCTGCTTTAGTTGCAGGTGGAACACACGCAGGTTTTCTCCCACAGTGCACACAAAGGGCCTTTCCCCGAATAAACGTCTATACGCAGGGGGTCCCGCGTGGAGTGAACTACCTCAACCAAGGGAGGTTCCTCCTATGCCTCTAAGCGTTTCCTCTCCCAAAACACGCAGTTTTACCTGAAGAACTCTGCTTTAGTTGCAGGTGGAACACAAGCAACTTTTCACCCACAGTGTACACAATGGGCTTTTCGCCGAATGAACTTCTACACGCAGGGTTTCCCTCGTGGAGTGAAATGCCTAAACCGAGGCAGGCTCTAGTGAGGCCTCTAAGCATTTCCTCTCCCAAAACACGGCAGTTTTACCCGAAGAACTCTGCTTTAGTTCCAGGTGTAACACAAGCAGCATTTCTCCATCAGTGCACACAATGGGCACTTTCCCGAATGAACTTGTTCTCTATGCAGGGTGTCCCGCGTGGAGCGAACTGCCTCAACCATGGCAGGCTCTACTGTGGTCTCTAAGGAATTCCTCTCGGAAAACACGGCACTTTTACCCGAAGAACTCTGCCCTAATTGCAGGTGGAACACAAGCTGCATTTCTCCCACATTGTACACAAAGGGCCCTACCCCGAATGAACTTCTATATATAGGGTGTCCCACGTGCAGTGAACTGCCTCAAGCAAGGCAGGTTGTAGTAAGGACTGTAAGCATTTCCTCTCCCAAAAGGCGCAGTCTTACCCGAAGAACTCTGCTTTCGTTGCAGGTGGAACACAAGCAACTTTTCTCCCGCAGTGTACCCAATGGGCCTTTGCCCGAAAGAACTTCTATACTCAAGGTGTCCCGCGTGGAGTGAAATGCCTAAACCAAGGCAGGCTCTAGTGAGGTCTCTAAGCATTTCCCCTCCCTAAACACGGCAGTTTTACCCAAAGAACTCTGCTTTAGTTGCAGGTGCAACACAAGCAGCATTTCTCCCACTGTGTACTCTTTGGGCTCTGCCACGAATGAACTTCTATATTCAAGGTTTCCCACCTGGAGCGAACTGCCTTAACCAAGGCAGGCGGTAGTGAGGACTGTAAGCATTTCCACTCCCCAAACTCGCAGTTTTAACGAATGAACTCTGCTTTAGTTGCAGGTGGAACACACGCAGGTTTTCTCCCACAGTGCACACAAAGGGCCTTTCCCCGAATAAACGTCTATACGCAGGGGGTCCCGCGTGGAGTGAACTACCTCAACCAAGGGAGGTTCCTCCTATGCCTCTAAGCGTTTCCTCTCCCAAAACACGCAGTTTTACCTGAAGAACTCTGCTTTAGTTGCAGGTGGAACACAAGCAACTTTTCACCCACAGTGTACACAATGGGCTTTTCGCCGAATGAACTTCTACACGCAGGGTTTCCCTCGTGGAGTGAAATGCCTAAACCGAGGCAGGCTCTAGTGAGGCCTCTAAGCATTTCCTCTCCCAAAACACGGCAGTTTTACCCGAAGAACTCTGCTTTAGTTCCAGGTGTAACACAAGCAGCATTTCTCCATCAGTGCACACAATGGGCACTTTCCCGAATGAACTTGTTCTCTATGCAGGGTGTCCCGCGTGGAGCGAACTGCCTCAACCATGGCAGGCTCTACTGTGGTCTCTAAGGAATTCCTCTCGGAAAACACGGCACTTTTACCCGAAGAACTCTGCCCTAATTGCAGGTGGAACACAAGCTGCATTTCTCCCACATTGTACACAAAGGGCCCTACCCCGAATGAACTTCTATATATAGGGTGTCCCACGTGCAGTGAACTGCCTCAAGCAAGGCAGGTTGTAGTAAGGACTGTAAGCATTTCCTCTCCCAAAAGGCGCAGTCTTACCCGAAGAACTCTGCTTTCGTTGCAGGTGGAACACAAGCAACTTTTCTCCCGCAGTGTACCCAATGGGCCTTTGCCCGAAAGAACTTCTATACTCAAGGTGTCCCGCGTGGAGTGAAATGCCTAAACCAAGGCAGGCTCTAGTGAGGTCTCTAAGCATTTCCCCTCCCTAAACACGGCAGTTTTACCCAAAGAACTCTGCTTTAGTTGCAGGTGCAACACAAGCAGCATTTCTCCCACTGTGTACTCTTTGGGCTCTGCCACGAATGAACTTCTATATTCAAGGTTTCCCACCTGGAGCGAACTGCCTTAACCAAGGCAGGCGGTAGTGAGGACTGTAAGCATTTCCACTCCCCAAACTCGCAGTTTTAACGAATGAACTCTGCTTTAGTTGCAGGTGGAACACACGCAGGTTTTCTCCCACAGTGCACACAAAGGGCCTTTCCCCGAATAAACGTCTATACGCAGGGGGTCCCGCGTGGAGTGAACTACCTCAACCAAGGGAGGTTCCTCCTATGCCTCTAAGCGTTTCCTCTCCCAAAACACGCAGTTTTACCTGAAGAACTCTGCTTTAGTTGCAGGTGGAACACAAGCAACTTTTCACCCACAGTGTACACAATGGGCTTTTCGCCGAATGAACTTCTACACGCAGGGTTTCCCTCGTGGAGTGAAATGCCTAAACCGAGGCAGGCTCTAGTGAGGCCTCTAAGCATTTCCTCTCCCAAAACACGGCAGTTTTACCCGAAGAACTCTGCTTTAGTTCCAGGTGTAACACAAGCAGCATTTCTCCATCAGTGCACACAATGGGCACTTTCCCGAATGAACTTGTTCTCTATGCAGGGTGTCCCGCGTGGAGCGAACTGCCTCAACCATGGCAGGCTCTACTGTGGTCTCTAAGGAATTCCTCTCGGAAAACACGGCACTTTTACCCGAAGAACTCTGCCCTAATTGCAGGTGGAACACAAGCTGCATTTCTCCCACATTGTACACAAAGGGCCCTACCCCGAATGAACTTCTATATATAGGGTGTCCCACGTGCAGTGAACTGCCTCAAGCAAGGCAGGTTGTAGTAAGGACTGTAAGCATTTCCTCTCCCAAAAGGCGCAGTCTTACCCGAAGAACTCTGCTTTCGTTGCAGGTGGAACACAAGCAACTTTTCTCCCGCAGTGTACCCAATGGGCCTTTGCCCGAAAGAACTTCTATACTCAAGGTGTCCCGCGTGGAGTGAAATGCCTAAACCAAGGCAGGCTCTAGTGAGGTCTCTAAGCATTTCCCCTCCCTAAACACGGCAGTTTTACCCAAAGAACTCTGCTTTAGTTGCAGGTGCAACACAAGCAGCATTTCTCCCACTGTGTACTCTTTGGGCTCTGCCACGAATGAACTTCTATATTCAAGGTTTCCCACCTGGAGCGAACTGCCTTAACCAAGGCAGGCGGTAGTGAGGACTGTAAGCATTTCCACTCCCCAAACTCGCAGTTTTAACGAATGAACTCTGCTTTAGTTGCAGGTGGAACACACGCAGGTTTTCTCCCACAGTGCACACAAAGGGCCTTTCCCCGAATAAACGTCTATACGCAGGGGGTCCCGCGTGGAGTGAACTACCTCAACCAAGGGAGGTTCCTCCTATGCCTCTAAGCGTTTCCTCTCCCAAAACACGCAGTTTTACCTGAAGAACTCTGCTTTAGTTGCAGGTGGAACACAAGCAACTTTTCACCCACAGTGTACACAATGGGCTTTTCGCCGAATGAACTTCTACACGCAGGGTTTCCCTCGTGGAGTGAAATGCCTAAACCGAGGCAGGCTCTAGTGAGGCCTCTAAGCATTTCCTCTCCCAAAACACGGCAGTTTTACCCGAAGAACTCTGCTTTAGTTCCAGGTGTAACACAAGCAGCATTTCTCCATCAGTGCACACAATGGGCACTTTCCCGAATGAACTTGTTCTCTATGCAGGGTGTCCCGCGTGGAGCGAACTGCCTCAACCATGGCAGGCTCTACTGTGGTCTCTAAGGAATTCCTCTCGGAAAACACGGCACTTTTACCCGAAGAACTCTGCCCTAATTGCAGGTGGAACACAAGCTGCATTTCTCCCACATTGTACACAAAGGGCCCTACCCCGAATGAACTTCTATATATAGGGTGTCCCACGTGCAGTGAACTGCCTCAAGCAAGGCAGGTTGTAGTAAGGACTGTAAGCCTTTCCTCTCCCAAAAGGCGCAGTTTTACCCGAAGAACTCTGCTTTCATTGCAGGTGGAACACAAGCAACTTTTCTCTCGCAGTGTACCCAATGGGACTTTGCCCGAAAGAACTTCTATACTCAAGGTGTCCCGCGTGGAGTGAAATGCCTAAACCAAGGCAGGCTCTAGTGAGGTCTCTAAGCATTCCCCTCCCAAAACACAGCAGTTTTACCCAAAGAACTCTGCTTTCGTTGCAGGTGGAACACAAGCAGCATTTCTCTCACTGTGTACTCTTTGGGCTCCTCCACGAATGAACTGCTACATGCAGGGTTTCCCACCTGGAGTGAACTGCCTTAACCAAGGCAGTCTGTAGTGAGGACTGTAAGCATTTCTACTCCCAAAACTCGCAGTTTTAACGAATGAACTCTGCGTTAGGTGCAGGTGGAACACAAGCAGGTTTTCTCCCGCAGTGTACACAATGGGCCTTTCCCCGAATGAACTTCTATACGCAGGGTGTCCCGCGTGGAGTGAACTACCTCAAACAAGGCAGGCTCTTCTTAGGCCTCTAAGCGTTTCCTCTCCCAAAACACGCAGTTTTACCCGAAGAACTCTGATTTAGTTGGAGGTGGAACACAAGCAGCTTTTCTCCCACTGTGTACACAGTGGCCTTGCCCGAAAGAGCTTCTATACTCAAGGTGTCCCACGTGGAGTGAAATGCCTAAACCGAGGCAGGCTCTAGTGAGGCCTCTAAGCATTTCCTCTCCCAAAACACGGCAGTTTTACCCGAAAAACTCTGCTTTAGTTCCAGGTGTAACACAAGCAGCATTTCTCCATCAGTGCACACAGTGGGCACTTTCCCGAATGAACTTGTTCTCTATGCAGGGTGTCCCGCGTGGAGCGAACTGCCTCAACCATGGCAGGCTCTATTGTGGTCTCTAAGGAATTCCTCTCTGAAAACACGGCACTTTTACCCGAAGAACTCTGCCCTAATTGTAGGTGGAACACAAGCTGCATTTCTCCCACATTGTACACAAAGGGCCCTACCCCGAATGAACTTCTATATATAGGGTGTCCCACGTGCAGTGAACTGCCTCAAGCAAGGCAGGTTGTAGTAAGGACTGTAAGCATTTCCTCTCCCAAAAGGCGCAGTCTTACCCGAAGAACTCTGCTTTCGTTGCAGGTGGAACACAAGCAACTTTTCTCCCGCAGTGTACCCAATGGGCCTTTGCCCGAAAGAACTTCTATACTCAAGGTGTCCCGCGTGGAGTGAAATGCCTAAACCAAGGCAGGCTCTAATGAGGTCTCTAAGCATTTCCCCTCCCTAAACACGGCAGTTTTACCCAAAGAACTCTGCTTTAGTTGCAGGTGCAACACAAGCAGCATTTCTCCCACTGTGTACTCTTTGGGCTCTGCCACGAATGAACTTCTATATTCAAGGTTTCCCACCTGGAGCGAACTGCCTTAACCAAGGCAGGCGGTAGTGAGGACTGTAAGCATTTCCACTCCCCAAACTCGCAGTTTTAACGAATGAACTCTGCTTTAGTTGCAGGTGGAACACACGCAGGTTTCCTCCCACAGTGTACACAAAGGGCCTTTCCCCGAATGAACGTCTATACGCAGGGGGTCCCGCGTGGAGTGAACTACCTCAACCAAGGGAGGTTCCTCCTATGCCTCTAAGCGTTTCCTCTCCCAAAACACGCAGTTTTACCCGAAGAACTCTGCTTTAGTTGCAGGTGGAACACAAGCAACTTTTCACCCACAGTGTACACAATGGGCTTTTCGCCGAATGAAATTCGACACGCAGGGTTTCCCTCGTGGAGTGAAATGCCTAAACCGAGGCAGGCTCTAGTGAGGCCTCTAAGCATTTCCTCTCCCAAAACACGGCAGTTTTACCCGAAGAACTCTGCTTTAGTTCCAGGTGTAACACAAGCAGCATTTCTCCATCAGTGCACACAATGGGCACTTTCCCGAATGAACTTGTTCTCTATGCAGGGTGTCCCGCGTGGAGCGAACTGCCTCAACCATGGCAGGCTCTACTGTGGTCTCTAAGGAATTCCTCTCGGAAAACACGGCACTTTTACCCGAAGAACTCTGCCCTAATTGCAGGTGGAACACAAGCTGCATTTCTCCCACATTGTACACAAAGGGCCCTACCCCAAATGAACTTCTATATATAGGGTGTCCCACGTGCAGTGAACTGCCTCAAGCAAGGCAGGTTGTAGTAAGGACTGTAAGCCTTTCCTCTCCCAAAAGGCGCAGTTTTACCCGAAGAACTCTGCTTTCATTGCAGGTGGAACACAAGCAACTTTTCTCTCGCAGTGTACCCAATGGGACTTTGCCCGAAAGAAATTCTATACTCAAGGTGTCCCGCGTGGAGTGAAATGCCTAAACCAAGGCAGGCTCTAGTGAGGTCTCTAAGCATTCCCCTCCCAAAACACAGCAGTTTTACCCAAAGAACTCTGCTTTAGTTGCAGGTGGAACACAAGCAGCATTTCTCTCACTGTGTACTCTTTGGGCTCCTCCACGAATGAACTGCTACATGCAGGGTTTCCCACCTGGAGTGAACTGCCTTAACCAAGGCAGTCTGTAGTGAGGACTGTAAGCATTTCTACTCCCAAAACTCGCAGTTTTAACAAATGAACTCTGCGTTAGGTGCAGGTGGAACACAAGCAGGTTTTCTCCCGCAGTGTACACAATGGGCCTTTCCCCGAATGAACTTCGATACGCAGGGTGTCCCGCGTGGAGTGAACTACCTCAAACAAGGCAGGCTCTTCTTAGGCCTCTAAGCGTTTCCTCTCCCAAAACACGCAGTTTTACCTGAAGAACTCTGATTTTGTTGGAGGTGGATCACAAGCAGCTTTTCTCCCACTGTGTACACAGTGGCCTTGCCCGAAAGAGCTTCTATACTCAAGGTGTCCCGCGTGGAGTGAAATGCCTAAACCGAGGCAGGCTCTAGTGAGGCCTCTAAGCATTTCCTCTCCCAAAACACGGCAGTTTTACCCGAAGAACTCTGCTTTAGTTCCAGGTGTAACACAAGCAGCATTTCTCCATCAGTGCACACAATGGGCACTTTCCCGAATGAACTTGTTCTCTATGCAGGGTGTCCCGCGTGGAGCGAACTGCCTCAACCATGGCAGGCTCTACTGTGGTCTCTAAGGAATTCCTCTCTGAAAACACGGCACTTTTACCCGAAGAACTCTGCCCTAATTGTAGGTGGAACACAAGCTGCATTTCTCCCACATTGTACACAAAGGGCCCTACCCCGAATGAACTTCTATATATAGGGTGTCCCACGTGCAGTGAACTGCCTCAAGCAAGGCAGGTTGTAGTAAGGACTGTAAGCATTTCCTCTCCCAAAAGGCGCAGTCTTACCCGAAGAACTCTGCTTTCGTTGCAGGTGGAACACAAGCAACTTTTCTCCCGCAGTGTACCCAATGGGCCTTTGCCCGAAAGAACTTCTATACTCAAGGTGTCCCGCGTGGAGTGAAATGCCTAAACCAAGGCAGGCTCTAGTGAGGTCTCTAAGCATTTCCCCTCCCTAAACACGGCAGTTTTACCCAAAGAACTCTGCTTTAGTTGCAGGTGCAACACAAGCAGCATTTCTCCCACTGTGTACTCTTTGGGCTCCTCCACGAATGAACTGCTACATGCAGGGTTTCCCACCTGGAGTGAACTGCCTTAACCAAGGCAGTCTGTAGTGAGGACTGTAAGCATTTCCACTCCCCAAACTCGCAGTTTTAACGAATGAACTCTGCTTTAGTTGCAGGTGGAACACACGCAGGTTTTCTCCCACAGTGTACACAAAGGGCCTTTCCCCGAATGAACGTCTATACGCAGGGGGTCCCGCGTGGAGTGAACTACCTCAACCAAGGGAGGTTCCTCCTATGCCTCTAAGCGTTTCCTCTCCCAAAACACGCAGTTTTACCCGAAGAACTCTGCTTTAGTTGCAGGTGGAACACAAGCAACTTTTCACCCACAGTGTACACAATGGGCTTTTCGCCGAATGAACTTCTACACGCAGGGTTTCCCTCGTGGAGTGAAATGCCTAAACCGAGGCAGGCTCTAGTGAGGCCTCTAAGCATTTCCTCTCCCCAAACACGGCAGTTTTACCCGAAGAACTCTGCTTTCATTGCAGGTGGAACACAAGCAACTTTTCTCTCGCAGTGTACCCAATGGGACTTTGCCCGAAAGAACTTCTATACTCAAGGTGTCCCGCGTGGAGTGAAATGCCTAAACCAAGGCAGGCTCTAGTGAGGTCTCTAAGCATTCCCCTCCCAAAACACAGCAGTTTTACCCAAAGAACTCTGCTTTAGTTGCAGGTGGAACACAAGCAGCATTTCTCTCACTGTGTACTCTTTGGGCTCCTCCACGAATGAACTGCTACATGCAGGGTTTCCCACCTGGAGTGAACTGCCTTAACCAAGGCAGTCTGTAGTGAGGACTGTAAGCATTTCTACTCCCAAAACTCGCAGTTTTAACGAATGAACTCTGCGTTAGGTGCAGGTGGAACACAAGCAGGTTTTCTCCCGCAGTGTACACAATGGGCCTTTCCCCGAATGAACTTCTATACGCAGGGTGTCCCGCGTGGAGTGAACTACCTCAAACAAAGCAGGCTCTTCTTAGGCCTCTAAGCGTTTCCTCTCCCAAAACACGCAGTTTTACCTGAAGAACTCTGATTTAGTTGGAGGTGGAACACAAGCAGCTTTTCTCCCACTGTGTACACAGTGGCCTTGCCCGAAAGAGCTTCTATACTCAAGGTGTCCCGCGTGGAGTGAAATGCCTAAACCGAGGCAGGCTCTAGTGAGGCCTCTAAGCATTTCCTCTCCCAAAACACGGCAGTTTTACCCGAAGAACTCTGCTTTAGTTCCAGGTGTAACACAAGCAGCATTTCTCCATCAGTGCACACAATGGGCACTTTCCCGAATGAACTTGTTCTCTATGCAGGGTGTCCCGCGTGGAGCGAACTGCCTCAACCATGGCAGGCTCTACTGTGGTCTCTAAGGAATTCCTCTCGGAAAACACGGCACTTTTACCCGAAGAACTCTGCCCTAATTGCAGGTGGAACACAAGCTGCATTTCTCCCACATTGTACACAAAGGGCCCTACCCCGAATGAACTTCTATATATAGGGTGTCCCACGTGCAGTGAACTGCCTCAAGCAAGGCAGGTTGTAGTAAGGACTGTAAGCCTTTCCTCTCCCAAAAGGCGCAGTTTTACCCGAAGAACTCTGCTTTCATTGCAGGTGGAACACAAGCAACTTTTCTCTCGCAGTGTACCCAATGGGACTTTGCCCGAAAGAACTTCTATACTCAAGGTGTCCCGCGTGGAGTGAAATGCCTAAACCAAGGCAGGCTCTAGTGAGGTCTCTAAGCATTCCCCTCCCAAAACACAGCAGTTTTACCCAAAGAACTCTGCTTTAGTTGCAGGTGGAACACAAGCAGCATTTCTCTCACTGTGTACTCTTTGGGCTCCTCCACGAATGAACTGCTACATGCAGGGTTTCCCACCTGGAGTGAACTGCCTTAACCAAGGCAGTCTGTAGTGAGGACTGTAAGCATTTCCTCTCCCAAAACACGCAGTTTTACCCGAAGAACTCTGCTTTAGTTGCAGGTGGAACACAAGCAGCTTTTCTCCCACTGTGTACACTTTGGCCTTGCCCGAAAGAGATTCTATACTCAAGGTGTCCCGCGTGGAGTGAAATGCCTAAACCGAGGCAGGCTCTAGTGTGGCCTCTAAGCATTTCCTCTCCCAAAACACGGCAGTTTTACCCGAAAAACTCTGCTTTAGTTCCAGGTGTAACACAAGCAGCATTTCTCCATCAGTGCACACAATGGGCACTTTCCCGAATGCACTTGTTCTCTATGCAGGGTGTCCCGCGTGGAGCGCACTGCCTCAACCATGGCAGGCTCTACTGTGGTCTCTAAGGAATTTCTCTCTGAAAACACGGCACTTTTACCCGAAGAACTCTGCCCTAATTGCAGGTGGAACACAAGCTGCATTTCTCCCACATTGTACACAAAGGGCCCTACCCCGAATGAACTTCTATATATAGGGTGTCCCACGTGCAGTGAACTGCCTCAAGCAAGGCAGGTTGTAGTAAGGACTGTAAGCCTTTCCTCTCCCAAAAGGCGCAGTTTTACCCGAAGAACTCTGCTTTCGTTGCAGGTGGAACACAAGCAACTTTTCTCCCGCAGTGTACCCAATGGGCCTTTGCCCAAAAGAAGTTCTATACTCAAGGTGTCCCGCGTGGAGTGAAATGCCTAAACCAAGGCAGGCTCTAGTGAGGTCTCTAAGCATTCCCCTCCCAAAACACAGCAGTTTTACCCAAAGAACTCTGCTTTAGTTGCAGGTGGAACACAAGCAGCATTTCTCCCACTGTGTACTCTTTGGGCTCTGCCACGAATGAACTTCTATATTCAAGGTTTCCCACCTGGAGCGAACTGCCTTAACCAAGGCAGGCGGTAGTGAGGACTGTAAGCATTTCCACTCCCCAAACTCGCAGTTTTAACGAATGAACTCTGCTTTAGATGCAGGTGGAACACACGCAGGTTTTCTCCCACAGTGTACACAAAGGGCCTTTCCCCGAATGAACGTCTATACGCAGGGGGTCCCGCGTGGAGTGAACTACCTCAACCAAGGGAGGTTCCTCCTATGCCTCTAAGCGTTTCCTCTCCCAAAACACGCAGTTTTACCCGAAGAACTCTGCTTTAGTTGCAGGTGGAACACAAGCAACTTTTCACCCACAGTGTACACAATGGGCTTTTCGCCGAATGAACTTCTACACGCAGGGTTTCCCTCGTGGAGTGAAATGCCTAAACCGAGGCAGGCTCTAGTGAGGCCTCTAAGCATTTCCTCTCCCAAAACACGGCAGTTTTACCCGAAAAACTCTGCTTTAGTTCCAGGTGTAACACAAGCAGCATTTCTCCATCAGTGCACACAATGGGCACTTCCCTGAATGAAATTGTTCTCTATGCATGGTGTCCCGCGAGGGGCGAACTGCCTCAACCATGGCAGGCTCTACGGTGGTCTCTAAGGAATTTCTCACTGAAAACACGGCACTTTTACCCGAAGAACTCTGCCCTAATTGCAGGTGGAACACAAGCTGCATTTCTCCCACATTGTACACAAAGGGCCCTACCCCAAATGAACTTCTATATATAGGGTGTCCCACGTTCAGTGAACTGCCTCAAGCAAGGCAGGTTGTAGTAAGGACTGTAAGCCTTTCCTCTCCCAAAAGGCGCAGTTTTACCCGAAGAACTCTGCTTTCATTGCAGGTGGAACACAAGCAACTTTTCTCTCGCAGTGTACCCAATGGGACTTTGCCCGAAAGAACTTCTATACTCAAGGTGTCCCTCGTGGAGTGAAATGCCTAAACCAAGGCAGGCTCTAGTGAGGTCTCTAAGCATTCCCCTCCCAAAACACAGCAGTTTTACCCAAAGAACTCTGCTTTAGTTGCAGGTGGAACACAAGCAGCATTTCTCTCACTGTGTACTCTTTGGGCTCCTCCACGAATGAACTGCTACATGCAGGGTTTCCCACCTGGAGTGAACTGCCTTAACCAAGGCAGTCTGTAGTGGGGACTGTAAGCATTTCTACTCCCA
The DNA here is from genome assembly GCF_964341445.2 of Mesoplodon mirus. Taxonomy (NCBI): domain Eukaryota; kingdom Metazoa; phylum Chordata; class Mammalia; order Artiodactyla; family Ziphiidae; genus Mesoplodon; species Mesoplodon mirus. The sequence goes on from NW_028295669.1 coordinate 806,677, forward strand.
AAACTCGCAGTTTTAACGAATGAACTCTGCGTTAGGTGCAGGTGGAACACAAGCAGGTTTTCTCCCGCAGTGTACACAATGGGCCTTTCCCCGAATGAACTTCTATACGCAGGGTGTCCCGCGTGGAGTGAACTACCTCAAACAAGGCAGGCTCTTCTTAGGCCTCTAAGCGTTTCCTCTCCCAAAACACGCAGTTTTACCCGAAGAACTCTGATTTAGTTGGAGGTGGAACACAAGCAGCTTTTCTCCCACTGTGTACACAGTGGCCTTGCCCGAAAGAGCTTCTATACTCAAGGTGTCCCGCGTGGAGTGAAATGCCTAAACCGAGGCAGGCTCTAGTGAGGCCTCTAAGCATTTCCTCTCCCAAAACACGGCAGTTTTACCCGAAAAACTCTGCTTTAGTTCCAGGTGTAACACAAGCAGCATTTCTCCATCAGTGCACACAATGGGCACTTTCCCGAATGAAATTGTTCTCTATGCAGGGTGTCCCGCGTGGAGCGCACTGCCTCAACCATGGCAGGCTCTACTGTGGTCTCTAAGGAATTCCTCTCTGAAAACACGGCACTTTTACCCGAAGAACTCTGCCCTAATTGTAGGTGGAACACAAGCTGCATTTCTCCCACATTGTACACAAAGGGCCCTACCCCGAATGAACTTCTATATATAGGGTGTCCCACGTGCAGTGAACTGCCTCAAGCAAGGCAGGTTGTAGTAAGGACTGTAAGCATTTCCTCTCCCAAAAGGCGCAGTTTTACCCGAAGAACTCTGCTTTCGTTGCAGGTGGAACACAAGCAACTTTTCTCCCGCAGTGTACCCAATGGGCCTTTGCCCGAAAGAACTTCTATACTCAAGGTGTCCCGCGTGGAGTGAAATGCCTAAACCAAGGCAGGCTCTAGTGAGGTCTCTAAGCATTTCCCCTCCCTAAACACGGCAGTTTTACCCAAAGAACTCTGCTTTAGTTGCAGGTGCAACACAAGCAGCATTTCTCCCACTGTGTACTCTTTGGGCTCTGCCACGAATGAACTTCTATATTCAAGGTTTCCCACCTGGAGCGAACTGCCTTAACCAAGGCAGGCGGTAGTGAGGACTGTAAGCATTTCCACTCCCCAAACTCGCAGTTTTAACGAATGAACTCTGCTTTAGTTGCAGGTGGAACACACGCAGGTTTTCTCCCACAGTGTACACAAAGGGCCTTTCCCCGAATGAACGTCTATACGCAGGGGATCCCGCGTGGAGTGAACTACCTCAACCAAGGGAGGTTCCTCCTATGCCTCTAAGCGTTTCCTCTCCCAAAACACGCAGTTTTACCCGAAGAACTCTGCTTTAGTTGCAGGTGGAACACAAGCAACTTTTCACCCACAGTGTACACAATGGGCTTTTCGCCGAATGAACTTCTACACGCAGGGTTTCCCTCGTGGAGTGAAATGCCTAAACCGAGGCAGGCTCTAGTGAGGCCTCTAAGCATTTCCTCTCCCAAAACACGGCAGTTTTACCCGAAAAACTCTGCTTTAGTTCCAGGTGTAACACAAGCAGCATTTCTCCATCAGTGCACACAATGGGCACATCCCCGAATGAAATTGTTCTCTATGCATGATGTCCCGCGAGGAGCGAACTGCCTCAACCATGGCAGGCTCTACGGTGGTCTCTAAGGAATTTCTCACTGAAAACACGGCACTTTTACCCGAAGAACTCTGCCCTAATTGCAGGTGGAACACAAGCTGCATTTCTCCCACATTGTACACAAAGGGCCCTACCCCGAATGAACTTCTATATATAGGGTGTCCCACGTGCAGTGAACGGCCTCAAGCAAGGCAGGTTGTAGTAAGGACTGTAAGCCTTTCCTCTCCCAAAAGGCGCAGTTTTACCCGAAGAACTCTGCTTTCATTGCAGGTGGAACACAAGCAACTTTTCTCTCGCAGTGTACCCAATGGGACTTTGCCCGAAAGAACTTCTATACTCAAGGTGTCCCGCGTGGAGTGAAATGCCTAAACCAAGGCAGGCTCTAGTGAGGTCTCTAAGCATTCCCCTCCCAAAACACAGCAGTTTTACCCAAAGAACTCTGCTTTAGTTGCAGGTGGAACACAAGCAGCATTTCTCTCACTGTGTACTCTTTGGGCTCCTCCACGAATGAACTGCTACATGCAGGGTTTCCCACCTGGAGCGAACTGCCTTAACCAAGGCAGGCTGTAGTGAGGACTGTAAGCATTTCTACTCCCAAAACTCGCAGTTTTAACGAATGAACTCTGCTTTAGTTGCAGGTGGAACACAAGCAGGTTTGCTCCCGCAGTGTACACAATGGGCCTTTCCCCGAATGAATTTCTATACGCAGGGTGTCCCGCGTTGAGTGAACTACCTCAAACAAGGCAGGCTCCTCTTAGGCCTCTAAGCGTTTCCTCTCCCAAAACACGCAGTTTTACCCGAAGAACTCTGATTTAGTTGGAGGTGGAACACAAGCAGCTTTTCTCCCACTGTGTACACAGTGGCCTTGCCCGAAAGAGATTCTATACTCAAGGTGTCCCGCGTGGAGTGAAATGCCTAAACCGAGGCAGGCTCTAGTGAGGGCTCTAAGCATTTCCTCTCCCAAAACACGGCAGTTTTACCCGAAAAACTCTGCTTTAGTTCCAGGTGTAACACAAGCAGCATTTCTCCATCAGTGCACACAATGGGCACTTTCCCGAATGAACTTGTTCTCTATGCAGGGTGTCCCGCGTGGAGCGAACTGCCTCAACCATGGCAGGCTCTACTGTGGTCTCTAAGGAATTCCTCTCTGAAAACACGGCACTTTTACCCGAAGAACTCTGCCCTAATTGCAGGTGGAACACAAGCTGCATTTCTCCCACATTGTACACAAAGAGCCCTACCCCGAATGAACTTCTATATATAGGGTGTCCCACGTTCAGTGAACTGCCTCAAGCAAGGCAGGTTGTAGTAAGGACTGTAAGCCTTTCCTCTCCCAAAAGGCGCAGTTTTACCCGAAGAACTCTGCTTTCATTGCAGGTGGAACACAAGCAATTTTCTCTCGCAGTGTACCCAATGGGCCTTTGCCCGAAAGAACTTCTATACTCAAGGTGTCCCGCGTGGAGTGAAATGCCTAAACCAAGGCAGGCTCTAGTGAGGTCTCTAAGCATTCCCCTCCCAAAACACAGCAGTTTTACCCAAAGAATTCTGCTTTAGTTGCAGGTGGAACACAAGCAGCATTTCTCTCACTGTGTACTCTTTGGGCTCCTCCACGAATGAACTGCTACATGCAGGGTTTCCCACCTGGAGCGAACTGCCTTAATCAAGGCAGGCTGTAGTAAGGACTGTAAGCATTTCTACTCCCAAAACTCGCAGTTTTAACGAATGAACTCTGCTTTAGTTGCAGGTGGAACACAAGCAGGTTTGCTCCCGCAGTGTACACAATGGGCCTTTCCCCGAATGAATTTCTATACGCAGGGTGTCCCGCGTGGAGTGAACTACCTCAAACAAGGCAGGCTCTTCTTAGGCCTCTAAGCGTTTCCTCTCCCAAAACACGCAGTTTTACCCGAAGAACTCTGATTTAGTTGGAGGTGGAACACAAGCAGCTTTTCTCCCACTGTGTACACAGTGGCCTTGCCCGAAAGAGCTTCTATACTCAAGGTGTCCCGCGTGGAGTGAAATGCCTAAACCGAGGCAGGCTCTAGTGAGGCCTCTAAGCATTTCCTCTCCCAAAACACGGCAGTTTTACCCGAAAAACTCTGCTTTAGTTCCAGGTGTAACACAAGCTGCATTTCTCCATCAGTGCACACAATGGGCACTTTCCCGAATGCACTTGTTCTCTATGCAGGGTGTCCCGCGTGGAGCGCACTGCCTCAACCATAGCAGGCTCTACTGTGGTCTCTAAGGAATTCCTCTCTGAAAACACGGCACTTTTACCCGAAGAACTCTGCCCTAATTGTAGGTGGAACACAAGCTGCATTTCTCCCACATTGTACACAAAGGGCCCTACCCCGAATGAACTTCTATATATAGGGTGTCCCACGTGCAGTGAACTGCCTCAAGCAAGGCAGGTTGTAGTAAGGACTGTAAGCATTTCCTCTCCCAAAAGGCGCAGTTTTACCCGAAGAACTCTGCTTTCGTTGCAGGTGGAACACAAGCAACTTTTCTCCCGCAGTGTACCCAATGGGCCTTTGCCCGAAAGAACTTCTATACTCAAGGTGTCCCGCGTGGAGTGAAATGCCTAAACCAAGGCAGGCTCTAGTGAGGTCTCTAAGCATTTCCCCTCCCTAAACACGGCAGTTTTACCCAAAGAACTCTGCTTTAGTTGCAGGTGCAACACAAGCAGCATTTCTCCCACTGTGTACTCTTTGGGCTCTGCCACGAATGAACTTCTATATTCAAGGTTTCCCACCTGGAGCGAACTGCCTTAACCAAGGCAGGCGGTAGTGAGGACTGTAAGCATTTCCACTCCCCAAACTCGCAGTTTTAACGAATGAACTCTGCTTTAGTTGCAGGTGGAACACACGCAGGTTTTCTCCCACAGTGTACACAAAGGGCCTTTCCCCGAATGAACGTCTATACGCAGGGGGTCCCGCGTGGAGTGAACTACCTCAACCAAGGGAGGTTCCTCCTATGCCTCTAAGCGTTTCCTCTCCCAAAACACGCAGTTTTACCCGAAGAACTCTGCTTTAGTTGCAGGTGGACCACAAGCAACTTTTCACCCACAGTGTACCCAATGGGCTTTTCGCCGAATGAACTTCTACACGCAGGGTTTCCCTCGTGGAGTGAAATGCCTAAACCGAGGCAGGCTCTAGTGAGGCCTCTAAGCATTTCCTCTCCCAAAACACGGCAGTTTTACCCGAAAAACTCTGCTTTAGTTCCAGGTGTAACACAAGCAGCATTTCTCCATCAGTGCACACAATGGGCACATCCCCGAATGAAATTGTGCTCTATGCATGGTGTCCCACGAGGAGCGAACTGCCTCAACCATGGCAGGCTCTACGGTGGTCTCTAAGGAATTTCTCACTGAAAACACGGCACTTTTACCCGAAGAACTCTGCCCTAATTGCAGGTGGAACACAAGCTGCATTTCTCCCACATTGTACACAAAGGGCCCTACCCCAAATGAACTTCTATATATAGGGTGTCCCACGTGCAGTGAACTGCCTCAAGCAAGGCAGGTTGTAGTAAGGACTGTAAGCCTTTCCTCTCCCAAAAGGCGCAGTTTTACCCGAAGAACTCTGCTTTCATTGCAGGTGGAACACAAGCAACTTTTCTCTCGCAGTGTACCCAATGGGACTTTGCCCGAAAGAAATTCTATACTCAAGGTGTCCCGCGTGGAGTGAAATGCCTAAACCAAGGCAGGCTCTAGTGAGGTCTCTAAGCATTCCCCTCCCAAAACACAGCACTTTTACCCAAAGAACTCTGCTTTCGTTGCAGGTGGAACACAAGCAGCATTTCTCTCACTGTGTACTCTTTGGGCTCCTCCACGAATGAACTGCTACATGCAGGGTTTCCCACCTGGAGTGAACTGCCTTAACCAAGGCAGTCTGTAGTGAGGAATGTAAGCATTTCTACTCCCAAAACTCGCAGTTTTAACGAATGAACTCTGCGTTAGGTGCAGGTGGAACACAAGCAGGTTTTCTCCCGCAGTGTACACAATGGGCCTTTCCCCGAATGAACTTCTATACGCAGGGTGTCCCGCGTGGAGTGAACTACCTCAAACAAGGCAGGCTCTTCTTAGGCCTCTAAGCGTTTCCTCTCCCAAAACACGCAGTTTTACCCGAAGAACTCTGATTTAGTTGGAGGTGGAACACAAGCAGCTTTTCTCCCACTGTGTACACAGTGGCCTTGCCCGAAAGAGCTTCTATACTCAAGGTGTCCCGCGTGGAGTGAAATGCCTAAACCGAGGCAGGCTCTAGTGAGGCCTCTAAGCATTTCCTCTCCCAAAACACGGCAGTTTTACCCGAAGAACTCTGCTTTAGTTCCAGGTGTAACACAAGCAGCATTTCTCCATCAGTGCACACAATGGGCACTTTCCCGAATGAACTTGTTCTCTATGCAGGGTGTCCCGCGTGGAGCGAACTGCCTCAACCATGGCAGGCTCTACTGTGGTCTCTAAGGAATTCCTCTCGGAAAACACGGCACTTTTACCCGAAGAACTCTGCCCTAATTGCAGGTGGAACACAAGCTGCATTTCTCCCACATTGTACACAAAGGGCCCTACCCCGAATGAACTTCTATATATAGGGTGTCCCACGTGCAGTGAACTGCCTCAAGCAAGGCAGGTTGTAGTAAGGACTGTAAGCCTTTCCTCTCCCAAAAGGCGCAGTTTTACCCGAAGAACTCTGCTTTCATTGCAGGTGGAACACAAGCAACTTTTCTCTCGCAGTGTACCCAATGGGACTTTGCCCGAAAGAACTTCTATACTCAAGGTGTCCCGCGTGGAGTGAAATGCCTAAACCAAGGCAGGCTCTAGTGAGGTCTCTAAGCATTCCCCTCCCAAAACACAGCAGTTTTACCCAAAGAACTCTGCTTTAGTTGCAGGTGGAACACAAGCAGCATTTCTCTCACTGTGTACTCTTTGGGCTCCTCCACGAATGAACGGCTACATGCAGGGTTTCCCACCTGGAGTGAACTGCCTTAACCAAGGCAGTCTGTAGTGAGGACTGTAAGCATTTCCTCTCCCAAAACACGCAGTTTTACCCGAAGAACTCTGCTTTAGTTGGAGGTGGAACACAAGCAGCTTTTCTCCCACTGTGTACACAGTGGCCTTGCCCGAAAGAGCTTCTATACTCAAGGTGTCCCGCGTGGAGTGAAATGCCTAAACCGAGGCAGGCTCTAGTGAGGCCTCTAAGCATTTCCTCTCCCAAAACACGGCAGTTTTACCCGAAAAACTCTGCTTTAGTTCCAGGTGTAACACAAGCTGCATTTCTCCATCAGTGCACACAATGGGCACTTTCCCGAATGCACTTGTTCTCTATGCAGGGTGTCCCGCGTGGAGCGCACTGCCTCAACCATAGCAGGCTCTACTGTGGTCTCTAAGGAATTCCTCTCTGAAAACACGGCACTTTTACCCGAAGAACTCTGCCCTAATTGTAGGTGGAACACAAGCTGCATTTCTCCCACATTGTACACAAAGGGCCCTACCCCGAATGAACTTCTATATATAGGGTGTCCCACGTGCAGTGAACTGCCTCAAGCAAGGCAGGTTGTAGTAAGGACTGTAAGCATTTCCTCTCCCAAAAGGCGCAGTTTTACCCGAAGAACTCTGCTTTCGTTGCAGGTGGAACACAAGCAACTTTTCTCCCGCAGTGTACCCAATGGGCCTTTGCCCGAAAGAACTTCTATACTCAAGGTGTCCCGCGTGGAGTGAAATGCCTAAACCAAGGCAGGCTCTAGTGAGGTCTCTAAGCATTTCCCCTCCCTAAACACGGCAGTTTTACCCAAAGAACTCTGCTTTAGTTGCAGGTGCAACACAAGCAGCATTTCTCCCACTGTGTACTCTTTGGGCTCTGCCACGAATGAACTTCTATATTCAAGGTTTCCCACCTGGAGCGAACTGCCTTAACCAAGGCAGGCGGTAGTGAGGACTGTAAGCATTTCCACTCCCCAAACTCGCAGTTTTAACGAATGAACTCTGCTTTAGTTGCAGGTGGAACACACGCAGGTTTTCTCCCACAGTGTACACAAAGGGCCTTTCCCCGAATGAACGTCTATACGCAGGGGGTCCCGCGTGGAGTGAACTACCTCAACCAAGGGAGGTTCCTCCTATGCCTCTAAGCGTTTCCTCTCCCAAAACACGCAGTTTTACCCGAAGAACTCTGCTTTAGTTGCAGGTGGAACACAAGCAACTTTTCACCCACAGTGTACCCAATGGGCTTTTCACCGAATGAACTTCTACACGCAGGGTTTCCCTCGTGGAGTGAAATGCCTAAACCGAGGCAGGCTCTAGTGAGGCCTCTAAGCATTTCCTCTCCCAAAACACGGCAGTTTTACCCGAAAAACTCTGCTTTAGTTCCAGGTGTAACACAAGCAGCATTTCTCCATCAGTGCACACAATGGGCACATCCCCGAATGAAATTGTTCTCTATGCATGGTGTCCCGCGAGGAGCGAACTGCCTCAACCATGCCAGGCTCTACGGTGGTCTCTAAGGAATTTCTCACTGAAAACACGGCACTTTTACCCGAAGAACTCTGCCCTAATTGCAGGTGGAACACAAGCTGCATTTCTCCCACATTGTACACAAAGGGCCCTACCCCGAATGAACTTCTATATATAGGGTGTCCCACGTTCAGTGAACTGCCTCAAGCAAGGCAGGTTGTAGTAAGGACTGTAAGCCTTTCCTCTCCCAAAAGGCGCAGTTTTACCCGAAGAACTCTGCTTTCATTGCAGGTGGAACACAAGCAATTTTCTCTCGCAGTGTACCCAATGGGACTTTGCCCGAAAGAACTTCTATACTCAAGGTGTCCCGCGTGGAGTGAAATGCCTAAACCAAGGCAGGCTCTAGTGAGGTCTCTAAGCATTCCCCTCCCAAAAAACAGCAGTTTTACCCAAAGAACTCTGCTTTAGTTGCAGGTGGAAAACAAGCAGCATTTCTCTCACTGTGTACTCTTTGGGCTCCTCCACGAATGAACTGCTACGTGCAGGGTTTCCCACCTGGAGCGAACTGCCTTAATCAAGGCAGGCTGTAGTAAGGACTGTAAGCATTTCTACTCCCAAAACTCGCAGTTTTAACGAATGAACTCTGCTTTAGTTGCAGGTGGAACACAAGCAGGTTTGCTCCCGCAGTGTACACAATGGGCCTTTCCCCGAATGAATTTCTATACGCAGGGTGTCCCGCGTGGAGTGAACTACCTCAAACAAGGCAGGCTCTTCTTAGGCCTCTAAGCGTTTCCTCTCCCAAAACACGCAGTTTTACCCGAAGAACTCTGATTTAGTTGGAGGTGGAACACAAGCAGCTTTTCTCCCACTGTGTACACAGTGGCCTTGCCCGAAAGAGCTTCTATACTCAAGGTGTCCCGCGTGGAGTGAAATGCCTAAACCGAGGCAGGCTCTAGTGAGGCCTCTAAGCATTTCCTCTCCCAAAACACGGCAGTTTTACCCGAAAAACTCTGCTTTAGTTCCAGGTGTAACACAAGCAGCATTTCTCCATCAGTGCACACAATGGGCACTTTCCCGAATGCACTTGTTCTCTATGCAGGGTGTCCCGCGTGGAGCGCACTGCCTCAACCATGGCAGGCTCTACTGTGGTCTCTAAGGAATTCCTCTCTGAAAACACGGCACTTTTACCCGAAGAACTCTGCCCTAATTGTAGGTGGAACACAAGCTGCATTTCTCCCACATTGTACACAAAGGGCCCTACCCCGAATGAACTTCTATATATAGGGTGTCCCACGTGCAGTGAACTGCCTCAAGCAAGGCAGGTTGTAGTAAGGACTGTAAGCCTTTCCTCTCCCAAAAGGCGCAGTTTTACCCGAAGAACTCTGCTTTCGTTGCAGGTGGAACACAAGCAACTTTTCTCCCGCAGTGTACCCAATGGGCCTTTGCCCGAAAGAACTTCTATACTCAAGGTGTCCCGCGTGGAGTGAAATGCCTAAACCAAGGCAGGCTCTAGTGAGGTCTCTAAGCATTTCCCCTCCCTAAACACGGCAGTTTTACCCAAAGAACTCTGCTTTAGTTGCAGGTGCAACACAAGCAGCATTTCTCCCACTGTGTACTCTTTGGGCTCTGCCACGAATGAACTTCTATATTCAAGGTTTCCCACCTGGAGCGAACTGCCTTAACCAAGGCAGGCGGTAGTGAGGACTGTAAGCATTTCCACTCCCCAAACTCGCAGTTTTAACGAATGAACTCTGCTTTAGTTGCAGGTGGAACACACGCAGGTTTTCTCCCACAGTGTACACAAAGGGCCTTTCCCCGAATGAACGTCTATACGCAGGGGGTCCCGCGTGGAGTGAACTACCTCAACCAAGGGAGGTTCCTCCTATGCCTCTAAGCGTTTCCTCTCCCAAAACACGCAGTTTTACCCGAAGAACTCTGCTTTAGTTGCAGGTGGACCACAAGCAACTTTTCACCCACAGTGTACCCAATGGGCTTTTCGCCGAATGAACTTCTACACGCAGGGTTTCCCTCGTGGAGTGAAATGCCTAAACCGAAGCAGGCTCTAGTGAGGCCTCTAAGCATTTCCTCTCCCAAAACACGGCAGTTTTACCCGAAAAACTCTGCTTTAGTTCCAGGTGTAACACAAGCAGCATTTCTCCATCAGTGCACACAATGGGCACATCCCCGAATGAAATTGTTCTCTATGCATGGTGTCCCACGAGGAGCGAACTGCCTCAACCATGGCAGGCTCTACGGTGGTCTCTAAGGAATTTCTCATTGAAAACACGGCACTTTTACCCGAAGAACTCTGCCCTAATTGCAGGTGGAACACAAGCTGCATTTCTCCCACATTGTACACAAAGGGCCCTACCCCAAATGAACTTCTATATATAGGGTGTCCCACGTGCAGTGAACTGCCTCAAGCAAGGCAGGTTGTAGTAAGGACTGTAAGCATTTCCTCTCCCAAAAGGCGCAGTTTTACCCGAAGAACTCTGCTTTCATTGCAGGTGGATCACAAGCAACTTTTCTCTCGCAGTGTACCCAATGGGACTTTGCCCGAAAGAACTTCTATACTCAAGGTGTCCCGCGTGGAGTGAAATGCCTAAACCAAGGCAGGCTCTAGTGAGGTCTCTAAGCATTTCCCCTCCCTAAACACGGCAGTTTTACCCAAAGAACTCTGCTTTAGTTGCAGGTGCAACACAAGCAGCATTTCTCCCACTGTGTACTCTTTGGGCTCTGCCACGAATGAACTTCTATATTCAAGGTTTCCCACCTGGAGCGAACTGCCTTAACCAAGGCAGGCGGTAGTGAGGACTGTAAGCATTTCCACTCCCCAAACTCGCAGTTTTAACGAATGAACTCTGCTTTAGTTGCAGGTGGAACACACGCAGGTTTTCTCCCACAGTGTACACAAAGGGCCTTTCCCCGAATGAACGTCTATACGCAGGGGGTCCCGCGTGGAGTGAACTACCTCAACCAAGGGAGGTTCCTCCTATGCCTCTAAGCGTTTCCTCTCCCAAAACACGCAGTTTTACCCGAAGAACTCTGCTTTAGTTGCAGGTGGAACACAAGCAACTTTTCACCCACAGTGTACACAATGGGCTTTTCGCCGAATGAACTTCTACACGCAGGGTTTCCCTCGTGGAGTGAAATGCCTAAACCGAGGCAGGCTCTAGTGAGGCCTCTAAGCATTTCCTCTCCCAAAACACGGCAGTTTTACCCGAAAAACTCTGCTTTAGTTCCAGGTGTAACACAAGCAGCATTTCTCCATCAGTGCACACAATGGGCACATCCCCGAATGAAATTGTTCTCTATGCATGATGTCCCGCGAGGAGCGAACTGCCTCAACCATGGCAGGCTCTACTGTGGTCTCTAAGGAATTTCTCACTGAAAACACGGCACTTTTACCCGAAGAACTCTGCCCTAATTGCAGGTGGAACACAAGCTGCATTTCTCCCACATTGTACACAAAGGGCCCTACCCCGAATGAACTTCTATATATAGGGTGTCCCACGTGCAGTGAACGGCCTCAAGCAAGGCAGGTTGTAGTAAGGACTGTAAGCCTTTCCTCTCCCAAAAGGCGCAGTTTTACCCGAAGAACTCTGCTTTCATTGCAGGTGGAACACAAGCAACTTTTCTCTCGCAGTGTACCCAATGGGACTTTGCCCGAAAGAACTTCTATACTCAAGGTGTCCCGCGTGGAGTGAAATGCCTAAACCAAGGCAGGCTCTAGTGAGGTCTCTAAGCATTCCCCTCCCAAAACACAGCAGTTTTACCCAAAGAACTCTGCTTTAGTTGCAGGTGGAACACAAGCAGCATTTCTCTCACTGTGTACTCTTTGGGCTCCTCCACGAATGAACTGCTACATGCAGGGTTTCCCACCTGGAGCGAACTGCCTTAACCAAGGCAGGCTGTAGTGAGGACTGTAAGCATTTCTACTCCCAAAACTCGCAGTTTTAACGAATGAACTCTGCTTTAGTTGCAGGTGGAACACAAGCAGGTTTGCTCCCGCAGTGTACACAATGGGCCTTTCCCCGAATGAATTTCTATACGCAGGGTGTCCCGCGTTGAGTGAACTACCTCAAACAAGGCAGGCTCCTCTTAGGCCTCTAAGCGTTTCCTCTCCCAAAACACGCAGTTTTACCCGAAGAACTCTGATTTAGTTGGAGGTGGAACACAAGCAGCTTTTCTCCCACTGTGTACACAGTGGCCTTGCCCGAAAGAGATTCTATACTCAAGGTGTCCCGCATGGAGTGAAATGCCTAAACCGAGGCAGGCTCTAGTGAGGGCTCTAAGCATTTCCTCTCCCAAAACACGGCAGTTTTACCCGAAAAACTCTGCTTTAGTTCCAGGTGTAACACAAGCAGCATTTCTCCATCAGTGCACACAATGGGCACTTTCCCGAATGAACTTGTTCTCTATGCAGGGTGTCCCGCGTGGAGCGAACTGCCTCAACCATGGCAGGCTCTACTGTGGTCTCTAAGGAATTCCTCTCTGAAAACACGGCACTTTTACCCGAAGAACTCTGCCCTAATTGCAGGTGGAACACAAGCTGCATTTCTCCCACATTGTACACAAAGGGCCCTACCCCGAATGAACTTCTATATATAGGGTGTCCCACGTTCAGTGAACTGCCTCAAGCAAGGCAGGTTGTAGTAAGGACTGTAAGCCTTTCCTCTCCCAAAAGGCGCAGTTTTACCCGAAGAACTCTGCTTTCATTGCAGGTGGAACACAAGCAATTTTCTCTCGCAGTGTACCCAATGGGCCTTTGCCCGAAAGAACTTCTATACTCAAGGTGTCCCGCGTGGAGTGAAATGCCTAAACCAAGGCAGGCTCTAGTGAGGTCTCTAAGCATTCCCCTCCCAAAACACAGCAGTTTTACCCAAAGAATTCTGCTTTAGTTGCAGGTGGAACACAAGCAGCATTTCTCTCACTGTGTACTCTTTGGGCTCCTCCACGAATGAACTGCTACATGCAGGGTTTCCCACCTGGAGCGAACTGCCTTAATCAAGGCAGGCTGTAGTAAGGACTGTAAGCATTTCTACTCCCAAAACTCGCAGTTTTAACGAATGAACTCTGCTTTAGTTGCAGGTGGAACACAAGCAGGTTTGCTCCCGCAGTGTACACAATGGGCCTTTCCCCGAATGAATTTCTATACGCAGGGTGTCCCGCGTGGAGTGAACTACCTCAAACAAGGCAGGCTCTTCTTAGGCCTCTAAGCGTTTCCTCTCCCAAAACACGCAGTTTTACCCGAAGAACTCTGATTTAGTTGGAGGTGGAACACAAGCAGCTTTTCTCCCACTGTGTACACAGTGGCCTTGCCCGAAAGAGCTTCTATACTCAAGGTGTCCCGCGTGGAGTGAAATGCCTAAACCGAGGCAGGCTCTAGTGAGGCCTCTAAGCATTTCCTCTCCCAAAACACGGCAGTTTTACCCGAAAAACTCTGCTTTAGTTCCAGGTGTAACACAAGCTGCATTTCTCCATCAGTGCACACAATGGGCACTTTCCCGAATGCACTTGTTCTCTATGCAGGGTGTCCCGCGTGGAGCGCACTGCCTCAACCATAGCAGGCTCTACTGTGGTCTCTAAGGAATTCCTCTCTGAAAACACGGCACTTTTACCCGAAGAACTCTGCCCTAATTGTAGGTGGAACACAAGCTGCATTTCTCCCACATTGTACACAAAGGGCCCTACCCCGAATGAACTTCTATATATAGGGTGTCCCACGTGCAGTGAACTGCCTCAAGCAAGGCAGGTTGTAGTAAGGACTGTAAGCATTTCCTCTCCCAAAAGGCGCAGTTTTACCCGAAGAACTCTGCTTTCGTTGCAGGTGGAACACAAGCAACTTTTCTCCCGCAGTGTACCCAATGGGCCTTTGCCCGAAAGAACTTCTATACTCAAGGTGTCCCGCGTGGAGTGAAATGCCTAAACCAAGGCAGGCTCTAGTGAGGTCTCTAAGCATTTCCCCTCCCTAAACATGGCAGTTTTACCCAAAGAACTCTGCTTTAGTTGCAGGTGCAACACAAGCAGCATTTCTCCCACTGTGTACTCTTTGGGCTCTGCCACGAATGAACTTCTATATTCAAGGTTTCCCACCTGGAGCGAACTGCCTTAACCAAGGCAGGCGGTAGTGAGGACTGTAAGCATTTCCACTCCCCAAACTCGCAGTTTTAACGAATGAACTCTGCTTTAGTTGCAGGTGGAACACACGCAGGTTTTCTCCCACAGTGTACACAAAGGGCCTTTCCCCGAATGAACGTCTATACGCAGGGGGTCCCGCGTGGAGTGAACTACCTCAACCAAGGGAGGTTCCTCCTATGCCTCTAAGCGTTTCCTCTCCCAAAACACGCAGTTTTACCCGAAGAACTCTGCTTTAGTTGCAGGTGGAACACAAGCAACTTTTCACCCACAGTGTACCCAATGGGCTTTTCACCGAATGAACTTCTACACGCAGGGTTTCCCTCGTGGAGTGAAATGCCTAAACCGAGGCAGGCTCTAGTGAGGCCTCTAAGCATTTCCTCTCCCAAAACACGGCAGTTTTACCCGAAAAACTCTGCTTTAGTTCCAGGTGTAACACAAGCAGCATTTCTCCATCAGTGCACACAATGGGCACATCCCCGAATGAAATTGTTCTCTATGCATGGTGTCCCGCGAGGAGCGAACTGCCTCAACCATGGCAGGCTCTACGGTGGTCTCTAAGGAATTTCTCACTGAAAACACGGCACTTTTACCCAAAGAACTCTGCCCTAATTGCAGGTGGAACACAAGCTGCATTTCTCCCACATTGTACACAAAGGGCCCTACCCCGAATGAACTTCTATATATAGGGTGTCCCACGTTCAGTGAACTGCCTCAAGCAAGGCAGGTTGTAGTAAGGACTGTAAGCCTTTCCTCTCCCAAAAGGCGCAGTTTTACCCGAAGAACTCTGCTTTCATTGCAGGTGGAACACAAGCAATTTTCTCTCGCAGTGTACCCAATGGGACTTTGCCCGAAAGAACTTCTATACTCAAGGTGTCCCGCGTGGAGTGAAATGCCTAAACCAAGGCAGGCTCTAGTGAGGTCTCTAAGCATTCCCCTCCCAAAAAACAGCAGTTTTACCCAAAGAACTCTGCTTTAGTTGCAGGTGGAAAACAAGCAGCATTTCTCTCACTGTGTACTCTTTGGGCTCCTCCACGAATGAACTGCTACATGCAGGGTTTCCCACCTGGAGCGAACTGCCTTAATCAAGGCAGGCTGTAGTAAGGACTGTAAGCATTTCTACTCCCAAAACTCGCAGTTTTAACGAATGAACTCTGCTTTAGTTGCAGGTGGAACACAAGCAGGTTTGCTCCCGCAGTGTACACAATGGGCCTTTCCCCGAATGAATTTCTATACGCAGGGTGTCCCGCGTGGAGTGAACTACCTCAAACAAGGCAGGCTCTTCTTAGGCCTCTAAGCGTTTCCTCTCCCAAAACACGCAGTTTTACCCGAAGAACTCTGATTTAGTTGGAGGTGGAACACAAGCAGCTTTTCTCCCACTGTGTACACAGTGGCCTTGCCCGAAAGAGCTTCTATACTCAAGGTGTCCCGCGTGGAGTGAAATGCCTAAACCGAGGCAGGCTCTAGTGAGGCCTCTAAGCATTTCCTCTCCCAAAACACGGCAGTTTTACCCGAAAAACTCTGCTTTAGTTCCAGGTGTAACACAAGCAGCATTTCTCCATCAGTGCACACAATGGGCACTTTCCCGAATGCACTTGTTCTCTATGCAGGGTGTCCCGCGTGGAGCGCACTGCCTCAACCATGGCAGGCTCTACTGTGGTCTCTAAGGAATTCCTCTCTGAAAACACGGCACTTTTACCCGAAGAACTCTGCCCTAATTGTAGGTGGAACACAAGCTGCATTTCTCCCACATTGTACACAAAGGGCCCTACCCCGAATGAACTTCTATATATAGGGTGTCCCACGTGCAGTGAACTGCCTCAAGCAAGGCAGGTTGTAGTAAGGACTGTAAGCATTTCCTCTCCCAAAAGGCGCAGTTTTACCCGAAGAACTCTGCTTTCGTTGCAGGTGGAACACAAGCAACTTTTCTCCCGCAGTGTACCCAATGGGCCTTTGCCCGAAAGAACTTCTATACTCAAGGTGTCCCGCGTGGAGTGAAATGCCTAAACCAAGGCAGGCTCTAGTGAGGTCTCTAAGCATTTCCCCTCCCTAAACACGGCAGTTTTACCCAAAGAACTCTGCTTTAGTTGCAGGTGCAACACAAGCAGCATTTCTCCCACTGTGTACTCTTTGGGCTCTGCCACGAATGAACTTCTATATTCAAGGTTTCCCACCTGGAGCGAACTGCCTTAACCAAGGCAGGCGGTAGTGAGGACTGTAAGCATTTCCACTCCCCAAACTCGCAGTTTTAACGAATGAACTCTGCTTTAGTTGCAGGTGGAACACACGCAGGTTTTCTCCCACAGTGTACACAAAGGGCCTTTCCCCGAATGAACGTCTATACGCAGGGGGTCCCGCGTGGAGTGAACTACCTCAACCAAGGGAGGTTCCTCCTATGCCTCTAAGCGTTTCCTCTCCCAAAACACGCAGTTTTACCCGAAGAACTCTGCTTTAGTTGCAGGTGGACCACAAGCAACTTTTCACCCACAGTGTACCCAATGGGCTTTTCGCCGAATGAACTTCTACACGCAGGGTTTCCCTCGTGGAGTGAAATGCCTAAACCGAGGCAGGCTCTAGTGAGGCCTCTAAGCATTTCCTCTCCCAAAACACGGCAGTTTTACCCGAAAAACTCTGCTTTAGTTCCAGGTGTAACACAAGCAGCATTTCTCCATCAGTGCACACAATGGGCACATCCCCGAATGAAATTGTTCTCTATGCATGGTGTCCCACGAGGAGCGAACTGCCTCAACCATGGCAGGCTCTACGGTGGTCTCTAAGGAATTTCTCACTGAAAACACGGCACTTTTACCCGAAGAACTCTGCCCTAATTGCAGGTGGAACACAAGCTGCATTTCTCCCACATTGTACACAAAGGGCCCTACCCCGAATGAACTTCTATATATAGGGTGTCCCACGTGCAGTGAACTGCCTCAAGCAAGGCAGGTTGTAGTAAGGACTGTAAGCCTTTCCTCTCCCAAAAGGCGCAGTTTTACCCGAAGAACTCTGCTTTCATTGCAGGTGGAACACAAGCAACTTTTCTCTCGCAGTGTACCCAATGGGACTTTGCCCGAAAGAACTTCTATACTCAAGGTGTCCCGCGTGGAGTGAAATGCCTAAACCAAGGCAGGCTCTAGTGAGGTCTCTAAGCATTCCCCTCCCAAAACACAGCAGTTTTACCCAAAGAACTCTGCTTTAGTTGCAGGTGGAACACAAGCAGCATTTCTCTCACTGTGTACTCTTTGGGCTCCTCCACGAATGAACTGCTACATGCAGGGTTTCCCACCTGGAGCGAACTGCCTTAATCAAGGCAGGCTGTAGTAAGGACTGTAAGCATTTCTACTCCCAAAACTCGCAGTTTTAACGAATGAACTCTGCTTTAGTTGCAGGTGGAACACAAGCAGGTTTGCTCCCGCAGTGTACACAATGGGCCTTTCCCCGAATGAATTTCTATACGCAGGGTGTCCCGCGTGGAGTGAACTACCTCAAACAAGGCAGGCTCTTCTTAGGCCTCTAAGCGTTTCCTCTCCCAAAACACGCAGTTTTACCCGAAGAACTCTGATTTAGTTGGAGGTGGAACACAAGCAGCTTTTCTCCCACTGTGTACACAGTGGCCTTGCCCGAAAGAGCTTCTATACTCAAGGTGTCCCGCGTGGAGTGAAATGCCTAAACCGAGGCAGGCTCTAGTGAGGCCTCTAAGCATTTCCTCTCCCAAAACACGGCAGTTTTACCCGAAAAACTCTGCTTTAGTTCCAGGTGTAACACAAGCTGCATTTCTCCATCAGTGCACACAATGGGCACTTTCCCGAATGCACTTGTTCTCTATGCAGGGTGTCCCGCGTGGAGCGCACTGCCTCAACCATAGCAGGCTCTACTGTGGTCTCTAAGGAATTCCTCTCTGAAAACACGGCACTTTTACCCGAAGAACTCTGCCCTAATTGTAGGTGGAACACAAGCTGCATTTCTCCCACATTGTACACAAAGGGCCCTACCCCGAATGAACTTCTATATATAGGGTGTCCCACGTGCAGTGAACTGCCTCAAGCAAGGCAGGTTGTAGTAAGGACTGTAAGCATTTCCTCTCCCAAAAGGCGCAGTTTTACCCGAAGAACTCTGCTTTCGTTGCAGGTGGAACACAAGCAACTTTTCTCCCGCAGTGTACCCAATGGGCCTTTGCCCGAAAGAACTTCTATACTCAAGGTGTCCCGCGTGGAGTGAAATGCCTAAACCAAGGCAGGCTCTAGTGAGGTCTCTAAGCATTTCCCCTCCCTAAACACGGCAGTTTTACCCAAAGAACTCTGCTTTAGTTGCAGGTGCAACACAAGCAGCATTTCTCCCACTGTGTACTCTTTGGGCTCTGCCACGAATGAACTTCTATATTCAAGGTTTCCCACCTGGAGCGAACTGCCTTAACCAAGGCAGGCGGTAGTGAGGACTGTAAGCATTTCCACTCCCCAAACTCGCAGTTTTAACGAATGAACTCTGCTTTAGTTGCAGGTGGAACACACGCAGGTTTTCTCCCACAGTGTACACAAAGGGCCTTTCCCCGAATGAACGTCTATACGCAGGGGGTCCCGCGTGGAGTGAACTACCTCAACCAAGGGAGGTTCCTCCTATGCCTCTAAGCGTTTCCTCTCCCAAAACACGCAGTTTTACCCGAAGAACTCTGCTTTAGTTGCAGGTGGAACACAAGCAACTTTTCACCCACAGTGTACCCAATGGGCTTTTCACCGAAAGAACTTCTACACGCAGGGTTTCCCTCGTGGAGTGAAATGCCTAAACCGAGGCAGGCTCTAGTGAGGCCTCTAAGCATTTCCTCTCCCAAAACACGGCAGTTTTACCCGAAAAACTCTGCTTTAGTTCCAGGTGTAACACAAGCAGCATTTCTCCATCAGTGCACACAATGGGCACATCCCCGAATGAAATTGTTCTCTATGCATGGTGTCCCGCGAGGAGCGAACTGCCTCAACCATGGCAGGCTCTACGGTGGTCTCTAAGGAATTTCTCACTGAAAACACGGCACTTTTACCCGAAGAACTCTGCCCTAATTGCAGGTGGAACACAAGCTGCATTTCTCCCACATTGTACACAAAGGGCCCTACCCCGAATGAACTTCTATATATAGGGTGTCCCACGTTCAGTGAACTGCCTCAAGCAAGGCAGGTTGTAGTAAGGACTGTAAGCCTTTCCTCTCCCAAAAGGCGCAGTTTTACCCGAAGAACTCTGCTTTCATTGCAGGTGGAACACAAGCAATTTTCTCTCGCAGTGTACCCAATGGGACTTTGCCCGAAAGAACTTCTATACTCAAGGTGTCCCGCGTGGAGTGAAATGCCTAAACCAAGGCAGGCTCTAGTGAGGTCTCTAAGCATTCCCCTCCCAAAAAACAGCAGTTTTACCCAAAGAACTCTGCTTTAGTTGCAGGTGGAAAACAAGCAGCATTTCTCTCACTGTGTACTCTTTGGGCTCCTCCACGAATGAACTGCTACATGCAGGGTTTCCCACCTGGAGCGAACTGCCTTAATCAAGGCAGGCTGTAGTAAGGACTGTAAGCATTTCTACTCCCAAAACTCGCAGTTTTAACGAATGAACTCTGCTTTAGTTGCAGGTGGAACACAAGCAGGTTTGCTCCCGCAGTGTACACAATGGGCCTTTCCCCGAATGAATTTCTATACGCAGGGTGTCCCGCGTGGAGTGAACTACCTCAAACAAGGCAGGCTCTTCTTAGGCCTCTAAGCGTTTCCTCTCCCAAAACACGCAGTTTTACCCGAAGAACTCTGATTTAGTTGGAGGTGGAACACAAGCAGCTTTTCTCCCACTGTGTACACAGTGGCCTTGCCCGAAAGAGCTTCTATACTCAAGGTGTCCCGCGTGGAGTGAAATGCCTAAACCGAGGCAGGCTCTAGTGAGGCCTCTAAGCATTTCCTCTCCCAAAACACGGCAGTTTTACCCGAAAAACTCTGCTTTAGTTCCAGGTGTAACACAAGCAGCATTTCTCCATCAGTGCACACAATGGGCACTTTCCCGAATGCACTTGTTCTCTATGCAGGGTGTCCCGCGTGGAGCGCACTGCCTCAACCATGGCAGGCTCTACTGTGGTCTCTAAGGAATTCCTCTCTGAAAACACGGCACTTTTACCCGAAGAACTCTGCCCTAATTGTAGGTGGAACACAAGCTGCATTTCTCCCACATTGTACACAAAGGGCCCTACCCCGAATGAACTTCTATATATAGGGTGTCCCACGTGCAGTGAACTGCCTCAAGCAAGGCAGGTTGTAGTAAGGACTGTAAGCATTTCCTCTCCCAAAAGGCGCAGTTTTACCCGAAGAACTCTGCTTTCGTTGCAGGTGGAACACAAGCAACTTTTCTCCCGCAGTGTACCCAATGGGCCTTTGCCCGAAAGAACTTCTATACTCAAGGTGTCCCGCGTGGAGTGAAATGCCTAAACCAAGGCAGGCTCTAGTGAGGTCTCTAAGCATTTCCCCTCCCTAAACACGGCAGTTTTACCCAAAGAACTCTGCTTTAGTTGCAGGTGCAACACAAGCAGCATTTCTCCCACTGTGTACTCTTTGGGCTCTGCCACGAATGAACTTCTATATTCAAGGTTTCCCACCTGGAGCGAACTGCCTTAACCAAGGCAGGCGGTAGTGAGGACTGTAAGCATTTCCACTCCCCAAACTCGCAGTTTTAACGAATGAACTCTGCTTTAGTTGCAGGTGGAACACACGCAGGTTTTCTCCCACAGTGTACACAAAGGGCCTTTCCCCGAATGAACGTCTATACGCAGGGGGTCCCGCGTGGAGTGAACTACCTCAACCAAGGGAGGTTCCTCCTATGCCTCTAAGCGTTTCCTCTCCCAAAACACGCAGTTTTACCCGAAGAACTCTGCTTTAGTTGCAGGTGGACCACAAGCAACTTTTCACCCACAGTGTACCCAATGGGCTTTTCGCCGAATGAACTTCTACACGCAGGGTTTCCCTCGTGGAGTGAAATGCCTAAACCGAGGCAGGCTCTAGTGAGGCCTCTAAGCATTTCCTCTCCCAAAACACGGCAGTTTTACCCGAAAAACTCTGCTTTAGTTCCAGGTGTAACACAAGCAGCATTTCTCCATCAGTGCACACAATGGGCACATCCCCGAATGAAATTGTTCTCTATGCATGGTGTCCCACGAGGAGCGAACTGCCTCAACCATGGCAGGCTCTACGGTGGTCTCTAAGGAATTTCTCACTGAAAACACGGCACTTTTACCCGAAGAACTCTGCCCTAATTGCAGGTGGAACACAAGCTGCATTTCTCCCACATTGTACACAAAGGGCCCTACCCCAAATGAACTTCTATATATAGGGTGTCCCACGTGCAGTGAACTGCCTCAAGCAAGGCAGGTTGTAGTAAGGACTGTAAGCCTTTCCTCTCCCAAAAGGCGCAGTTTTACCCGAAGAACTCTGCTTTCATTGCAGGTGGAACACAAGCAACTTTTCTCTCGCAGTGTACCCAATGGGACTTTGCCCGAAAGAACTTCTATACTCAAGGTGTCCCGCGTGGAGTGAAATGCCTAAACCAAGGCAGGCTCTAGTGAGGTCTCTAAGCATTCCCCTCCCAAAACACAGCAGTTTTACCCAAAGAACTCTGCTTTAGTTGCAGGTGGAACACAAGCAGCATTTCTCTCACTGTGTACTCTTTGGGCTCCTCCACGAATGAACTGCTACATGCAGGGTTTCCCACCTGGAGCGAACTGCCTTAACCAAGGCAGTCTGTAGTGAGGACTGTAAGCATTTCTACTCCCAAAACTCGCAGTTTTAACGAATGAACTCTGCTTTAGTTGCAGGTGGAACACAAGCAGGTTTGCTCCCGCAGTGTACACAATGGGCCTTTCCCCGAATGAATTTCTATACGCAGGGTGTCCCGCGTTGAGTGAACTACCTCAAACAAGGCAGGCTCTTCTTAGGCCTCTAAGCGTTTCCTCTCCCAAAACACGCAGTTTTACCCGAAGAACTCTGATTTAGTTGGAGGTGGAACACAAGCAGCTTTTCTCCCACTGTGTACACTGTGGCCTTGCCCGAAAGAGCTTCTATACTCAAGGTGTCCCGCGTGGAGTGAAATGCCTAAACCGAGGCAGGCTCTAGTGAGGCCTCTAAGCATTTCCTCTCCCAAAACACGGCAGTTTTACACGAAAAACTCTGCTTTAGTTCCAGGTGTAACACAAGCAGCATTTCTCCATCAGTGCACACAATGGGCACTTTCCCGAATGCACTTGTTCTCTATGCAGGGTGTCCCGCGTGGAGCGCACTGCCTCAACCATGGCAGGCTCTACTGTGGTCTCTAAGGAATTCCTCTCTGAAAACACGGCACTTTTACCCGAAGAACTCTGCCCTAATTGTAGGTGGAACACAAGCTGCATTTCTCCCACATTGTACACAAAGGGCCCTACCCCGAATGAACTTCTATATATAGGGTGTCCCACGTGCAGTGAACTGCCTCAAGCAAGGCAGGTTGTAGTAAGGACTGTAAGCCTTTCCTCTCCCAAAGGGCGCAGTTTTACCCGAAGAACTCTGCTTTCGTTGTAGGTGGAACACAAGCAACTTTTCTCCCACAGTGTACCCAATGGGCCTTTGCCCGAAAGAACTTCTATACTCAAGGTGTCCCGCGTGGAGTGAAATGCCTAAACCAAGGCAGGCTCTAGTGAGGTCTCTAAGCATTTCCCCTCCCTAAACACGGCAGTTTTACCCAAAGAACTCTGCTTTAGTTGCAGGTGCAACACAAGCAGCATTTCTCCCACTGTGTACTCTTTGGGCTCTGCCACGAATGAACTTCTATATTCAAGGTTTCCCACCTGGAGCGAACTGCCTTAACCAAGGCAGGCGGTAGTGAGGACTGTAAGCATTTCCACTCCCCAAACTCGCAGTTTTAACGAATGAACTCTGCTTTATTTCCAGGTGGAACACACGCAGGTTTTCTCCCACAGTGTACACAAAGGGCCTTTCCCCGAATGAACGTCTATACGCAGGGGGTCCCGCGTGGAGTGAACTACCTCAACCAAGGGAGGTTCCTCCTATGCCTCTAAGCGTTTCCTCTCCCAAAACACGCAGTTTTACCCGAAGAACTCTGCTTTAGTTGCAGGTGGAACACAAGCAACTTTTCACCCACAGTGTACACAATGGGCTTTTCGCCGAATGAAATTCGACACGCAGGGTTTCCCTCGTGGAGTGAAATGCCTAAACCGAGGCAGGCTCTAGTGAGGCCTCTAAGCATTTCCTCTCCCAAAACACGGCAGTTTTACCCGAAAAACTCTGCTTTAGTTCCAGGTGTAACACAAGCAGCATTTCTCCATCAGTGCACACAATGGGCACATCCCCGAATGAAATTGTTCTCTATGCATGGTGTCCCGCGAGGAGCGAACTGCCTCAACCATGGCAGGCTCTACGGTGGTCTCTAAGGAATTTCTCACTGAAAACACGGCACTTTTACCCGAAGAACTCTGCCCTAATTGCAGGTGGAACACAAGCTGCATTTCTCCCACATTGTACACAAAGGGCCCTACCCCGAATGAACTTCTATATATAGGGTGTCCCACGTGCAGTGAACTGCCTCAAGCAAGGCAGGTTGTAGTAAGGACTGTAAGCCTTTCCTCTCCCAAAAGGCGCAGTTTTACCCGAAGAACTCTGCTTTCATTGCAGGTGGAACACAAGCAACTTTTCTCTCGCAGTGTACCCAATGGGACTTTGCCCGAAAGAACTTCTATACTCAAGGTGTCCCGCGTGGAGTGAAATGCCTAAACCAAGGCAGGCTCTAGTGAGGTCTCTAAGCATTCCCCTCCCAAAACACAGCAGTTTTACCCAAAGAACTCTGCTTTCGTTGCAGGTGGAACACAAGCAGCATTTCTCTCACTGTGTACTCTTTGGGCTCCTCCACGAATGAACTGCTACATGCAGGGTTTCCCACCTGGAGTGAACTGCCTTAACCAAGGCAGTCTGTAGTGAGGACTGTAAGCATTTCTACTCCCAAAACTCGCAGTTTTAACGAATGAACTCTGCTTTAGTTGCAGGTGGAACACAAGCAGGTTTGCTCCCGCAGTGTACACAATGGGCCTTTCCCCGAATGAATTTCTATACGCAGGGTGTCCCGCGTTGAGTGAACTACCTCAAACAAGGCAGGCTCTTCTTAGGCCTCTAAGCGTTTCCTCTCCCAAAACACGCAGTTTTACCCGAAGAACTCTGATTTAGTTGGAGGTGGAACACAAGCAGCTTTTCTCCCACTGTGTACACAGTGGCCTTGCCCGAAAGAGCTTCTATACTCAAGGTGTCCCGCGTGGAGTGAAATGCCTAAACCGAGGCAGGCTCTAGTGAGGCCTCTAAGCATTTCCTCTCCCAAAACACGGCAGTTTTACACGAAAAACTCTGCTTTAGTTCCAGGTGTAACACAAGCAGCATTTCTCCATCAGTGCACACAATGGGCACTTTCCCGAATGCACTTGTTCTCTATGCAGGGTGTCCCGCGTGGAGCGCACTGCCTCAACCATGGCAGGCTCTACTGTGGTCTCTAAGGAATTCCTCTCTGAAAACACGGCACTTTTACCCGAAGAACTCTGCCCTAATTGTAGGTGGAACACAAGCTGCATTTCTCCCACATTGTACACAAAGGGCCCTACCCCGAATGAACTTCTATATATAGGGTGTCCCACGTGCAGTGAACTGCCTCAAGCAAGGCAGGTTGTAGTAAGGACTGTAAGCCTTTCCTCTCCCAAAGGGCGCAGTTTTACCCGAAGAACTCTGCTTTCGTTGCAGGTGGAACACAAGCAACTTTTCTCCCGCAGTGTACCCAATGGGCCTTTGCCCGAAAGAACTTCTATACTCAAGGTGTCCCGCGTGGAGTGAAATGCCTAAACCAAGGCAGGCTCTAGTGAGGTCTCTAAGCATTTCCCCTCCCTAAACACGGCAGTTTTACCCAAAGAACTCTGCTTTAGTTGCAGGTGGAACACAAGCAGCATTTCTCCCACTGTGTACTCTTTGGGCTCTGCCACGAATGAACTTCTATATTCAAGGTTTCCCACCTGGAGCGAACTGCCTTAACCAAGGCAGGCGGTAGTGAGGACTGTAAGCATTTCCACTCCCCAAACTCGCAGTTTTAACGAATGAACTCTGCTTTAGTTGCAGGTGGAACACACGCAGGTTTTCTCCCACAGTGTACACAAAGGGCCTTTCCCCGAATGAACGTCTATACGCAGGGGGTCCCGCGTGGAGTGAACTACCTCAACCAAGGGAGGTTCCTCCTATGCCTCTAAGCGTTTCCTCTCCCAAAACACGCAGTTTTACCCGAAGAACTCTGCTTTAGTTGCAGGTGGAACACAAGCAACTTTTCACCCACAGGGTACACAATGGGCTTTTCGCCGAATGAAATTCGACACGCAGGGTTTCCCTCGTGGAGTGAAATGCCTAAACCGAGGCAGGCTCTAGTGAGGCCTCTAAGCATTTCCTCTCCCAAAACACGGCAGTTTTACCCGAAAAACTCTGCTTTAGTTCCAGGTGTAACACAAGCAGCATTTCTCCATCAGTGCACACAATGGGCACATCCCCGAATGAAATTGTTCTCTATGC
Source organism: Mesoplodon mirus (assembly GCF_964341445.2). Lineage (NCBI taxonomy): Eukaryota > Metazoa > Chordata > Mammalia > Artiodactyla > Ziphiidae > Mesoplodon > Mesoplodon mirus. The sequence continues at coordinate 832,462 of NW_028295669.1, forward strand.
ATGGTGTCCCGCGAGGAGCGAACTGCCTCAACCATGGCAGGCTCTACGGTGGTCTCTAAGGAATTTCTCACTGAAAACACGGCACTTTTACCCGAAGAACTCTGCCCTAATTGCAGGTGGAACACAAGCTGCATTTCTCCCACATTGTACACAAAGGGCCCTACCCCGAATGAACTTCTATATATAGGGTGTCCCACGTGCAGTGAACTGCCTCAAGCAAGGCAGGTTGTAGTAAGGACTGTAAGCCTTTCCTCTCCCAAAAGGCGCAGTTTTACCCGAAGAACTCTGCTTTCATTGCAGGTGGAACACAAGCAACTTTTCTCTCGCAGTGTACCCAATGGGACTTTGCCCGAAAGAACTTCTATACTCAAGGTGTCCCGCGTGGAGTGAAATGCCTAAACCAAGGCAGGCTCTAGTGAGGTCTCTAAGCATTCCCCTCCCAAAACACAGCAGTTTTACCCAAAGAACTCTGCTTTCGTTGCAGGTGGAACACAAGCAGCATTTCTCTCACTGTGTACTCTTTGGGCTCCTCCACGAATGAACTGCTACATGCAGGGTTTCCCACCTGGAGTGAACTGCCTTAACCAAGGCAGTCTGTAGTGAGGACTGTAAGCATTTCTACTCCCAAAACTCGCAGTTTTAACGAATGAACTCTGCGTTAGGTGCAGGTGGAACACAAGCAGGTTTTCTCCCGCAGTGTACACAATGGGCCTTTCCCCGAATGAACTTCTATACGCAAGTTGTCCCGCGTGGAGTGAACTACCTCAAACAAGGCAGGCTCTTCTTAGGCCTCTAAGCGTTTCCTCTCCCAAAACACGCAGTTTTACCCGAAGAACTCTGATTTAGTTGGAGGTGGAACACAAGCAGCTTTTCTCCCACTGTGTACACAGTGGCCTTGCCCGAAAGAGTTTCTATACTCAAGGTGTCCCACGTGGAGTGAAATGCCTAAACCGAGGCAGGCTCTAGTGAGGCCTCTAAGCATTTCCTCTCCCAAAACACGGCAGTTTTACCCGAAAAACTCTGCTTTAGTTCCAGGTGTAACACAAGCAGCATTTCTCCATCAGTGCACACAGTGGGCACTTTCCCGAATGAACTTGTTCTCTATGCAGGGTGTCCCGCGTGGAGCGAACTGCCTCAACCATGGCAGGCTCTATTGTGGTCTCTAAGGAATTCCTCTCTGAAAACACGGCACTTTTACCCGAAGAACTCTGCCCTAATTGTAGGTGGAACACAAGCTGCATTTCTCCCACATTGTACACAAAGGGCCCTACCCCGAATGAACTTCTATATATAGGGTGTCCCACTTGCAGTGAACTGCCTCAAGCAAGGCAGGTTGTAGTAAGGACTGTAAGCATTTCCTCTCCCAAAAGGCGCAGTCTTACCCGAAGAACTCTGCTTTCGTTGCAGGTGGAACACAAGCAACTTTTCTCCCGCAGTGTACCCAATGGGCCTTTGCCCGAAAGAACTTCTATACTCAAGGTGTCCCGCGTGGAGTGAAATGCCTAAACCAAGGCAGGCTCTAATGAGGTCTCTAAGCATTTCCCCTCCCTAAACACGGCAGTTTTACCCAAAGAACTCTGCTTTAGTTGCAGGTGCAACACAAGCAGCATTTCTCCCACTGTGTACTCTTTGGGCTCTGCCACGAATGAACTTCTATATTCAAGGTTTCCCACCTGGAGCGAACTGCCTTAACCAAGGCAGGCGGTAGTGAGGACTGTAAGCATTTCCACTCCCCAAACTCGCAGTTTTAACGAATGAACTCTGCTTTAGTTGCAGGTGGAACACACGCAGGTTTTCTCCCACAGTGTACACAAAGGGCCTTTCCCCGAATGAACGTCTATACGCAGGGGGTCCCGCGTGGAGTGAACTACCTCAACCAAGGGAGGTTCCTCCTATGCCTCTAAGCGTTTCCTCTCCCAAAACACGCAGTTTTACCCGAAGAACTCTGCTTTAGTTGCAGGTGGAACACAAGCAACTTTTCACCCACAGTGTACACAATGGGCTTTTCGCCGAATGAAATTCGACACGCAGAGTTTCCCTCGTGGAGTGAAATGCCTAAACCGAGGCAGGCTCTAGTGAGGCCTCTAAGCATTTCCTCTCCCAAAACACGGCAGTTTTACCCGAAGAACTCTGCTTTAGTTCCAGGTGTAACACAAGCAGCATTTCTCCATCAGTGCACACAATGGGCACTTTCCCGAATGAACTTGTTCTCTATGCAGAGTGTCCCGCGTGGAGCGAACTGCCTCAACCGTGGCAGGCTCTACTGTGGTCTCTAAGGAATTCCTCTCGGAAAACACGGCACTTTTACCCGAAGAACTCTGCCCTAATTGCAGGTGGAACACAAGCTGCATTTCTCCCACATTGTACACAAAGGGCCCTACCCCAAATGAACTTCTATATATAGGGTGTCCCACGTGCAGTGAACTGCCTCAAGCAAGGCAGGTTGTAGTAAGGACTGTAAGCCTTTCCTCTCCCAAAAGGCGCAGTTTTACCCGAAGAACTCTGCTTTCATTGCAGGTGGAACACAAGCAACTTTTCTCTCGCAGTGTACCCAATGGGACTTTGCCCGAAAGAACTTCTATACTCAAGGTGTCCCGCGTGGAGTGAAATGCCTAAACCAAGGCAGGCTCTAGTGAGGTCTCTAAGCATTCCCCTCCCAAAACACAGCAGTTTTACCCAAAGAACTCTGCTTTAGTTGCAGGTGGAACACAAGCAGCATTTCTCTCACTGTGTACTCTTTGGGCTCCTCCACGAATGAACTGCTACATGCAGGGTTTCCCACCTGGAGTGAACTGCCTTAACCAAGGCAGTCTGTAGTGAGGACTGTAAGCATTTCTACTCCCAAAACTCGCAGTTTTAACGAATGAACTCTGCGTTAGGTGCAGGTGGAACACAAGCAGGTTTTCTCCCGCAGTGTACACAATGGGCCTTTCCCCGAATGAACTTCTATACGCAGGGTGTCCCGCGTGGAGTGAACTACCTCAAACAAGGCAGGCTCTTCTTAGGCCTCTAAGCGTTTCCTCTCCCAAAACACGCCGTTTTACCTGAAGAACTCTGATTTAGTTGGAGGTGGAACACAAGCAGCTTTTCTCCCACTGTGTACACAGTGGCCTTGCACGAAAGAGCTTCTATACTCAAGGTGTCCCGCGTGGAGTGAAATGCCTAAACCGAGGCAGGCTCTAGTGAGGCCTCTAAGCATTTCCTCTCCCAAAACACGGCAGTTTTACCCGAAGAACTCTGCTTTAGTTCCAGGTGTAACACAAGCAGCATTTCTCCATCAGTGCACACAATGGGCACTTTCCCGAATGAACTTGTTCTCTATGCAGGGTGTCCCGCGTGGAGCGAACTGCCTCAACCATGGCAGGCTCTACTGTGGTCTCTAAGGAATTCCTCTCGGAAAACACGGCACTTTTACCCGAAGAACTCTGCCCTAATTGCAGGTGGAACACAAGCTGCATTTCTCCCACATTGTACACAAAGGGCCCTACCCCGAATGAACTTCTATATATAGGGTGTCCCACGTGCAGTGAACTGCCTCAAGCAAGGCAGGTTGTAGTAAGGACTGTAAGCCTTTCCTCTCCCAAAAGGCGCAGTTTTACCCGAAGAACTCTGCTTTCATTGCAGGTGGAACACAAGCAACTTTTCTCTCGCAGTGTACCCAATGGGCCTTTGCCCGAAAGAACTTCTATACTCAAGGTGTCCCGCGTGGAGTGAAATGCCTAAACCAAGGCAGGCTCTAGTGAGGTCTCTAAGCATTCCCCTCCCAAAACACAGCAGTTTTACCCAAAGAACTCTGCTTTAGTTGCAGGTGGAACACAAGCAGCATTTCTCTCACTGTATACTCTTTGGGCTCCTCCACGAATGAACTGCTACATGCAGGGTTTCCCACCTGGAGTGAACTGCCTTAACCAAGGCAGTCTGTAGTGAGGACTGTAAGCATTTCCTCTCCCAAAACACGCAGTTTTACCCGAAGAACTCTGCTTTAGTTGCAGGTGGAACACAAGCAGCTTTTCTCCCACTGTGTACACAGTGGCCTTGCCCGAAAGAGATTCTATACTCAAGGTGTCCCGCGTGGAGTGAAATGCCTAAACCGAGGCAGGCTCTAGTGTGGCCTCTAAGCATTTCCTCTCCCAAAACACGGCAGTTTTACCCGAAAAACTCTGCTTTAGTTCCAGGTGTAACACAAGCAGCATTTCTCCATCAGTGCACACAATGGGCACTTTCCCGAATGCACTTGTTCTCTATGCAGGGTGTCCCGCGTGGAGCGCACTGCCTCAACCATGGCAGGCTCTACTGTGGTCTCTAAGGAATTTCTCTCTGAAAACACGGCACTTTTACCCGAAGAACTCTGCCCTAATTGCAGGTGGAACACAAGCTGCATTTCTCCCACATTGTACACAAAGGGCCCTACCCCGAATGAACTTCTATATATAGGGTGTCCCACGTGCAGTGAACTGCCTCAAGCAAGGCAGGTTGTAGTAAGGACTGTAAGCCTTTCCTCTCCCAAAAGGCGCAGTTTTACCCGAAGAACTCTGCTTTCATTGCAGGTGGAACACAAGCAACTTTTCTCTCGCAGTGTACCCAATGGGCCTTTGCCCGAAAGAACTTCTATACTCAAGGTGTCCCGCGTGGAGTGAAATGCCTAAACCAAGGCAGGCTCTAGTGAGGTCTCTAAGCATTCCCCTCCCAAAACACAGCAGTTTTACCCAAAGAACTCTGCTTTAGTTGCAGGTGGAACACAAGCAGCATTTCTCTCACTGTATACTCTTTGGGCTCCTCCACGAATGAACTGCTACATGCAGGGTTTCCCACCTGGAGTGAACTGCCTTAACCAAGGCAGTCTGTAGTGAGGACTGTAAGCTTTTCCTCTCCCAAAACACGCAGTTTTACCCGAAGAACTCTGCTTTAGTTGCAGGTGGAACACAAGCAGCTTTTCTCCCACTGTGTACACAGTGGCCTTGCCCGAAAGAGATTCTATACTCAAGGTGTCCCGCGTGGAGTGAAATGCCTAAACCGAGGCAGGCTCTAGTGTGGCCTCTAAGCATTTCCTCTCCCAAAACACGGCAGTTTTACCCGAAAAACTCTGCTTTAGTTCCAGGTGTAACACAAGCAGCATTTCTCCATCAGTGCACACAATGGGCACTTTCCCGAATGCACTTGTTCTCTATGCAGGGTGTCCCGCGTGGAGCGCACTGCCTCAACCATGGCAGGCTCTACTGTGGTCTCTAAGGAATTTCTCTCTGAAAACACGGCACTTTTACCCGAAGAACTCTGCCCTAATTGCAGGTGGAACACAAGCTGCATTTCTCCCACATTGTACACAAAGGGCCCTACCCCGAATGAACTTCTATATATAGGGTGTCCCACGTGCAGTGAACTGCCTCAAGCAAGGCAGGTTGTAGTAAGGACTGTAAGCCTTTCCTCTCCCAAAAGGCGCAGTTTTACCCGAAGAACTCTGCTTTCGTTGCAGGTGGAACACAAGCAACTTTTCTCCCGCAGTGTACCCAATGGGACTTTGCCCGAAAGAACTTCTATACTCAAGGTGTCCCGCGTGGAGTGAAATGCCTAAACCAAGGCAGGCTCTAGTGAGGTCTCTAAGCATTCCCCTCCCAAAACACAGCAGTTTTACCCAAAGAACTCTGCTTTAGTTGCAGGTGGAACACAAGCAGCATTTCTCCCACTGTGTACTCTTTGGGCTCTGCCACGAATGAACTTCTATATTCAAGGTTTCCCACCTGGAGCGAACTGCCTTAACCAAGGCAGGCGGTAGTGAGGACTGTAAGCATTTCCACTCCCCAAACTCGCAGTTTTAACGAATGAACTCTGCTTTAGATGCAGGTGGAACACACGCAGGTTTTCTCCCACAGTGTACACAAAGGGCCTTTCCCCGAATGAACGTCTATACGCAGGGGGTCCCGCGTGGAGTGAACTACCTCAACCAAGGGAGGTTCCTCCTATGCCTCTAAGCGTTTCCTCTCCCAAAACACGCAGTTTTACCCGAAGAACTCTGCTTTAGTTGCAGGTGGAACACAAGCAACTTTTCACCCACAGTGTACACAATGGGCTTTTCGCCGAATGAAATTCGACACGCAGGGTTTCCCTCGTGGAGTGAAATGCCTAAACCGAGGCAGGCTCTAGTGAGGCCTCTAAGCATTTCCTCTCCCAAAACACGGCAGTTTTACCCGAAAAACTCTGCTTTAGTTCCAGGTGTAACACAAGCAGCATTTCTCCATCAGTGCACACAATGGGCACTTCCCTGAATGAATTTGTTCTCTATGCATGGTGTCCCGCGAGGAGCGAACTGCCTCAACCATGGCAGGCTCTACGGTGGTCTCTAAGGAATTTCTCACTGAAAACACGGCACTTTTACCCGAAGAACTCTGCCCTAATTGCAGGTGGAACACAAGCTGCATTTCTCCCACATTGTACACAAAGGGCCCTACCCCGAATGAACTTCTATATATAGGGTGTCCCACGTGCAGTGAACTGCCTCAAGCAAGGCAGGTTGTAGTAAGGACTGTAAGCCTTTCCTCTCCCAAAAGGCGCAGTTTTACCCGAAGAACTCTGCTTTCATTGCAGGTGGAACACAAGCAACTTTTCTCTCGCAGTGTACCCAATGGGACTTTGCCCGAAAAAATTTCTATACTCAAGGTGTCCCGCGTGGAGTGAAATGCCTAAACCAAGGCAGGCTCTAGTGAGGTCTCTAAGCATTCCCCTCCCAAAACACAGCAGTTTTACCCAAAGAACTCTGCTTTAGTTGCAGGTGGAACACAAGCAGCATTTCTCTCACTGTGTACTCTTTGGGCTCCTCCACGAATGAACTGCTACATGCAGGGTTTCCCACCTGGAGTGAACTGCCTTAACCAAGGCAGTCTGTAGTGAGGACTGTAAGCATTTCTACTCCCAAAACTCGCAGTTTTAACGAATGAACTCTGCGTTAGGTGCAGGTGGAACACAAGCAGTTTTTCTCCCGCAGTGTACACAATGGGCCTTTCCCCGAATGAACTTCTATACGCAGGGTGTCCCGCGTGGAGTGAACTACCTCAAACAAGGCAGGCTCTTCTTAGGCCTCTAAGCGTTTCCTCTCCCAAAACACGCAGTTTTACCCGAAGAACTCTGATTTAGTTGGAGGTGGAACACAAGCAGCTTTTCTCCCACTGTGTACACAGTGGCCTTGCCCGAAAGAGCTTCTATACTCAAGGTGTCCCGCGTGGAGTGAAATGCCTAAACCGAGGCAGGCTCTAGTGAGGCCTCTAAGCATTTCCTCTCCCAAAACACGGCAGTTTTACCCGAAAAACTCTGCTTTAGTTCCAGGTGTAACACAAGCAGCATTTCTCCATCAGTGCACACAATGGGCACTTTCCCGAATGCACTTGTTCTCTATGCAGGGTGTCCCGCGTGGAGCGCACTGCCTCAACCATGGCAGGCTCTACTGTGGTCTCTAAGGAATTCCTCTCTGAAAACACGGCACTTTTACCCGAAGAACTCTGCCCTAATTGTAGGTGGAACACAAGCTGCATTTCTCCCACATTGTACACAAAGGGCCCTACCCCGAATGAACTTCTATATATAGGGTGTCCCACGTGCAGTGCACTGCCTCAAGCAAGGCAGGTTGTAGTAAGGACTGTAAGCATTTCCTCTCCCAAAAGGCGCAGTTTTACCCGAAGAACTCTGCTTTCGTTGCAGGTGGAACACAAGCAACTTTTCTCCCGCAGTGTACCCAATGGGCCTTTGCCCGAAAGAACTTCTATACTCAAGGTGTCCCGCGTGGAGTGAAATGCCTAAACCAAGGCAGGCTCTAGTGAGGTCTCTAAGCATTTCCCCTCCCTAAACACGGCAGTTTTACCCAAAGAACTCTGCTTTAGTTGCAGGTGCAACACAAGCAGCATTTCTCCCACTGTGTACTCTTTGGGCTCTGCCACGAATGAACTTCTATATTCAAGGTTTCCCACCTGGAGCGAACTGCCTTAACCAAGGCAGGCGGTAGTGAGGACTGTAAGCATTTCCACTCCCCAAACTCGCAGTTTTAACGAATGAACTCTGCTTTAGTTGCAGGTGGAACACACGCAGGTTTTCTCCCACAGTGTACACAAAGGGCCTTTCCCCGAATGAACGTCTATACGCAGGGGGTCCCGCGTGGAGTGAACTACCTCAACCAAGGGAGGTTCCTCCTATGCCTCTAAGCGTTTCCTCTCCCAAAACACGCAGTTTTACCCGAAGAACTCTGCTTTAGTTGCAGGTGGAACACAAGCAACTTTTCACCCACAGTGTACACAATGGGCTTTTCGCCGAATGAACTTCTACACGCAGGGTTTCCCTCGTGGAGTGAAATGCCTAAACCGAGGCAGGCTCTAGTGAGGCCTCTAAGCATTTCCTCTCCCAAAACACGGCAGTTTTACCCGAAGAACTCTGCTTTAGTTCCAGGTGTAACACAAGCAGCATTTCTCCATCAGTGCACACAATGGGCACTTCCCCGAATGAAATTGTTCTCTATGCATGGTGTCCCGCGAGGAGCGAACTGCCTCAACCATGGCAGGCTCTACGGTGGTCTCTAAGGAATTTCTCACTGAAAACACGGCACTTTTACCCGAAGAACTCTGCCCTAATTGCAGGTGGAACACAAGCTGCATTTCTCCCACATTGTACACAAAGGGCCCTACCCCGAATGAACTTCTATATATAGGGTGTCCCACGTGCAGTGAACTGCCTCAAGCAAGGCAGGTTGTAGTAAGGACTGTAAGCCTTTCCTCTCCCAAAAGGCGCAGTTTTACCCGAAGAACTCTGCTTTCATTGCAGGTGGAACACAAGCAACTTTTCTCTCGCAGTGTACCCAATGGGACTTTGCCCGAAAGAACTTCTATACTCAAGGTGTCCCGCGTGGAGTGAAATGCCTAAACCAAGGCAGGCTCTAGTGAGGTCTCTAAGCATTCCCCTCCCAAAACACAGCAGTTTTACCCAAAGAACTCTGCTTTCGTTGCAGGTGGAACACAAGCAGCATTTCTCTCACTGTGTACTCTTTGGGCTCCTCCACGAATGAACTGCTACATGCAGGGTTTCCCACCTGGAGTGAACTGCCTTAACCAAGGCAGTCTGTAGTGAGGACTGTAAGCATTTCTACTCCCAAAACTCGCAGTTTTAACGAATGAACTCTGCGTTAGGTGCAGGTGGAACACAAGCAGGTTTTCTCCCGCAGTGTACACAATGGGCCTTTCCCCGAATGAACTTCTATACGCAGGGTGTCCCGCGTGGAGTGAACTACCTCAAACAAGGCAGGCTCTTCTTAGGCCTCTAAGCGTTTCCTCTCCCAAAACACGCAGTTTTACCCGAAGAACTCTGATTTAGTTGGAGGTGGAACACAAGCAGCTTTTCTCCCACTGTGTACACAGTGGCCTTGCCCGAAAGAGCTTCTATACTCAAGGTGTCCCACGTGGAGTGAAATGCCTAAACCGAGGCAGGCTCTAGTGAGGCCTCCAAGCATTTCCTCTCCCAAAACACGGCAGTTTTACCCGAAGAACTCTGCTTTAGTTCCAGGTGTAACACAAGCAGCATTTCTCCATCAGTGCACACAAAGGGCACTTTCCCGAATGAACTTGTTCTCTATGCAGGGTGTCCCGCGTGGAGCGAACTGCCTCAACCATGGCAGGCTCTACTGTGGTCTCTAAGGAATTCCTCTCTGAAAACACGGCACTTTTACCCGAAGAACTCTGCCCTAATTGTAGGTGGAACACAAGCTGCATTTCTCCCACATTGTACACAAAGGGCCCTACCCCGAATGAACTTCTATATATAGGGTGTCCCACGTGCAGTGCACTGCCTCAAGCAAGGCAGGTTGTAGTAAGGACTGTAAGCATTTCCTCTCCCAAAAGGCGCAGTTTTACCCGAAGAACTCTGCTTTCGTTGCAGGTGGAACACAAGCAACTTTTCTCCCGCAGTGTACCCAATGGGCCTTTGCCCGAAAGAACTTCTATACTCAAGGTGTCCCGCGTGGAGTGAAATGCCTAAACCAAGGCAGGCTCTAGTGAGGTCTCTAAGCATTTCCCCTCCCTAAACACGGCAGTTTTACCCAAAGAACTCTGCTTTAGTTGCAGGTGCAACACAAGCAGCATTTCTCCCACTGTGTACTCTTTGGGCTCTGCCACGAATGAACTTCTATATTCAAGGTTTCCCACCTGGAGCGAACTGCCTTAACCAAGGCAGGCGGTAGTGAGGACTGTAAGCATTTCCACTCCCCAAACTCGCAGTTTTAACGAATGAACTCTGCTTTAGTTGCAGGTGGAACACACGCAGGTTTTCTCCCACAGTGTACACAAAGGGCCTTTCCCCGAATGAACGTCTATACGCAGGGGGTCCCGCGTGGAGTGAACTACCTCAACCAAGGGAGGTTCCTCCTATGCCTCTAAGCGTTTCCTCTCCCAAAACACGCAGTTTTACCCGAAGAACTCTGCTTTAGTTGCAGGTGGAACACAAGCAACTTTTCACCCACAGTGTACACAATGGGCTTTTCGCCGAATGAACTTCTACACGCAGGGTTTCCCTCGTGGAGTGAAATGCCTAAACCGAGGCAGGCTCTAGTGAGGCCTCTAAGCATTTCCTCTCCCAAAACACGGCAGTTTTACCCGAAGAACTCTGCTTTAGTTCCAGGTGTAACACAAGCAGCATTTCTCCATCAGTGCACACAATGGGCACTTCCCCGAATGAAATTGTTCTCTATGCATGGTGTCCCGCGAGGAGCGAACTGCCTCAACCATGGCAGGCTCTACGGTGGTCTCTAAGGAATTTCTCACTGAAAACACGGCACTTTTACCCGAAGAACTCTGCCCTAATTGCAGGTGGAACACAAGCTGCATTTCTCCCACATTGTACACAAAGGGCCCTACCCCGAATGAACTTCTATATATAGGGTGTCCCACGTGCAGTGAACTGCCTCAAGCAAGGCAGGTTGTAGTAAGGACTGTAAGCCTTTCCTCTCCCAAAAGGCGCAGTTTTACCCGAAGAACTCTGCTTTCATTGCAGGTGGAACACAAGCAACTTTTCTCTCGCAGTGTACCCAATGGGACTTTGCCCGAAAGAACTTCTATACTCAAGGTGTCCCGCGTGGAGTGAAATGCCTAAACCAAGGCAGGCTCTAGTGAGGTCTCTAAGCATTCCCCTCCCAAAACACAGCAGTTTTACCCAAAGAACTCTGCTTTCGTTGCAGGTGGAACACAAGCAGCATTTCTCTCACTGTGTACTCTTTGGGCTCCTCCACGAATGAACTGCTACATGCAGGGTTTCCCACCTGGAGTGAACTGCCTTAACCAAGGCAGTCTGTAGTGAGGACTGTAAGCATTTCTACTCCCAAAACTCGCAGTTTTAACGAATGAACTCTGCGTTAGGTGCAGGTGGAACACAAGCAGGTTTTCTCCCGCAGTGTACACAATGGGCCTTTCCCCGAATGAACTTCTATACGCAGGGTGTCCCGCGTGGAGTGAACTACCTCAAACAAGGCAGGCTCTTCTTAGGCCTCTAAGCGTTTCCTCTCCCAAAACACGCAGTTTTACCCGAAGAACTCTGATTTAGTTGGAGGTGGAACACAAGCAGCTTTTCTCCCACTGTGTACACAGTGGCCTTGCCCGAAAGAGCTTCTATACTCAAGGTGTCCCGCGTGGAGTGAAATGCCTAAACCGAGGCAGGCTCTAGTGAGGCCTCTAAGCATTTCCTCTCCCAAAACACGGCAGTTTTACACGAAAAACTCTGCTTTAGTTCCAGGTGTAACACAAGCAGCATTTCTCCATCAGTGCACACAATGGGCACTTTCCCGAATGCACTTGTTCTCTATGCAGGGTGTCCCGCGTGGAGCGCACTGCCTCAACCATGGCAGGCTCTACTGTGGTCTCTAAGGAATTCCTCTCTGAAAACACGGCACTTTTACCCGAAGAACTCTGCCCTAATTGTAGGTGGAACACAAGCTGCATTTCTCCCACATTGTACACAAAGGGCCCTACCCCGAATGAACTTCTATATATAGGGTGTCCCACGTGCAGTGAACTGCCTCAAGCAAGGCAGGTTGTAGTAAGGACTGTAAGCATTTCCTCTCCCAAATGGCGCAGTTTTACCCGAAGAACTCTGCTTTCGTTGCAGGTGGAACACAAGCAACTTTTCTCCCGCAGTGTACCCAATGGGCCTTTGCCCGAAAGAACTTCTATACTCAAGGTGTCCCGCGTGGAGTGAAATGCCTAAACCAAGGCAGGCTCTAGTGAGGTCTCTAAGCATTTCCCCTCCCTAAACACGGCAGTTTTACCCAAAGAACTCTGCTTTAGTTGCAGGTGCAACACAAGCAGCATTTCTCCCACTGTGTACTCTTTGGGCTCTGCCACGAATGAACTTCTATATTCAAGGTTTCCCACCTGGAGCGAACTGCCTTAACCAAGGCAGGCGGTAGTGAGGACTGTAAGCATTTCCACTCCCCAAACTCGCAGTTTTAACGAATGAACTCTGCTTTAGTTGCAGGTGGAACACACGCAGGTTTTCTCCCACAGTGTACACAAAGGGCCTTTCCCCGAATGAACGTCTATACGCAGGGGGTCCCACGTGGAGTGAACTACCTCAACCAAGGGAGGTTCCTCCTATGCCTCTAAGCGTTTCCTCTCCCAAAACACGCAGTTTTACCCGAAGAACTCTGCTTTAGTTGCAGGTGGAACACAAGCAACTTTTCACCCACAGTGTACACAATGGGCTTTTCGCCGAATGAACTTCTACACGCAGGGTTTCCCTCGTGGAGTGAAATGCCTAAACCGAGGCAGGCTCTAGTGAGGCCTCTAAGCATTTCCTCTCCCAAAACACGGCAGTTTTACCCGAAAAACTCTGCTTTAGTTCCAGGTGTAACACAAGCAGCATTTCTCCATCAGTGCACACAATGGGCACATCCCCGAATGAAATTGTTCTCTATGCATGATGTCCCGCGAGGATTGAACTGCCTCAACCATGGCAGGCTCTACGGTGGTCTCTAAGGAATTTCTCACTGAAAACACGGCACTTTTACCCGAAGAACTCTGCCCTAATTGCAGGTGGAACACAAGCTGCATTTCTCCCACATTGTACACAAAGGGCCCTACCCCGAATGAACTTCTATATATAGGGTGTCCCACGTGCAGTGAACTGCCTCAAGCAAGGCAGGTTGTAGTAAGGACTGTAAGCCTTTCCTCTCCCAAAAGGCGCAGTTTTACCCGAAGAACTCTGCTTTCATTGCAGGTGGAACACAAGCAACTTTTCTCTCGCAGTGTACCCAATGGGACTTTGCCCGAAAGAACTTCTATACTCAAGGTGTCCCTCGTGGAGTGAAATGCCTAAACCAAGGCAGGCTCTAGTGAGGTCTCTAAGCATTCCCCTCCCAAAACACAGCAGTTTTACCCAAAGAACTCTGCTTTAGTTGCAGGTGGAACACAAGCAGCATTTCTCTCACTGTGTACTCTTTGGGCTCCTCCACGAATGAACTGCTACATGCAGGGTTTCCCACCTGGAGTGAACTGCCTTAACCAAGGCAGTCTGTAGTGAGGACTGTAAGCATTTCTACTCCCAAAACTCGCAGTTTTAACGAATGAACTCTGCGTTAGGTGCAGGTGGAACACAAGCAGGTTTTCTCCCGCAGTGTACACAATGGGCCTTTCCCCGAATGAACTTCTATACGCAGGGTGTCCCGCGTGGAGTGAACTACCTCAAACAAGGCAGGCTCTTCTTAGGCCTCTAAGCGTTTCCTCTCCCAAAACACGCAGTTTTACCCGAAGAACTCTGATTTAGTTGGAGGTGGAACACAAGCAGCTTTTCTCCCACTGTGTACACAGTGGCCTTGCCCGAAAGAGCTTCTATACTCAAGGTGTCCCGCGTGGAGTGAAATGCCTAAACCGAGGCAGGCTCTAGTGAGGCCTCTAAGCATTTCCTCTCCCAAAACACGGCAGTTTTACCCGAAAAACTCTGCTTTAGTTCCAGGTGTAACACAAGCAGCATTTCTCCATCAGTGCACACAATGGGCACTTTCCCGAATGAACTTGTTCTCTATGCAGGGTGTCCCGCGTGGAGCGCACTGCCTCAACCATGGCAGGCTCTACTGTGGTCTCTAAGGAATTCCTCTCTGAAAACACGGCACTTTTACCCGAAGAACTCTGCCCTAATTGTAGGTGGAACACAAGCTGCATTTCTCCCACATTGTACACAAAGGGCCCTACCCCGAATGAACTTCTATATATAGGGTGTCCCACGTGCAGTGAACTGCCTCAAGCAAGGCAGGTTGTAGTAAGGACTGTAAGCCTTTCCTCTCCCAAAAGGCGCAGTTTTACCCGAAGAACTCTGCTTTCGTTGCAGGTGGAACACAAGCAACTTTTCTCCCGCAGTGTACCCAATGGGCCTTTGCCCGAAAGAACTTCTATACTCAAGGTGTCCCGCGTGGAGTGAAATGCCTAAACCAAGGCAGGCTCTAGTGAGGTCTCTAAGCATTTCCCCTCCCTAAACACGGCAGTTTTACCCAAAGAACTCTGCTTTAGTTGCAGGTGCAACACAAGCAGCATTTCTCCCACTGTGTACTCTTTGGGCTCTGCCACGAATGAACTTCTATATTCAAGGTTTCCCACCTGGAGCGAACTGCCTTAACCAAGGCAGGCGGTAGTGAGGACTGTAAGCATTTCCACTCCCCAAACTCGCAGTTTTAACGAATGAACTCTGCTTTAGTTGCAGGTGGAACACACGCAGGTTTTCTCCCACAGTGTACACAAAGGGCCTTTCCCCGAATGAACGTCTATACGCAGGGGGTCCCGCGTGGAGTGAACTACCTCAACCAAGGGAGGTTCCTCCTATGCCTCTAAGCGTTTCCTCTCCCAAAACACGCAGTTTTACCCGACGAACTCTGCTTTAGTTGCAGGTGGAACACAAGCAACTTTTCACCCACAGTGTACCCAATGGGCTTTTCGCCGAATGAACTTCTACACGCAGGGTTTCCCTCGTGGAGTGAAATGCCTAAACCGAGGCAGGCTCTAGTGAGGCCTCTAAGCATTTCTTCTCCCAAAACACGGCAGTTTTACCCGAAAAACTCTGCTTTAGTTCCAGGTGTAACACAAGCAGCATTTCTCCATCAGTGCACACAATGGGCACATCCCCGAATGAAATTGTTCTCTATGCATGATGTCCCGCGAGGAGCGAACTGCCTCAACCATGGCAGGCTCTACGGTGGTCTCTAAGGAATTTCTCACTGAAAACACGGCACTTTTACCCGAAGAACTCTGCCCTAATTGCAGGTGGAACACAAGCTGCATTTCTCCCACATTGTACACAAAGGGCCCTACCCCGAATGAACTTCTATATATAGGGTGTCCCACGTGCAGTGAACTGCCTCAAGCAAGGCAGGTTGTAGTAAGGACTGTAAGCCTTTCCTCTCCCAAAAGGCGCAGTTTTACCCGAAGAACTCTGCTTTCATTGCAGGTGGAACACAAGCAACTTTTCTCTCGCAGTGTACCCAATGGGACTTTGCCCGAAAGAACTTCTATACTCAAGGTGTCCCGCGTGGAGTGAAATGCCTAAACCAAGGCAGGCTCTAGTGAGGTCTCTAAGCATTCCCCTCCCAAAACACAGCAGTTTTACCCAAAGAACTCTGCTTTAGTTGCAGGTGGAACACAAGCAGCATTTCTCTCACTGTGTACTCTTTGGGCTCCTCCACGAATGAACTGCTACATGCAGGGTTTCCCACCTGGAGTGAACTGCCTTAACCAAGGCAGTCTGTAGAGAGGACTGTAAGCATTTCTACTCCCAAAACTCGCAGTTTTAACGAATGAACTCTGCGTTAGGTGCAGGTGGAACACAAGCAGGTTTTCTCCCGCAGTGTACACAATGGGCCTTTCCCCGAATGAACTTCTATAAGCAGGGTGTCCCGCGTGGAGTGAACTACCTCAAACAAGGCAGGCTCTTCTTAGGCCTCTAAGCGTTTCCTCTCCCAAAACACGCAGTTTTACCCGAAGAATTCTGATTTATTTGGAGGTGGAACACAAGAAGCTTTTCTCCCACTGTGTACACAGTGGCCTTGCCCGAAAGAGCTTCTATACTCAAGGTGTCCCGCGTGGAGTGAAATGCCTAAACCGAGGCAGGCTCTAGTGAGGCCTCTAAGCATTTCCTCTCCCAAAACACGGCAGTTTTACCCGAAAAACTCTGCTTTAGTTCCAGGTGTAACACAAGCAGCATTTCTCCATCAGTGCACACAATGGGCACTTTCCCGAATGAACTTGTTCTCTATGCAGGGTGTCCCGCGTGGAGCGAACTGCCTCAACCATGGCAGGCTCTACTGTGGTCTCTAAGGAATTCCTCTCTGAAAACACGGCACTTTTACCCGAAGAACTCTGCCCTAATTGCAGGTGGAACACAAGCTGCATTTCTCCCACATTGTACACAAAGGGCCCTACCCCGAATGAACTTCTATATATAGGGTGTCCCACGTGCAGTGAACTGCCTCAAGCAAGGCAGGTTGTAGTAAGGACTGTAAGCATTTCCTCTCCCAAAAGGCGCAGTTTTACCCGAAGAACTCTGCTTTCGTTGCAGGTGGAACACAAGCAACTTTTCTCCCACAGTGTACCCAATGGGCCATTGCCCGAAAGAACTTCTATACTCAAGGTGTCCCACGTGGAGTGAAATGCCTAAACCAAGGCAGGCTCTAGTGAGGTCTCTAAGCATTTCCCCTCCCTAAACACGGCAGTTTTACCCAAAGAACTCTGCTTTAGTTGCAGGTGCAACACAAGCAGCATTTCTCCCACTGTGTACTCTTTGGGCTCTGCCATGAATGAACTTCTATATTCAAGGTTTCCCACCTGGAGCGAACTGCCTTAACCAAGGCAGGCGGTAGTGAGGACTGTAAGCATTTCCACTCCCCAAACTCGCAGTTTTAACGAATGAACTCTGCTTTAGTTGCAGGTGGAACACACGCAGGTTTTCTCCCACAGTGTACACAAAGGGCCTTTCCCCGAATGAACGTCTATACGCAGGGGGTCCCGCGTGGAGTGAACTACCTCAACCAAGGGAGGTTCCTCCTATGCCTCTAAGCGTTTCCTCTCCCAAAACACGCAGTTTTACCCGAAGAACTCTGCTTTAGTTGCAGGTGGACCACAAGCAACTTTTCACCCACAGTGTACCCAATGGGCTTTTCGCTGAATGAACTTCTACACGCAGGGTTTCCCTCGTGGAGTGAAATGCCTAAACCGAGGCAGGCTCTAGTGAGGCCTCTAAGCATTTCCTCTCCCGAAACACGGCAGTTTTACCCGAAGAACTCTGCTTTAGTTCCAGGTGTAACACAAGCATCATTTCTCCATCAGTGCACACAATGGGCACTTTCCCGAATGAACTTGTTCTCTATGCAGGGTGTCCCGCGTGGAGCGAACTGCATCAACCATGGCAGGCTCTACTGTGGTCTCTAAGGAATTTCTCACTGAAAACACGGCACTTTTACCCGAAGAACTCTGCCTTAATTGCAGGTGGAACACAAGCTGCATTTCTCCCACATTGTACACAAAGGGCCCTACCCCGAATGAACTTCTATATATAGGGTGTCCCACGTGCAGTGAACGGCCTCAAGCAAGGCAGGTTGTAGTAAGGACTGTAAGCCTTTCCTCTCCCAAAAGGCGCAGTTTTACCCGAAGAACTCTGCTTTCATTGCAGGTGGAACACAAGCAACTTTTCTCTCGCAGTGTACCCAATGGGACTTTGCCCGAAAGAACTTCTATACTCAAGGTGTCCCGCGTGGAGTGAAATGCCTAAACCAAGGCAGGCTCTAGTGAGGTCTCTAAGCATTCCCCTCCCAAAACACAGCAGTTTTACCCAAAGAACTCTGCTTTAGTTGCAGGTGGAACACAAGCAGCATTTCTCTCACTGTGTACTCTTTGGGCTCCTCCACGAATGAACTGCTACATGCAGGGTTTCCCACCTGGAGCGAACTGCCTTAACCAAGGCAGGCTGTAGTGAGGACTGTAAGCATTTCTACTCCCAAAACTCGCAGTTTTAACGAATGAACTCTGCTTTAGTTGCAGGTGGAACACAAGCAGGTTTGCTCCCGCAGTGTACACAATGGGCCTTTCCCCGAATGAATTTCTATACGCAGGGTGTCCCGCGTTGAGTGAACTACCTCAAACAAGGCAGGCTCCTCTTAGGCCTCTAAGCGTTTCCTCTCCCAAAACACGCAGTTTTACCCGAAGAACTCTGATTTAGTTGGAGGTGGAACACAAGCAGCTTTTCTCCCACTGTGTACACAGTGGCCTTGCCCGAAAGAGATTCTATACTCAAGGTGTCCCGCGTGGAGTGAAATGCCTAAACCGAGGCAGGCTCTAGTGAGGGCTCTAAGCATTTCCTCTCCCAAAACACGGCAGTTTTACCCGAAAAACTCTGCTTTAGTTCCAGGTGTAACACAAGCAGCATTTCTCCATCAGTGCACACAATGGGCACTTTCCCGAATGAACTTGTTCTCTATGCAGGGTGTCCCGCGTGGAGCGAACTGCCTCAACCATGGCAGGCTCTACTGTGGTCTCTAAGGAATTCCTCTCGGAAAACACGGCACTTTTACCCGAAGAACTCTGCCCTAATTGCAGGTGGAACACAAGCTGCATTTCTCCCACATTGTACACAAAGGGCCCTACCCCGAATGAACTTCTATATATAGGGTGTCCCACGTGCAGTGAACTGCCTCAAGCAAGGCAGGTTGTAGTAAGGACTGTAAGCCTTTCCTCTCCCAAAAGGCGCAGTTTTACCCGAAGAACTCTGCTTTCATTGCAGGTGGAACACAAGCAAATTTCTCTCGCAGTGTACCCAATGGGCCTTTGCCCGAAAGAAATTCTATACTCAAGGTGTCCCGCGTGGAGTGAAATGCCTAAACCAAGGCAGGCTCTAGTGAGGTCTCTAAGCATTCCCCTCCCAAAACACAGCAGTTTTACCCAAAGAACTCTGCTTTAGTTGCAGGTGGAACACAAGCAGCATTTCTCTCACTGTGTACTCTTTGGGCTCCTCCACGAATGAACTGCTACATGCAGGGTTTCCCACCTGGAGCGAACTGCCTTAATCAAGGCAGGCTGTAGTAAGGACTGTAAGCATTTCTACTCCCAAAACTCGCAGTTTTAACGAATGAACTCTGCTTTAGTTGCAGGTGGAACACAAGCAGGTTTGCTCCCGCAGTGTACACAATGGGCCTTTCCCCGAATGAATTTCTATACGCAGGGTGTCCCGCGTGGAGTGAACTACCTCAAACAAGGCAGGCTCTTCTTAGGCCTCTAAGCGTTTCCTCTCCCAAAACACGCAGTTTTACCCGAAGAACTCTGATTTAGTTGGAGGTGGAACACAAGCAGCTTTTCTCCCACTGTGTACACAGTGGCCTTGCCCGAAAGAGCTTCTATACTCAAGGTGTCTCGCGTGGAGTGAAATGCCTAAACCGAGGCAGGCTCTAGTGAGGCCTCTAAGCATTTCCTCTCCCAAAACACGGCAGTTTTACCCGAAAAACTCTGCTTTAGTTCCAGGTGTAACACAAGCAGCATTTCTCCATCAGTGCACACAATGGGCACTTTCCCGAATGCACTTGTTCTCTATGCAGGGTGTCCCGCGTGGAGCGCACTGCCTCAACCATAGCAGGCTCTACTGTGGTCTCTAAGGAATTCCTCTCTGAAAACACGGCACTTTTACCCGAAGAACTCTGCCCTAATTGTAGGTGGAACACAAGCTGCATTTCTCCCACATTGTACACAAAGGGCCCTACCCCGAATGAACTTCTATATATAGGGTGTCCCACGTGCAGTGAACTGCCTCAAGCAAGGCAGGTTGTAGTAAGGACTGTAAGCATTTCCTCTCCCAAAAGGCGCAGTTTTACCCGAAGAACTCTGCTTTCGTTGCAGGTGGAACACAAGCAACTTTTCTCCCGCAGTGTACCCAATGGGCCTTTGCCCGAAAGAACTTCTATACTCAAGGTGTCCCGCGTGGAGTGAAATGCCTAAACCAAGGCAGGCTCTAGTGAGGTCTCTAAGCATTTCCCCTCCCTAAACACGGCAGTTTTACCCAAAGAACTCTGCTTTAGTTGCAGGTGCAACACAAGCAGCATTTCTCCCACTGTGTACTCTTTGGGCTCTGCCACGAATGAACTTCTATATTCAAGGTTTCCCACCTGGAGCGAACTGCCTTAACCAAGGCAGGCGGTAGTGAGGACTGTAAGCATTTCCACTCCCCAAACTCGCAGTTTTAACGAATGAACTCTGCTTTAGTTGCAGGTGGAACACACGCAGGTTTTCTCCCACAGTGTACACAAAGGGCCTTTCCCCGAATGAACGTCTATACGCAGGGGGTCCCGCGTGGAGTGAACTACCTCAACCAAGGGAGGTTCCTCCTATGCCTCTAAGCGTTTCCTCTCCCAAAACACGCAGTTTTACCCGAAGAACTCTGCTTTAGTTGCAGGTGGAACACAAGCAACTTTTCACCCACAGTGTACCCAATGGGCTTTTCACCGAATGAACTTCTACACGCAGGGTTTCCCTCGTGGAGTGAAATGCCTAAACCGAGGCAGGCTCTAGTGAGGCCTCTAAGCATTTCCTCTCCCAAAACACGGCAGTTTTACCCGAAAAACTCTGCTTTAGTTCCAGGTGTAACACAAGCAGCATTTCTCCATCAGTGCACACAATGGGCACATCCCCGAATGAAATTGTTCTCTATGCATGGTGTCCCGCGAGGAGCGAACTGCCTCAACCATGGCAGGCTCTACGGTGGTCTCTAAGGAATTTCTCACTGAAAACACGGCACTTTTACCCGAAGAACTCTGCCCTAATTGCAGGTGGAACACAAGCTGCATTTCTCCCACATTGTACACAAAGGGCCCTACCCCGAATGAACTTCTATATATAGGGTGTCCCACGTGCAGTGAACTGCCTCAAGCAAGGCAGGTTGTAGTAAGGACTGTAAGCCTTTCCTCTCCCAAAAGGCGCAGTTTTACCCGAAGAACTCTGCTTTCATTGCAGGTGGAACACAAGCAATTTTCTCTCGCAGTGTACCCAATGGGACTTTGCCCGAAAGAACTTCTATACTCAAGGTGTCCCGCGTGGAGTGAAATGCCTAAACCAAGGCAGGCTCTAGTGAGGTCTCTAAGCATTCCCCTCCCAAAAAACAGCAGTTTTACCCAAAGAACTCTGCTTTAGTTGCAGGTGGAACACAAGCAGCATTTCTCTCACTGTGTAATCTTTGGGCTCCCCCACGAATGAACTGCTACATGCAGGGTTTCCCACCTGGAGCGAACTGCCTTAATCAAGGCAGGCTGTAGTAAGGACTGTAAGCATTTCTACTCCCAAAACTCGCAGTTTTAACGAATGAACTCTGCTTTAGTTGCAGGTGGAACACAAGCAGGTTTGCTCCCGCAGTGTACACAATGGGCCTTTCCCCGAATGAATTTCTATACGCAGGGTGTCCCGCGTGGAGTGAACTACCTCAAACAAGGCAGGCTCTTCTTAGGCCTCTAAGCGTTTCCTCTCCCAAAACACGCAGTTTTACCCGAAGAACTCTGATTTAGTTGGAGGTGGAACACAAGCAGCTTTTCTCCCACTGTGTACACAGTGGCCTTGCCCGAAAGAGTTTCTATACTCAAGGTGTCCCGCGTGGAGTGAAATGCCTAAACCGAGGCAGGCTCTAGTGAGGCCTCTAAGCATTTCCTCTCCCAAAACACGGCAGTTTTACCCGAAAAACTCTGCTTTAGTTCCAGGTGTAACACAAGCAGCATTTCTCCATCAGTGCACACAATGGGCACTTTCCCGAATGCACTTGTTCTCTATGCAGGGTGTCCCGCGTGGAGCGCACTGCCTCAACCATGGCAGGCTCTACTGTGGTCTCTAAGGAATTCCTCTCTGAAAACACGGCACTTTTACCCGAAGAACTCTGCCCTAATTGTAGGTGGAACACAAGCTGCATTTCTCCCACATTGTACACAAAGGGCCCTACCCCGAATGAACTTCTATATATAGGGTGTCCCACGTGCAGTGAACTGCCTCAAGCAAGGCAGGTTGTAGTAAGGACTGTAAGCATTTCCTCTCCCAAAAGGCGCAGTTTTACCCGAAGAACTCTGCTTTCGTTGCAGGTGGAACACAAGCAACTTTTCTCCCGCAGTGTACCCAATGGGCCTTTGCCCGAAAGAACTTCTATACTCAAGGTGTCCCGCGTGGAGTGAAATGCCTAAACCAAGGCAGGCTCTAGTGAGGTCTCTAAGCATTTCCCCTCCCTAAACACGGCAGTTTTACCCAAAGAACTCTGCTTTAGTTGCAGGTGCAACACAAGCAGCATTTCTCCCACTGTGTACTCTTTGGGCTCTGCCACGAATGAACTTCTATATTCAAGGTTTCCCACCTGGAGCGAACTGCCTTAACCAAGGCAGGCGGTAGTGAGGACTGTAAGCATTTCCACTCCCCAAACTCGCAGTTTTAACGAATGAACTCTGCTTTAGTTGCAGGTGGAACACACGCAGGTTTTCTCCCACAGTGTACACAAAGGGCCTTTCCCCGAATGAACGTCTATACGCAGGGGGTCCCGCGTGGAGTGAACTACCTCAACCAAGGGAGGTTCCTCCTATGCCTCTAAGCGTTTCCTCTCCCAAAACACGCAGTTTTACCCGAAGAACTCTGCTTTAGTTGCAGGTGGACCACAAGCAACTTTTCACCCACAGTGTACCCAATGGGCTTTTCGCTGAATGAACTTCTACACGCAGGGTTTCCCTCGTGGAGTGAAATGCCTAAACCGAGGCAGGCTCTAGTGAGGCCTCTAAGCATTTCCTCTCCCAAAACACGGCAGTTTTACCCGAAAAACTCTGCTTTAGTTCCAGGTGTAACACAAGCAGCATTTCTCCATCAGTGCACACAATGGGCACATCCCCGAATGAAATTGTTCTCTATGCATGGTGTCCCACGAGGAGCGAACTGCCTCAACCATGGCAGGCTCTACGGTGGTCTCTAAGGAATTTCTCACTGAAAACACGGCACTTTTACCCGAAGAACTCTGCCCTAATTGCAGGTGGAACACAAGCTGCATTTCTCCCACATTGTACACAAAGGGCCCTACCCCAAATGAACTTCTATAT
Source organism: Mesoplodon mirus (assembly GCF_964341445.2). Classification (NCBI taxonomy): domain Eukaryota; kingdom Metazoa; phylum Chordata; class Mammalia; order Artiodactyla; family Ziphiidae; genus Mesoplodon; species Mesoplodon mirus. The sequence goes on from NW_028295669.1 coordinate 855,548, forward strand.
ATAGGGTGTCCCACGTGCAGTGAACTGCCTCAAGCAAGGCAGGTTGTAGTAAGGACTGTAAGCTTTCCTCTCCCAAAAGGCGCAGTTTTACCCGAAGAACTCTGCTTTCATTGCAGGTGGAACACAAGCAACTTTTCTCTCGCAGTGTACCCAATGGGACTTTGCCCGAAAGAAATTCTATACTCAAGGTGTCCCGCGTGGAGTGAAATGCCTAAACCAAGGCAGGCTCTAGTGAGGTCTCTAAGCATTCCCCTCCCAAAACACAGCAGTTTTACCCAAAGAACTCTGCTTTAGTTGCAGGTGGAACACAAGCAGCATTTCTCTCACTGTGTACTCTTTGGGCTCCTCCACGAATGAACTGCTACATGCAGGGTTTCCCACCTGGAGTGAACTGCCTTAACCAAGGCAGTCTGTAGTGAGGACTGTAAGCATTTCTACTCCCAAAACTCGCAGTTTTAACGAATGAACTCTGCTTTAGTTGCAGGTGGAACACAAGCAGTTTTGCTCCCGCAGTGTACACAATGGGCCTTTCCCCGAATGAATTTCTATACGCAGGGTGTCCCGCGTTGAGTGAACTACCTCAAACAAGGCAGGCTCTTCTTAGGCCTCTAAGCGTTTCCTCTCCCAAAACACGCAGTTTTACCCGAAGAACTCTGATTTAGTTGGAGGTGGAACACAAGCAGCTTTTCTCCCACTGTGTACACAGTGGCCTTGCCCGAAAGAGCTTCTATACTCAAGGTGTCCCGCCTGGAGTGAAATGCCTAAACCGAGGCAGGCTCTAGTGAGGCCTCTAAGCATTTCCTCTCCCAAAACACGGCAGTTTTACCCGAAAAACTCTGCTTTAGTTCCAGGTGTAACACAAGCAGCATTTCTCCATCAGTGCACACAATGGGCACTTTCCCGAATGCACTTGTTCTCTATGCAGGGTGTCCCGCGTGGAGCGCACTGCCTCAACCATGGCAGGCTCTACTGTGGTCTCTAAGGAATTCCTCTCTGAAAACACGGCACTTTTACCCGAAGAACTCTGCCCTAATTGTAGGTGGAACACAAGCTGCATTTCTCCCACATTGTACACAAAGGGCCCTACCCCGAATGAACTTCTATATATAGGGTGTCCCACGTGCAGTGAACTGCCTCAAGCAAGGCAGGTTGTAGTAAGGACTGTAAGCCTTTCCTCTCCCAAAAGGCGCAGTTTTACCCGAAGAACTCTGCTTTCGTTGCAGGTGGAACACAAGCAACTTTTCTCCCGCAGTGTACCCAATGGGCCTTTGCCCGAAAGAACTTCTATACTCAAGGTGTCCCACGTGGAGTGAAATGCCTAAACCAAGGCAGGCTCTAGTGAGGTCTCTAAGCATTTCCCCTCCCTAAACACGGCAGTTTTACCCAAAGAACTCTGCTTTAGTTGCAGGTGCAACACAAGCAGCATTTCTCCCACTGTGTACTCTTTGGGCTCTGCCACGAATGAACTTCTATATTCAAGGTTTCCCACCTGGAGCGAACTGCCTTAACCAAGGCAGGCGGTAGTGAGGACTGTAAGCATTTCCACTCCCCAAACTCGCAGTTTTAACGAATGAACTCTGCTTTATTTGCAGGTGGAACACACGCAGGTTTTCTCCCACAGTGTACACAAAGGGCCTTTCCCCGAATGAACGTCTATACGCAGGGGGTCCCGCGTGGAGTGAACTACCTCAACCAAGGGAGGTTCCTCCTATGCCTCTAAGCGTTTCCTCTCCCAAAACACGCAGTTTTACCCGAAGAACTCTGCTTTAGTTGCAGGTGGAACACAAGCAACTTTTCACCCACAGTGTACACAATGGGCTTTTCGCCGAATGAACTTCTACACGCAGGGTTTCCCTCGTGGAGTGAAATGCCTAAACCGAGGCAGGCTCTAGTGAGGCCTCTAAGCATTTCCTCTCCCAAAACACGGCAGTTTTACCCGAAAAACTCTGCTTTAGTTCCAGGTGTAACACAAGCAGCATTTCTCCATCAGTGCACACAATGGGCACATCCCCGAATGAAATTGTTCTCTATGCATGGTGTCCCGCGAGGAGCGAACTGCCTCAACCATGGCAGGCTCTACGGTGGTCTCTAAGGAATTTCTCACTGAAAACACGGCACTTTTACCCGTAGAACTCTGCCCTAATTGCAGGTGGAACACAAGCTGCATTTCTCCCACATTGTACACAAAGGGCCCTACCCCGAATGAACTTCTATATATAGGGTGTCCCACGTGCAGTGAACTGCCTCAAGCAAGGCAGGTTGTAGTAAGGACTGTAAGCCTTTCCTCTCCCAAAAGGCGCAGTTTTACCCGAAGAACTCTGCTTTCATTGCAGGTGGAACACAAGCAACTTTTCTCTCGCAGTGTACCCAATGGGACTTTGCCCGAAAGAACTTCTATACTCAAGGTGTCCCGCGTGGAGTGAAATGCCTAAACCAAGGCAGGCTCTAGTGAGGTCTCTAAGCATTCCCCTCCCAAAACACAGCAGTTTTACCCAAAGAACTCTGCTTTAGTTGCAGGTGGAACACAAGCAGCATTTCTCTCACTGTGTACTCTTTGGGCTCCTCCACGAATGAACTGCTACATGCAGGGTTTCCCACCTGGAGTGAACTGCCTTAACCAAGGCAGTCTGTAGTGAGGACTGTAAGCATTTCTACTCCCAAAACTCGCAGTTTTAACGAATGAACTCTGCGTTAGGTGCAGGTGGAACACAAGCAGGTTTTCTCCAGCAGTGTACACAATGGGCCTTTCCCCGAATGAACTTCTATAAGCAGGGTGTCCCGCGTGGAGTGAACTACCTCAAACAAGGCAGGCTCTTCTTAGGCCTCTAAGCGTTTCCTCTCCCAAAACACGCAGTTTTACCCGAAGAACTCTGATTTAGTTGGAGGTGGAACACAAGCAGCTTTTCTCCCACTGTGTACACAGTGGCCTTGCCCGAAAGAGCTTCTATACTCAAGGTGTCCCGCGTGGAGTGAAATGCCTAAACCGAGGCAGGCTCTAGTGAGGCCTCTAAGCATTTCCTCTCCCAAAACACGGCAGTTTTACCCGAAAAACTCTGCTTTAGTTCCAGGTGTAACACAAGCAGCATTTCTCCATCAGTGCACACAATGGGCACTTTCCCGAATGAACTTGTTCTCTATGCAGGGTGTCCCGCGTGGAGCGAACTGCCTCAACCATGGCAGGCTCTACTGTGGTCTCTAAGGAATTCCTCTCGGAAAACACGGCACTTTTACCCGAAGAACTCTGCCCTAATTGCAGGTGGAACACAAGCTGCATTTCTCCCACATTGTACACAAAGGGCCCTACCCCGAATGAACTTCTATATATACGGTGTCCCACGTGCAGTGAACTGCCTCAAGCAAGGCAGGTTGTAGTAAGGACTGTAAGCCTTTCCTCTCCCAAAAGGCGCAGTTTTACCCGAAGAACTCTGCTTTCGTTGCAGGTGGAACACAAGCAACTTTTCTCCCACAGTGTACCCAATGGGCCATTGCCCGAAAGAACTTCTATACTCAAGGTGTCCCACGTGGAGTGAAATGCCTAAACCAAGGCAGGCTCTAGTGAGGTCTCTAGGCATTTCCCCTCCCTAAACACGGCAGTTTTACCCAAAGAACTCTGCTTTAGTTGCAGGTGGAACACAAGCAGCATTTCTCCCACTGTGTACTCTTTGGGCTCTGCCATGAATGAACTTCTATATTCAAGGTTTCCCACCTGGAGCGAACTGCCTTAACCAAGGCAGGCGGTAGTGAGGACTGTAAGCATTTCCACTCCCCAAACTCGCAGTTTTAACGAATGAACTCTGCTTTAGTTGCAGGTGGAACACACGCAGGTTTTCTCCCACAGTGTACACAAAGGGCCTTTCCCCGAATGAACGTCTATACGCAGGGGGTCCCGCGTGGAGTGAACTACCTCAACCAAGGGAGGTTCCTCCTATGCCTCTAAGCATTTCCTCTCCCAAAACACGCAGTTTTACCCGAAGAACTCTGCTTTAGTTGCAGGTGGAACACAAGCAACTTTTCACCCACAGTGTACCCAATGGGCTTTTCGCTGAATGAACTTCTACACGCAGGGTTTCCCTCGTGGAGTGAAATGCCTAAACCGAGGCAGGCTCTAGTGAGGCCTCTAAGCATTTCCTCTCCCGAAACACGGCAGTTTTACCCGAAGAACTCTGCTTTAGTTCCAGGTGTAACACAAGCATCATTTCTCCATCAGTGCACACAATGGGCACTTTCCCGAATGAACCTGTTCTCTATGCAGGATGTCCTGCGTGGAGCGAACTGCCTCAACCATGGCAGGCTCTACTGTGGTCTCTAAGGAATTTCTCACTGAAAACACGGCACTTTTACCCGAAGAACTCTGCCTTAATTGCAGGTGGAACACAAGCTGCATTTCTCCCACATTGTACACAAAGGGCCCTACCCCGAATGAACTTCTATATATAGGGTGTCCCACGTGCAGTGAACTGCCTCAAGCAAGGCAGGTTGTAGTAAGGACTGTAAGCATTTCCTCTCCCAAAAGGCGCAGTTTTACCCGAAGAACTCTGCTTTCATTGCAGGTGGAATACAAGCAACTTTTCTCTCGCAGTGTACCCAATGGGACTTTGCCCGAAAGAAATTCTATACTCAAGGTGTCCCGCGTGGAGTGAAATGCCTAAACCAAGGCAGGCTCTAGTGAGGTCTCTAAGCATTCCCCTCCCAAAACACAGCAGTTTTACCCAAAGAACTCTGCTTTAGTTGCAGGTGGAACACAAGCAGCATTTCTCTCACTGTGTACTCTTTGGGCTCCTCCACGAATGAACTGCTACATGCAGGGTTTCCCACCTGGAGCGAACTGCCTTAACCAAGGCAGGCGGTAGTGAGGACTGTAAGCATTTCCACTCCCCAAACTCGCAGTTTTAACGAATGAACTCTGCTTTAGTTGCAGGTGGAACACACGCAGGTTTTCTCCCACAGTGTACACAAAGGGCCTTTCCCCGAATGAACGTCTATACGCAGGGGGTCCCGCGTGGAGTGAACTACCTCAACCAAGGGAGGTTCCTCCTATGCCTCTAAGCGTTTCCTCTCCCAAAACACGCAGTTTTACCCGAAGAACTCTGCTTTAGTTGCAGGTGGAACACAAGCAACTTTTCACCCACAGTGTACCCAATGGGCTTTTCGCCGAATGAACTTCTACACGCAGGGTTTCCCTCGTGGAGTGAAATGCCTAAACCGAGGCAGGCTCTAGTGAGGCCTCTAAGCATTTCCTCTCCCAAAACACGGCAGTTTTACCCGAAGAACTCTGCTTTAGTTCCAGGTGTAACACAAGCAGCATTTCTCTCACTGTGTACTCTTTGGGCTCCTCCACGAATGAACTGCTACATGCAAGGTTTCCCACCTGGAGCGAACTGCCTTAACCAAGGCAGTCTGTAGTAAGGACTGTAAGCATTTCTACTCCCAAAACTCGCAGTTTTAACGAATGAACTCTGCTTTAGTTGCAGGTGGAACACAAGCAGGTTTGCTCCCGCAGTGTACACAATGGGCCTTTCCCCGAATGAATTTCTATACGCAGGGTGTCCCGCGTGGAGTGAACTACCTCAAACAAGGCAGGCTCTTCTTAGGCCTCTAAGCGTTTCCTCTCCCAAAACACGCAGTTTTACCCGAAGAACTCTGATTTAGTTGGAGGTGGAACACAAGCAGCTTTTCTCCCACTGTGTACACAGTGGCCTTGCCCGAAAGAGCTTCTATACTCAAGGTGTCCCGCGTGGAGTGAAATGCCTAAACCGAGGCAGGCTCTAGTGAGGCCTCTAAGCATTTCCTCTCCCAAAACACGGCAGTTTTACCCGAAAAACTCTGCTTTAGTTCCAGGTGTAACACAAGCAGCATTTCTCCATCAGTGCACACAATGGGCACTTTCCCGAATGCACTTGTTCTCTATGCAGGGTGTCCCGCGTGGAGCGCACTGCCTCAACCATGGCAGGCTCTACTGTGGTCTCTAAGGAATTCCTCTCTGAAAACACGGCACTTTTACCCGAAGAACTCTGCCCTAATTGTAGGTGGAACACAAGCTGCATTTCTCCCACATTGTACACAAAGGGCCCTACCCCGAATGAACTTCTATATATAGGGTGTCCCACGTGCAGTGAACTGCCTCAAGCAAGGCAGGTTGTAGTAAGGACTGTAAGCATTTCCTCTCCCAAAAGGCGCAGTTTTACCCGAAGAACTCTGCTTTCGTTGCAGGTGGAACACAAGCAACTTTTCTCCCGCAGTGTACCCAATGGGCCTTTGCCCGAAAGAACTTCTATACTCAAGGTGTCCCGCGTGGAGTGAAATGCCTAAACCAAGGCAGGCTCTAGTGAGGTCTCTAAGCATTTCCCCTCCCTAAACACGGCAGTTTTACCCAAAGAACTCTGCTTTAGTTGCAGGTGCAACACAAGCAGCATTTCTCCCACTGTGTACTCTTTGGGCTCTGCCACGAATGAACTTCTATATTCAAGGTTTCCCACCTGGAGCGAACTGCCTTAACCAAGGCAGGCGGTAGTGAGGACTGTAAGCATTTCCACTCCCCAAACTCGCAGTTTTAACGAATGAACTCTGCTTTAGTTGCAGGTGGAACACACGCAGGTTTTCTCCCACAGTGTACACAAAGGGCCTTTCCCCGAATGAACGTCTATACGCAGGGGGTCCCGCGTGGAGTGAACTACCTCAACCAAGGGAGGTTCCTCCTATGCCTCTAAGCGTTTCCTCTCCCAAAACACGCAGTTTTACCCGAAGAACTCTGCTTTAGTTGCAGGTGGAACACAAGCAACTTTTCACCCACAGTGTACACAATGGGCTTTTCACCGAATGAACTTCTACACGCAGGGTTTCCCTCGTGGAGTGAAATGCCTAAACCGAGGCAGGCTCTAGTGAGGCCTCTAAGCATTTCCTCTCCCAAAACACGGCAGTTTTACCCGAAAAACTCTGCTTTAGTTCCAGGTGTAACACAAGCAGCATTTCTCCATCAGTGCACACAATGGGCACATCCCCGAATGAAATTGTTCTCTATGCATGGTGTCCCGCGAGGAGCGAACTGCCTCAACCATGGCAGGCTCTACGGTGGTCTCTAAGGAATTTCTCACTGAAAACACGGCACTTTTACCCGAAGAACTCTGCCCTAATTGCAGGTGGAACACAAGCTGCATTTCTCCCACATTGTACACAAAGGGCCCTACCCCGAATGAACTTCTATATATAGGGTGTCCCACGTGCAGTGAACTGCCTCAAGCAAGGCAGGTTGTAGTAAGGACTGTAAGCATTTCCTCTCCCAAAAGGCGCAGTTTTACCCGAAGAACTCTGCTTTCATTGCAGGTGGAACACAAGCAACTTTTCTCTCGCAGTGTACCCAATGGGACTTTGCCCGAAAGAACTTCTATACTCAAGGTGTCCCGCGTGGAGTGAAATGCCTAAACCAAGGCAGGCTCTAGTGAGGTCTCTAAGCATTCCCCTCCCAAAACACAGCAGTTTTACCCAAAGAACTCTGCTTTCGTTGCAGGTGGAACACAAGCAGCATTTCTCTCACTGTGTACTCTTTGGGCTCCTCCACGAATGAACTGCTACCTGCAGGGTTTCCCACCTGGAGTGAACTGCCTTAACCAAGGCAGTCTGTAGTGAGGACTGTAAGCATTTCTACTCCCAAAACTCGCAGTTTTAACGAATGAACTCTGCGTTAGGTGCAGGTGGAACACAAGCAGGTTTTCTCCCGCAGTGTACACAATGGGCCTTTCCCCGAATGAATTTCTATACGCAGGGTGTCCCGCGTGGAGTGAACTACCTCAAACAAGGCAGGCTCTTCTTAGGCCTCTAAGCATTTCCTCTTCCAAAACACGCAGTTTTACCCGAAGAACTCTGATTTAGTTGGAGGTGGAACACAAGCAGCTTTTCTCCCACTGTGTACACAGTGGCCTTGCCCGAAAGAGCTTCTATACTCAAGGTGTCCCGCGTGGAGTGAAATGCCTAAACCGAGGCAGGCTCTAGTGAGGCCTCTAAGCATTTCCTCTCCCAAAACACGGCAGTTTTACCCGAAAAACTCTGCTTTAGTTCCAGGTGTAACACAAGCAGCATTTCTCCATCAGTGCACACAATGGGCACTTTCCCGAATGAACTTGTTCTCTATGCAGGGTGTCCCGCGTGGAGCGAACTGCCTCAACCATGGCAGGCTCTACTGTGGTCTCTAAGGAATTCCTCTCTGAAAACACGGCACTTTTACCCGAAGAACTCTGCCCTAATTGCAGGTGGAACACAAGCTGCATTTCTCCCACATTGTACACAAAGGGCCCTACCCCGAATGAACTTCTATATATAGGGTGTCCCACGTGCAGTGAACTGCCTCAAGCAAGGCAGGTTGTAGTAAGGACTGTAAGCCTTTCCTCTCCCAAAAGGCGCAGTTTTACCCGAAGAACTCTGCTTTCATTGCAGGTGGAATACAAGCAACTTTTCTCTCGCAGTGTACCCAATGGGACTTTGCCCGAAAGAAATTCTATACTCAAGGTGTCCCGCGTGGAGTGAAATGCCTAAACCAAGGCAGGCTCTAGTGAGGTCTCTAAGCATTCCCCTCCCAAAACACAGCAGTTTTACCCAAAGAACTCTGCTTTAGTTGCAGGTGGAACACAAGCAGCATTTCTCTCACTGTGTACTCTTTGGGCTCCTCCACGAATGAACTGCTACATGCAGGGTTTCCCACCTGGAGCGAACTGCCTAAACCAAGGCAGGCTGTAGTGAGGACTGTAAGCATTTCTACTCCCAAAACTCGCAGTTTTAACGAATGAACTCTGCTTTAGTTGCAGGTGGAACACAAGCAGGTTTGCTCCCGCAGTGTACACAATGGGCCTTTCCCCGAATGAATTTCTATACGCAGGGTGTCCCGCGTGGAGTGAACTACCTCAAACAAGGCAGGCTCTTCTTAGGCCTCTAAGCGTTTCCTCTCCCAAAACACGCAGTTTTACCCGAAGAACTCTGATTTAGTTGGAGGTGGAACACAAGCAGCTTTTCTCCCTCTGTGTACACAGTGGCCTTGCCAGAAAGAGCTTCTATACTCAAGGTGTCCCGCCTGGAGTGAAATGCCTAAACCGAGGCAGGCTCTAGTGAGGCCTCTAAGCATTTCCTCTCCCAAAACACGGCAGTTTTACACGAAAAACTCTGCTTTAGTTCCAGGTGTAACACAAGCAGCATTTCTCCATCAGTGCACACAATGGGCACTTTCCCGAATGAACTTGTTCTCTATGCAGGGTGTCCCGCGTGGAGCGAACTGCCTCAACCATGGCAGGCTCTACTGTGGTCTCTAAGGAATTCCTCTCTGAAAACACGGCACTTTTACCCGAAGAACTCTGCCCTAATTGTAGGTGGAACACAAGCTGCATTTCTCCCACATTGTACACAAAGGGCCCTACCCCGAATGAACTTCTATATATAGGGTGTCCCACGTGCAGTGAACTGCCTCAAGCAAGGCAGGTTGTAGTAAGGACTGTAAGCCTTTCCTCTCCCAAAAGGCGCAGTTTTACACGAAGAACTCTGCTTTCATTGCAGGTGGAACACAAGCAACTTTTCTCTCGCAGTGTACCCAATGGGACTTTGCCCGAAAGAACTTCTATACTCAAGGTGTCCCGCGTGGAGTGAAATGCCTAAACCAAGGCAGGCTCTAGTGAGGTCTCTAAGCATTCCCCTCCCAAAACACAGCAGTTTTACCCAAAGAACTCTGCTTTAGTTGCAGGTGGAACACAAGCAGCATTTCTCTCACTGTGTACTCTTTGGGCTCCTCCACGAATGAACTGCTACATGCAGGGTTTCCCACCTGGAGTGAACTGCCTTAACCAAGGCAGTCTGTAGTGAGGACTGTAAGCATTTCTACTCCCAAAACTCGCAGTTTTAACGAATGAACTCTGCGTTAGGTGCAGGTGGAACACAAGCAGGTTTTCTCCCGCAGTGTACACAATGGGCCTTTCCCCGAATGAACTTCTATACGCAGGGTGTCCCGCGTGGAGTGAACTACCTCAAACAAGGCAGGCTCTTCTTAGGCCTCTAAGCATTTCCTCTCCCAAAACACGCAGTTTTACCCGAAGAACTCTGATTTAGTTGGAGGTGGAACACAAGCAGCTTTTCTCCCACTGTGTACACAGTGGCCTTGCCCGAAAGAGCTTCTATACTCAAGGTGTCCCGCGTGGAGTGAAATGCCTAAACCGAGGCAGGCTCTAGTGAGGCCTCTAAGCATTTCCTCTCCCAAAACACGGCAGTTTTACCCGAAAAACTCTGCTTTAGTTCCAGGTGTAACACAAGCAGCATTTCTCCATCAGTGCACACAATGGGCACTTTCCCGAATGAACTTGTTCTCTATGCAGGGTGTCCCGCGTGGAGCGAACTGCCTCAACCATGGCAGGCTCTACTGTGGTCTCTAAGGAATTCCTCTCTGAAAACACGGCACTTTTACCCGAAGAACTCTGCCCTAATTGCAGGTGGAACACAAGCTGCATTTCTCCCACATTGTACACAAAGGGCCCTACCCCGAATGAACTTCTATATATAGGGTGTCCCACGTGCAGTGAACTGCCTCAAGCAAGGCAGGTTGTAGTAAGGACTCTAAGCCTTTCCTCTCCCAAAAGGCGCAGTTTTACCCGAAGAACTCTGCTTTCATTGCAGGTGGAATACAAGCAACTTTACTCTCGCAGTGTACCCAATGGGACTTTGCCCGAAAGAAATTCTATACTCAAGGTGTCCCGCGTGGAGTGAAATGCCTAAACCAAGGCAGGCTCTAGTGAGGTCTCTAAGCATTCCCCTCCCAAAACACAGCAGTTTTACCCAAAGAACTCTGCTTTAGTTGCAGGTGGAACACAAGCAGCATTTCTCTCACTGTGTACTCTTTGGGCTCCTCCACGAATGAACTGCTACATGCAGGGTTTCCCACCTGGAGCGAACTGCCTTAACCAAGGCAGGCTGTAGTGAGGACTGTAAGCATTTCTACTCCCAAAACTCGCAGTTTTAACGAATGAACTCTGCTTTAGTTGCAGGTGGAACACAAGCAGGTTTGCTCCCGCAGTGTACACAATGGGCCTTTCCCCGAATGAATTTCTATACGCAGGGTGTCCCGCGTGGAGTGAACTACCTCAAACAAGGCAGGCTCTTCTTAGGCCTCTAAGCGTTTCCTCTCCCAAAACACGCAGTTTTACCCGAAGAACTCTGATTTAGTTGGAGGTGGAACACAAGCAGCTTTTCTCCCACTGTGTACACAGTGGCCTTGCCCGAAAGAGCTTCTATACTCAAGGTGTCCCGCGTGGAGTGAAATGCCTAAACCGAGGCAGGCTCTAGTGAGGCCTCTAAGCATTTCCTCTCCCAAAACACGGCAGTTTTACCCGAAAAACTCTGCTTTAGTTCCAGGTGTAACACAAGCAGCATTTCTCCATCAGTGCACACAATGGGCACTTTCCCGAATGAACTTGTTCTCTATGCAGGGTGTCCCGCGTGGAGCGAACTGCCTCAACCATGGCAGGCTCTACTGTGGTCTCTAAGGAATTCCTCTCTGAAAACACGGCACTTTTACCCGAAGAACTCTGCCCTAATTGTAGGTGGAACACAAGCTGCATTTCTCCCACATTGTACACAAAGGGCCCTACCCCGAATGAACTTCTATATATAGGGTGTCCCACGTGCAGTGAACTGCCTCAAGCAAGGCAGGTTGTAGTAAGGACTGTAAGCCTTTCCTCTCCCAAAAGGCGCAGTTTTACCCGAAGAACTCTGCTTTCGTTGCAGGTGGAACACAAGCAACTTTTCTCTCGCAGTGTACCCAATGGGCCTTTGCCCGAAAGAACTTCTATACTCAAGGTGTCCCGCGTGGAGTGAAATGCCTAAACCAAGGCAGGCTCTAGTGAGGTCTCTAAGCATTTCCCCTCCCTAAACACGGCAGTTTTACCCAAAGAACTCTGCTTTAGTTGCAGGTGCAACACAAGCAGCATTTCTCCCACTGTGTACTCTTTGGGCTCTGCCACGAATGAACTTCTATATTCAAGGTTTCCCACCTGGAGCGAACTGCCTTAACCAAGGCAGGCGGTAGTGAGGACTGTAAGCATTTCCACTCCCCAAACTCGCAGTTTTAACGAATGAACTCTGCTTTAGTTGCAGGTGGAACACACGCAGGTTTTCTCCCACAGTGTACACAAAGGGCCTTACCCCGAATGAACGTCTATACGCAGGGGGTCCCGCGTGGAGTGAACTACCTCAACCAAGGGAGGTTCCTCCTATGCCTCTAAGCGTTTCCTCTCCCAAAACACGCAGTTTTACCCGAAGAACTCTGCTTTAGTTGCAGGTGGAACACAAGCAACTTTTCACCCACAGTGTACCCAATGGGCTTTTCGCCGAATGAACTTCTACACGCAGGGTTTCCCTCGTGGAGTGAAATGCCTAAACCGAGGCAGGCTCTAGTGAGGCCTCTAAGCATTTCCTCTCCCAAAACACGGCAGTTTTACCCGAAGAACTCTGCTTTAGTTCCAGGTGTAACACAAGTAGCATTTCTCTCACTGTGTACTCTTTGGGCTCCTCCACGAATGAACTGCTACATGCAAGGTTTCCCACCTGGAGCGAACTGCCTTAACCAAGGCAGTCTGTAGTAAGGACTGTAAGCATTTCTACTCCCAAAACTCGCAGTTTTAACGAATGAACTCTGCTTTAGTTGCAGGTGGAACACAAGCAGGTTTGCTCCCGCAGTGTACACAATGGGCCTTTCCCCGAATGAATTTCTATACGCAGGGTGTCCCGCGTGGAGTGAACTTCCTCAAACAAGGCAGGCTCTTCTTAGGCCTCTAAGCGTTTCCTCTCCCAAAACACGCAGTTTTACCCGAAGAACTCTGATTTAGTTGGAGGTGGAACACAAGCAGCTTTTCTCCCACTGTGTACACAGTGGCCTTGCCCGAAAGAGCTTCTATACTCAAGGTGTCCCGCGTGGAGTGAAATGCCTAAACCGAGGCAGCCTCTAGTGAGGCCTCTAAGCATTTCCTCTCCCAAAACACGGCAGTTTTACCCGAAAAACTCTGCTTTAGTTCCAGGTGTAACACAAGCAGCATTTCTCCATCAGTGCACACAATGGGCACTTTCCCGAATGCACTTGTTCTCTATGCAGGGTGTCCCGCGTGGAGCGCACTGCCTCAACCATGGCAGGCTCTACTGTGGTCTCTAAGGAATTCCTCTCTGAAAACACGGCACTTTTACCCGAAGAACTCTGCCCTAATTGTAGGTGGAACACAAGCTGCATTTCTCCCACATTGTACACAAAGGGCCCTACCCCGAATGAACTTCTATATATAGGGTGTCCCACGTGCAGTGCACTGCCTCAAGCAAGGCAGGTTGTAGTAAGGACTGTAAGCATTTCCTCTCCCAAAAGGCGCAGTTTTACCCGAAGAACTCTGCTTTCGTTGCAGGTGGAACACAAGCAACTTTTCTCCCGCAGTGTACCCAATGGGCCTTTGCCCGAAAGAACTTCTATACTCAAGGTGTCCCGCGTGGAGTGAAATGCCTAAACCAAGGCAGGCTCTAGTGAGGTCTCTAAGCATTTCCCCTCCCTATACACGGCAGTTTTACCCAAAGAACTCTGCTTTAGTTGCAGGTGCAACACAAGCAGCATTTCTCCCACTGTGTACTCTTTGGGCTCTGCCACGAATGAACTTCTATATTCAAGGTTTCCCACCTGGAGCGAACTGCCTTAACCAAGGCAGGCGGTAGTGAGGACTGTAAGCATTTCCACTCCCCAAACTCGCAGTTTTAACGAATGAACTCTGCTTTAGTTGCAGGTGGAACACACGCAGGTTTTCTCCCACAGTGTACACAAAGGGCCTTTCCCCGAATGAACGTCTATACGCAGGGGGTCCCGCGTGGAGTGAACTACCTCAACCAAGGGAGGTTCCTCCTATGCCTCTAAGCGTTTCCTCTCCCAAAACACGCAGTTTTACCCGAAGAACTCTGCTTTAGTTGCAGGTGGAACACAAGCAACTTTTCACCCACAGTGTACACAATGGGCTTTTCACCGAATGAACTTCTACACGCAGGGTTTCCCTCGTGGAGTGAAATGCCTAAACCGAGGCAGGCTCTAGTGAGGCCTCTAAGCATTTCCTCTCCCAAAACATGGCAGTTTTACCCGAAAAACTCTGCTTTAGTTCCAGGTGTAACACAAGCAGCATTTCTCCATCAGTGCACACAATGGGCACATCCCCGAATGAAATTGTTCTCTATGCATGGTGTCCCGCGAGGAGCGAACTGCCTCAACCATGCCAGGCTCTACGGTGGTCTCTAAGGAATTTCTCACTGAAAACACGGCACTTTTACCCGAAGAACTCTGCCCTAATTGCAGGTGGAACACAAGCTGCATTTCTCCCACATTGTACACAAAGGGCCCTACCCCGAATGAACTTCTATATATAGGGTGTCCCACGTGCAGTGAACTGCCTCAAGCAAGGCAGGTTGTAGTAAGGACTGTAAGCCTTTCCTCTCCCAAAAGGCGCAGTTTTACCCGAAGAACTCTGCTTTCATTGCAGGTGGAACACAAGCAACTTTTCTCTCGCAGTGTACCCAATGGGACTTTGCCCGAAAGAACATCTATACTCAAGGTGTCCCGCGTGGAGTGAAATGCCTAAACCAAGGCAGGCTCTAGTGAGGTCTCTAAGCATTCCCCTCCCAAAACACAGCAGTTTTACCCAAAGAACTCTGCTTTCGTTGCAGGTGGAACACAAGCAGCATTTCTCTCACTGTGTACTCTTTGGGCTCCTCCACGAATGAACTGCTACATGCAGGGTTTCCCACCTGGAGTGAACTGCCTTAACCAAGGCAGTCTGTAGTGAGGACTGTAAGCATTTCTACTCCCAAAACTCGCCGTTTTAACGAATGAACTCTGCGTTAGGTGCAGGTGGAACACAAGCAGGTTTTCTCCCGCAGTGTACACAATGGGCCTTTCCCCGAATGAACTTCTATACGCAGGGTGTCCCGCGTGGAGTGAACTACCTCAAACAAGGCAGGCTCTTCTTAGGCCTCTAAGCATTTCCTCTCCCAAAACACGCAGTTTTACCCGAAGAACTCTGATTTAGTTGGAGGTGGAACACAAGCAGCTTTTCTCCCACTGTGTACACAGTGGCCTTGCCCGAAAGAGCTTCTATACTCAAGGTGTCCCGCGTGGAGTGAAATGCCTAAACCGAGGCAGGCTCTAGTGAGGCCTCTAAGCATTTCCTCTCCCAAAACACGGCAGTTTTACCCGAAAAACTCTGCTTTAGTTCCAGGTGTAACACAAGCAGCATTTCTCCATCAGTGCACACAATGGGCACTTTCCCGAATGAACTTGTTCTCTATGCAGGGTGTCCCGCGTGGAGCGAACTGCCTCAACCATGGCAGGCTCTACTGTGGTCTCTAAGGAATTCCTCTCTGAAAACACGGCACTTTTACCCGAAGAACTCTGCCCTAATTGCAGGTGGAACACAAGCTGCATTTCTCCCACATTGTACACAAAGGGCCCTACCCCGAATGAACTTCTATATATAGGGTGTCCCACGTGCAGTGAACTGCCTCAAGCAAGGCAGGTTGTAGTAAGGACTGTAAGCCTTTCCTCTCCCAAAAGGCGCAGTTTTACCCGAAGAACTCTGCTTTCGTTGCAGGTGGAACACAAGCAACTTTTCTCCCACAGTGTACCCAATGGGCCATTGCCCGAAAGAACTTCTATACTCAAGGTGTCCCACGTGGAGTGAAATGCCTAAACAAAGGCAGGCTCTAGTGAGGTCTCTAAGCATTTCCCCTCCCTAAACACGGCAGTTTTACCCAAAGAACTCTGCTTTAGTTGCAGGTGCAACACAAGCAGCATTTCTCCCACTGTGTACTCTTTGGGCTCTGCCATGAATGAACTTCAATATTCAAGGTTTCCCACCTGGAGCGAACTGCCTTAACCAAGGCAGGCGGTAGTGAGGACTGTAAGCATTTCCACTCCCCAAACTCGCAGTTTTAACGAATGAACTCTGCTTTAGTTGCAGGTGGAACACACGCAGGTTTTCTCCCACAGTGTACACAAAGGGCCTTTCCCCGAATGAACGTCTATACGCAGGGGGTCCCGCGTGGAGTGAACTACCTCAACCAAGGGAGGTTCCTCCTATGCCTCTAAGCGTTTCCTCTCCCAAAACACGCAGTTTTACCCGAAGAACTCTGCTTTAGTTGCAGGTGGAACACAAGCAACTTTTCACCCACAGTGTACCCAATGGGCTTTTCGCTGAATGAAATTCGACACGCAGGGTTTCCCTCGTGGAGTGAAATGCCTAAACCGAGGCAGGCTCTAGTGAGGCCTCTAAGCATTTCCTCTCCCCAAACACGGCAGTTTTACCCGAAGAACTCTGCTTTAGTTCCAGGTGTAACACAAGCATCATTTCTCCATCAGTGCACACAATGGGCACTTTCCCGAATGATCTTGTTCTCTATGCAGGGTGTCCCGCGTGGAGCGAACTGCCTCAACCATGGCAGGCTCTACTGTGGTCTCTAAGGAATTTCTCACTGAAAACACGGCACTTTTACCCGAAGAACTCTGCCTTAATTGCAGGTGGAACACAAGCTGCATTTCTCCCACATTGTACACAAAGGGCCCTACCCCGAATGAACTTCTATATATAGGGTGTCCCACGTGCAGTGAACTGCCTCAAGCAAGGCAGGTTGTAGTAAGGACTGTAAGCCTTTCCTCTCCCAAAAGGCGCAGTTTTACCCGAAGAACTCTGCTTTCATTGCAGGTGGAACACAAGCAACTTTTCTCTCGCAGTGTACCCAATGGGACTTTGCCCGAAAGAACTTCTATACTCAAGGTGTCCCGCGTGGAGTGAAATGCCTAAACCAAGGCAGGCTCTAGTGAGGTCTCTAAGCATTCCCCTCCCAAAACACAGCAGTTTTACCCAAAGAACTCTGCTTTAGTTGCAGGTGGAACACAAGCAGCATTTCTCTCACTGTGTACTCTTTGGGCTCCTCCACGAATGAACTGCTACATGCAGGGTTTCCCACCTGGAGCGAACTGCCTTAACCAAGGCAGGCTGTAGTGAGGACTGTAAGCATTTCTACTCCCAAAACTCGCAGTTTTAACGAATGAACTCTGCTTTAGTTGCAGGTGGAACACAAGCAGGTTTGCTCCCGCAGTGTACACAATGGGCCTTTCCCCGAATGAATTTCTATACGCAGGGTGTCCCGCGTTGAGTGAACTACCTCAAACAAGGCAGGCTCTTCTTAGGCCTCTAAGCGTTTCCTCTCCCAAAACACGCAGTTTTACCCGAAGAACTCTGATTTAGTTGCAGGTGGAACACAAGCAGCTTTTCTCCCACTGTGTACACAGTGGCCTTGCCCGAAAGAGCTTCTATACTCAAGGTGTCCCGCGTGGAGTGAAATGCCTATACCGAGGCAGGCTCTAGTGAGGCCTCTAAGCATTTCCTCTCCCAAAACACGGCAGTTTTACACGAAAAGCTCTGCTTTAGTTGCAGGTGTAACACAAGCAGCATTTCTCCATCAGTGCACACAATGGGCACTTTCCCGAATGAACTTGTTCTCTATGCAGGGTGTCCCGCGTGGAGCGAACTGCCTCAACCATGGCAGGCTCTACTGTGGTCTCTAAGGAATTCCTCTCTGAAAACACGGCCCTTTTACCCGAAGAACTCTGCCCTAATTGTAGGTGGAACACAAGCTGCATTTCTCCCACATTGTACACAAAGGGCCCTACCCCGAATGAACTTCTATATATAGGGTGTCCCACGTGCAGTGAACTGCCTCAAGCAAGGCAGGTTGTAGTAAGGACTGTAAGCCTTTCCTCTCCCAAAAGGCACAGTTTTACCCGAAGAACTCTGCTTTCGTTGCAGGTGGAACACAAGCAACTTTTCTCCCGCAGTGTACCCAATGGGCCTTTGCCCGAAAGAACTTCTATACTCAAGGTGTCCCGCGTGGAGTGAAATGCCTAAACCAAGGCAGGCTCTAGTGAGGTCTCTAAGCATTTCCCCTCCCTAAACACGGCAGTTTTACCCAAAGAACTCTGCTTTAGTTGCAGGTGCAACACAAGCAGCATTTCTCCCACTGTGTACTCTTTGGGCTCTGCCACGAATGAACTTCTATATTCAAGGTTTCCCACCTGGAGCGAACTGCCTTAACCAAGGCAGGCGGTAGTGAGGACTGTAAGCATTTCCACTCCCCAAACTCGCAGTTTTAACGAATGAACTCTGCTTTAGTTGCAGGTGGAACACACGCAGGTTTTCTCCCACAGTGTACACAAAGGGCCTTTCCCCGAATGAACGTCTATACGCAGGGGGTCCCGCGTGGAGTGAACTACCTCAACCAAGGGAGGTTCCTCCTATGCCTCTAAGCGTTTCCTCTCCCAAAACACGCAGTTTTACCCGAAGAACTCTGCTTTAGTTGCAGGTGGAACACAAGCAACTTTTCACCCACAGTGTACCCAATGGGCTTTTCGCCGAATGAAATTCTACACGCAGGGTTTCCCTCGTGGAGTGAAATGCCTAAACCGAGGCAGGCTCTAGTGAGGCCTCTAAGCATTTCCTCTCCCCAAACACGGCAGTTTTACCCGAAGAACTCTGCTTTAGTTCCAGGTGTAACACAAGCAGCATTTCTCCATCAGTGCACACAATGGGCACTTTCCCGAATGAACTTGTTCTCTATGCAGGGTGTCCCGCGAGGAGCGAACTGCCTCAACCATGGCAGGCTCTACTGTGGTCTCTAAGGAATTCCTCTCGGAAAACACGGCACTTTTACCCGAAGAACTCTGCCCTAATTGCAGGTGGAACACAAGCTGCATTTCTCCCACATTGTACACAAAGGGCCCTACCCCGAATGAACTTCTATATATAGGGTGTCCCACGTGCAGTGAACTGCCTCAAGCAAGGCAGGTTGTAGTAAGGACTGTAAGCATTTCCTCTCCCAAAAGGCGCAGTTTTACCCGAAGAACTCTGCTTTCGTTGCAGGTGGAACACAAGCAACTTTTCTCCCGCAGTGTACCCAATGGGCCTTTGCCCGAAAGAACTTCTATACTCAAGGTGTCCCGCGTGGAGTGAAATGCCTAAACCAAGGCAGGCTCTAGTGAGGTCTCTAAGCATTTCCCCTCCCTAAACACGGCAGTTTTACCCAAAGAACTCTGCTTTAGTTGCAGGTGCAACACAAGCAGCATTTCTCCCACTGTGTACTCTTTGGGCTCTGCCACGAATGAACTTCTATATTCAAGGTTTCCCACCTGGAGCGAACTGCCTTAACCAAGGCAGGCGGTAGTGAGGACTGTAAGCATTTCCACTCCCCAAACTCGCAGTTTTAACGAATGAACTCTGCTTTAGTTGCAGGTGGAACACACGCAGGTTTTCTCCCACAGTGTACACAAAGGGCCTTTCCCCGAATGAACGTCTATACGCAGGGGGTCCCGCGTGGAGTGAACTACCTCAACCAAGGGAGGTTCCTCCTATGCCTCTAAGCGTTTCCTCTCCCAAAACACGCAGTTTTACCCGAAGAACTCTGCTTTAGTTGCAGGTGGAACACAAGCAACTTTTCACCCACAGTGTACACAATGGGCTTTTCACCGAATGAACTTCTACACGCAGGGTTTCCCTCGTGGAGTGAAATGCCTAAACCGAGGCAGGCTCTAGTGAGGCCTCTAAGCATTTCCTCTCCCAAAACATGGCAGTTTTACCCGAAAAACTCTGCTTTAGTTCCAGGTGTAACACAAGCAGCATTTCTCCATAAGTGCACACAATGGGCACATCCCCGAAAGAAATTGTTCTCTATGCATGGTGTCCCGCGAGGAGCGAACTGCCTCAACCATGGCAGGCTCTACGGTGGTCTCTAAGGAATTTCTCACTGAAAACACGGCACTTTTACCCGAAGAACTCTGCCCTAATTGCAGGTGGAACACAAGCTGCATTTCTCCCACATTGTACACAAAGGGCCCTACCCCGAATGAACTTCTATATATAGGGTGTCCCACGTGCAGTGAACTGCCTCAAGCAAGGCAGGTTGTAGTAAGGACTGTAAGCCTTTCCTCTCCCAAAAGGCGCAGTTTTACCCGAAGAACTCTGCTTTCATTGCAGGTGGAACACAAGCAACTTTTCTCCCACAGTGTACCCAATGGGCCATTGCCCGAAAGAACTTCTATACTCAAGGTGTCCCACGTGGAGTGAAATGCCTAAACAAAGGCAGGCTCTAGTGAGGTCTCTAAGCATTTCCCCTCCCTAAACACGGCAGTTTTACCCAAAGAACTCTGCTTTAGTTGCAGGTGCAACACAAGCAGCATTTCTCCCACTGTGTACTCTTTGGGCTCTGCCATGAATGAACTTCTATATTCAAGGTTTCCCACCTGGAGCGAACTGCCTTAACCAAGGCAGGCGGTAGTGAGGACTGTAAGCATTTCCACTCCCCAAACTCGCAGTTTTAACGAATGAACTCTGCTTTAGTTGCAGGTGGAACACACGCAGGTTTTCTCCCACAGTGTACACAAAGGGCCTTTCCCCGAATGAACGTCTATACGCAGGGGGTCCCGCGTGGAGTGAACTACCTCAACCAAGGGAGGTTCCTCCTATGCCTCTAAGCGTTTCCTCTCCCAAAACACGCAGTTTTACCCGAAGAACTCTGCTTTAGTTGCAGGTGGAACACAAGCAACTTTTCACCCACAGTGTACCCAATGGGCTTTTCGCTGAATGAAATTCGACACGCAGGGTTTCCCTCGTGGAGTGAAATGCCTAAACCGAGGCAGGCTCTAGTGAGGCCTCTAAGCATTTCCTCTCCCCAAACACGGCAGTTTTACCCGAAGAACTCTGCTTTAGTTCCAGGTGTAACACAAGCATCATTTCTCCATCAGTGCACACAATGGGCACTTTCCCGAATGATCTTGTTCTCTATGCAGGGTGTCCCGCGTGGAGCGAACTGCCTCAACCATGGCAGGCTCTACTGTGGTCTCTAAGGAATTTCTCACTGAAAACACGGCACTTTTACCCGAAGAACTCTGCCTTAATTGCAGGTGGAACACAAGCTGCATTTCTCCCACATTGTACACAAAGGGCCCTACCCCGAATGAACTTCTATATATAGGGTGTCCCACGTGCAGTGAACTGCCTCAAGCAAGGCAGGTTGTAGTAAGGACTGTAAGCCTTTCCTCTCCCAAAAGGCGCAGTTTTACCCGAAGAACTCTGCTTTCATTGCAGGTGGAACACAAGCAACTTTTCTCTCGCAGTGTACCCAATGGGACTTTGCCCGAAAGAACTTCTATACTCAAGGTGTCCCGCGTGGAGTGAAATGCCTAAACCAAGGCAGGCTCTAGTGAGGTCTCTAAGCATTCCCCTCCCAAAACACAGCAGTTTTACCCAAAGAACTCTGCTTTAGTTGCAGGTGGAACACAAGCAGCATTTCTCTCACTGTGTACTCTTTGGGCTCCTCCACGAATGAACTGCTACATGCAGGGTTTCCCACCTGGAGCGAACTGCCTTAACCAAGGCAGGCTGTAGTGAGGACTGTAAGCATTTCTACTCCCAAAACTCGCAGTTTTAACGAATGAACTCTGCTTTAGTTGCAGGTGGAACACAAGCAGGTTTGCTCCCGCAGTGTACACAATGGGCCTTTCCCCGAATGAATTTCTATACGCAGGGTGTCCCGCGTTGAGTGAACTACCTCAAACAAGGCAGGCTCTTCTTAGGCCTCTAAGCGTTTCCTCTCCCAAAACACGCAGTTTTACCCGAAGAACTCTGATTTAGTTGCAGGTGGAACACAAGCAGCTTTTCTCCCACTGTGTACACAGTGGCCTTGCCCGAAAGAGCTTCTATACTCAAGGTGTCCCGCGTGGAGTGAAATGCCTATACCGAGGCAGGCTCTAGTGAGGCCTCTAAGCATTTCCTCTCCCAAAACACGGCAGTTTTACACGAAAAGCTCTGCTTTAGTTGCAGGTGTAACACAAGCAGCATTTCTCCATCAGTGCACACAATGGGCACTTTCCCGAATGAACTTGTTCTCTATGCAGGGTGTCCCGCGTGGAGCGAACTGCCTCAACCATGGCAGGCTCTACTGTGGTCTCTAAGGAATTCCTCTCTGAAAACACGGCCCTTTTACCCGAAGAACTCTGCCCTAATTGTAGGTGGAACACAAGCTGCATTTCTCCCACATTGTACACAAAGGGCCCTACCCCGAATGAACTTCTATATATAGGGTGTCCCACGTGCAGTGAACTGCCTCAAGCAAGGCAGGTTGTAGTAAGGACTGTAAGCCTTTCCTCTCCCAAAAGGCACAGTTTTACCCGAAGAACTCTGCTTTCGTTGCAGGTGGAACACAAGCAACTTTTCTCCCGCAGTGTACCCAATGGGCCTTTGCCCGAAAGAACTTCTATACTCAAGGTGTCCCGCGTGGAGTGAAATGCCTAAACCAAGGCAGGCTCTAGTGAGGTCTCTAAGCATTTCCCCTCCCTAAACACGGCAGTTTTACCCAAAGAACTCTGCTTTAGTTGCAGGTGCAACACAAGCAGCATTTCTCCCACTGTGTACTCTTTGGGCTCTGCCACGAATGAACTTCTATATTCAAGGTTTCCCACCTGGAGCGAACTGCCTTAACCAAGGCAGGCGGTAGTGAGGACTGTAAGCATTTCCACTCCCCAAACTCGCAGTTTTAACGAATGAACTCTGCTTTAGTTGCAGGTGGAACACACGCAGGTTTTCTCCCACAGTGTACACAAAGGGCCTTTCCCCGAATGAACGTCTATACGCAGGGGGTCCCGCGTGGAGTGAACTACCTCAACCAAGGGAGGTTCCTCCTATGCCTCTAAGCGTTTCCTCTCCCAAAACACGCAGTTTTACCCGAAGAACTCTGCTTTAGTTGCAGGTGGAACACAAGCAACTTTTCACCCACAGTGTACCCAATGGGCTTTTCGCCGAATGAAATTCTACACGCAGGGTTTCCCTCGTGGAGTGAAATGCCTAAACCGAGGCAGGCTCTAGTGAGGCCTCTAAGCATTTCCTCTCCCCAAACACGGCAGTTTTACCCGAAGAACTCTGCTTTAGTTCCAGGTGTAACACAAGCAGCATTTCTCCATCAGTGCACACAATGGGCACTTTCCCGAATGAACTTGTTCTCTATGCAGGGTGTCCCGCGAGGAGCGAACTGCCTCAACCATGGCAGGCTCTACTGTGGTCTCTAAGGAATTCCTCTCGGAAAACACGGCACTTTTACCCGAAGAACTCTGCCCTAATTGCAGGTGGAACACAAGCTGCATTTCTCCCACATTGTACACAAAGGGCCCTACCCCGAATGAACTTCTATATATAGGGTGTCCCACGTGCAGTGAACTGCCTCAAGCAAGGCAGGTTGTAGTAAGGACTGTAAGCATTTCCTCTCCCAAAAGGCGCAGTTTTACCCGAAGAACTCTGCTTTCGTTGCAGGTGGAACACAAGCAACTTTTCTCCCGCAGTGTACCCAATGGGCCTTTGCCCGAAAGAACTTCTATACTCAAGGTGTCCCGCGTGGAGTGAAATGCCTAAACCAAGGCAGGCTCTAGTGAGGTCTCTAAGCATTTCCCCTCCCTAAACACGGCAGTTTTACCCAAAGAACTCTGCTTTAGTTGCAGGTGCAACACAAGCAGCATTTCTCCCACTGTGTACTCTTTGGGCTCTGCCACGAATGAACTTCTATATTCAAGGTTTCCCACCTGGAGCGAACTGCCTTAACCAAGGCAGGCGGTAGTGAGGACTGTAAGCATTTCCACTCCCCAAACTCGCAGTTTTAACGAATGAACTCTGCTTTAGTTGCAGGTGGAACACACGCAGGTTTTCTCCCACAGTGTACACAAAGGGCCTTTCCCCGAATGAACGTCTATACGCAGGGGGTCCCGCGTGGAGTGAACTACCTCAACCAAGGGAGGTTCCTCCTATGCCTCTAAGCGTTTCCTCTCCCAAAACACGCAGTTTTACCCGAAGAACTCTGCTTTAGTTGCAGGTGGAACACAAGCAACTTTTCACCCACAGTGTACACAATGGGCTTTTCACCGAATGAACTTCTACACGCAGGGTTTCCCTCGTGGAGTGAAATGCCTAAACCGAGGCAGGCTCTAGTGAGGCCTCTAAGCATTTCCTCTCCCAAAACACGGCAGTTTTACCCGAAAAACTCTGCTTTAGTTGCAGGTGTAACACAAGCAGCATTTCTCCATCAGTGCACACAATGGGCACTTTCCCGAATGAACTTGTTCTCTATGCAGGGTGTCCCGCGTGGAGCGAACTGCCTCAACCATGGCAGGCTCTACTGTGGTCTCTAAGGAATTCCTCTCTGAAAACACGGCACTTTTACCCGAAGAACTCTGCCCTAATTGCAGGTGGAACACAAGCTGCATTTCTCCCACATTGTACACAAAGGGCCCTACCCCGAATGAACTTCTATATATAGGGTGTCCCACGTGCAGTGAACTGCCTCAAGCAAGGCAGGTTGTAGTAAGGACTCTAAGCCTTTCCTCTCCCAAAAGGCGCAGTTTTACCCGAAGAACTCTGCTTTCATTGCAGGTGGAATACAAGCAACTTTACTCTCGCAGTGTACCCAATGGGACTTTGCCCGAAAGAAATTCTATACTCAAGGTGTCCCGCGTGGAGTGAAATGCCTAAACCAAGGCAGGCTCTAGTGAGGTCTCTAAGCATTTCCCCTCCCTAAACACGGCAGTTTTACCCAAAGAACTCTGCTTTAGTTGCAGGTGCAACACAAGCAGCATTTCTCCCACTGTGTACTCTTTGGGCTCTGCCACGAATGAACTTCTATATTCAAGGTTTCCCACCTGGAGCGAACTGCCTTAACCAAGGCAGGCGGTAGTGAGGACTGTAAGCATTTCCACTCCCCAAACTCGCAGTTTTAACGAATGAACTCTGCTTTAGTTGCAGGTGGAACACACGCAGGTTTTCTCCCACAGTGTACACAAAGGGCCTTTCCCCGAATGAACGTCTATACGCAGGGGGTCCCGCGTGGAGTGAACTACCTCAACCAAGGGAGGTTCCTCCTATGCCTCTAAGCGTTTCCTCTCCCAAAACACGCAGTTTTACCCGAAGAACTCTGCTTTAGTTGCAGGTGGAACACAAGCAACTTTTCACCCACAGTGTACCCAATGGGCTTTTCGCCGAATGAAATTCTACACGCAGGGTTTCCCTCGTGGAGTGAAATGCCTAAACCGAGGCAGGCTCTAGTGAGGCCTCTAAGCATTTCCTCTCCCCAAACACGGCAGTTTTACCCGAAGAACTCTGCTTTAGTTCCAGGTGTAACACAAGCAGCATTTCTCCATCAGTGCACACAATGGGCACTTTCCCGAATGAACTTGTTCTCTATGCAGGGTGTCCCGCGAGGAGCGAACTGCCTCAACCATGGCAGGCTCTACTGTGGTCTCTAAGGAATTCCTCTCGGAAAACACGGCACTTTTACCCGAAGAACTCTGCCCTAATTGCAGGTGGAACACAAGCTGCATTTCTCCCACATTGTACACAAAGGGCCCTACCCCGAATGAACTTCTATATATAGGGTGTCCCACGTGCAGTGAACTGCCTCAAGCAAGGCAGGTTGTAGTAAGGACTGTAAGCATTTCCTCTCCCAAAAGGCGCAGTTTTACCCGAAGAACTCTGCTTTCGTTGCAGGTGGAACACAAGCAACTTTTCTCCCGCAGTGTACCCAATGGGCCTTTGCCCGAAAGAACTTCTATACTCAAGGTGTCCCGCGTGGAGTGAAATGCCTAAACCAAGGCAGGCTCTAGTGAGGTCTCTAAGCATTTCCCCTCCCTAAACACGGCAGTTTTACCCAAAGAACTCTGCTTTAGTTGCAGGTGCAACACAAGCAGCATTTCTCCCACTGTGTACTCTTTGGGCTCTGCCACGAATGAACTTCTATATTCAAGGTTTCCCACCTGGAGCGAACTGCCTTAACCAAGGCAGGCGGTAGTGAGGACTGTAAGCATTTCCACTCCCCAAACTCGCAGTTTTAACGAATGAACTCTGCTTTAGTTGCAGGTGGAACACACGCAGGTTTTCTCCCACAGTGTACACAAAGGGCCTTTCCCCGAATGAACGTCTATACGCAGGGGGTCCCGCGTGGAGTGAACTACCTCAACCAAGGGAGGTTCCTCCTATGCCTCTAAGCGTTTCCTCTCCCAAAACACGCAGTTTTACCCGAAGAACTCTGCTTTAGTTGCAGGTGGAACACAAGCAACTTTTCACCCACAGTGTACACAATGGGCTTTTCACCGAATGAACTTCTACACGCAGGGTTTCCCTCGTGGAGTGAAATGCCTAAACCGAGGCAGGCTCTAGTGAGGCCTCTAAGCATTTCCTCTCCCAAAACACGGCAGTTTTACCCGAAAAACTCTGCTTTAGTTCCAGGTGTAACACAAGCAGCATTTCTCCATCAGTGCACACAATGGGCACTTTCCCGAATGAACTTGTTCTCTATGCAGGGTGTCCCGCGTGGAGCGAACTGCCTCAACCATGGCAGGCTCTACTGTGGTCTCTAAGGAATTCCTCTCTGAAAACACGGCACTTTTACCCGAAGAACTCTGCCCTAATTGCAGGTGGAACACAAGCTGCATTTCTCCCACATTGTACACAAAGGGCCCTACCCCGAATGAACTTCTATATATAGGGTGTCCCACGTGCAGTGAACTGCCTCAAGCAAGGCAGGTTGTAGTAAGGACTCTAAGCCTTTCCTCTCCCAAAAGGCGCAGTTTTACCCGAAGAACTCTGCTTTCATTGCAGGTGGAATACAAGCAACTTTACTCTCGCAGTGTACCCAATGGGACTTTGCCCGAAAGAAATTCTATACTCAAGGTGTCCCGCGTGGAGTGAAATGCCTAAACCAAGGCAGGCTCTAGTGAGGTCTCTAAGCATTCCCCTCCCAAAACACAGCAGTTTTACCCAAAGAACTCTGCTTTAGTTGCAGGTGGAACACAAGCAGCATTTCTCTCACTGTGTACTCTTTGGGCTCCTCCACGAATGAACTGCTACATGCAGGGTTTCCCACCTGGAGCGAACTGCCTTAACCAAGGCAGGCTGTAGTGAGGACTGTAAGCATTTCTACTCCCAAAACTCGCAGTTTTAACGAATGAACTCTGCTTTAGTTGCAGGTGGAACACAAGCAGGTTTGCTCCCGCAGTGTACACAATGGGCCTTTCCCCGAATGAATTTCTATACGCAGGGTGTCCCGCGTGGAGTGAACTACCTCAAACAAGGCAGGCTCTTCTTAGGCCTCTAAGCGTTTCCTCTCCCAAAACACGCAGTTTTACCCGAAGAACTCTGATTTAGTTGGAGGTGGAACACAAGCAGCTTTTCTCCCACTGTGTACACAGTGGCCTTGCCCGAAAGAGCTTCTATACTCAAGGTGTCCCGCGTGGAGTGAAATGCCTAAACCGAGGCAGGCTCTAGTGAGGCCTCTAAGCATTTCCTCTCCCAAAACACGGCAGTTTTACCCGAAAAACTCTGCTTTAGTTCCAGGTGTAACACAAGCAGCATTTCTCCATCAGTGCACACAATGGGCACTTTCCCGAATGAACTTGTTCTCTATGCAGGGTGTCCCGCGTGGAGCGAACTGCCTCAACCATGGCAGGCTCTACTGTGGTCTCTAAGGAATTCCTCTCTGAAAACACGGCACTTTTACCCGAAGAACTCTGCCCTAATTGTAGGTGGAACACAAGCTGCATTTCTCCCACATTGTACACAAAGGGCCCTACCCCGAATGAACTTCTATATATAGGGTGTCCCACGTGCAGTGAACTGCCTCAAGCAAGGCAGGTTGTAGTAAGGACTGTAAGCCTTTCCTCTCCCAAAAGGCGCAGTTTTACCCGAAGAACTCTGCTTTCGTTGCAGGTGGAACACAAGCAACTTTTCTCTCGCAGTGTACCCAATGGGCCTTTGCCCGAAAGAACTTCTATACTCAAGGTGTCCCGCGTGGAGTGAAATGCCTAAACCAAGGCAGGCTCTAGTGAGGTCTCTAAGCATTTCCCCTCCCTAAACACGGCAGTTTTACCCAAAGAACTCTGCTTTAGTTGCAGGTGCAACACAAGCAGCATTTCTCCCACTGTGTACTCTTTGGGCTCTGCCACGAATGAACTTCTATATTCAAGGTTTCCCACCTGGAGCGAACTGCCTTAACCAAGGCAGGCGGTAGTGAGGACTGTAAGCATTTCCACTCCCCAAACTCGCAGTTTTAACGAATGAACTCTGCTTTAGTTGCAGGTGGAACACACGCAGGTTTTCTCCCACAGTGTACACAAAGGGCCTTACCCCGAATGAACGTCTATACGCAGGGGGTCCCGCGTGGAGTGAACTACCTCAACCAAGGGAGGTTCCTCCTATGCCTCTAAGCGTTTCCTCTCCCAAAACACGCAGTTTTACCCGAAGAACTCTGCTTTAGTTGCAGGTGGAACACAAGCAACTTTTCACCCACAGTGTACCCAATGGGCTTTTCGCCGAATGAACTTCTACACGCAGGGTTTCCCTCGTGGAGTGAAATGCCTAAACCGAGGCAGGCTCTAGTGAGGCCTCTAAGCATTTCCTCTCCCAAAACACGGCAGTTTTACCCGAAGAACTCTGCTTTAGTTCCAGGTGTAACACAAGTAGCATTTCTCTCACTGTGTACTCTTTGGGCTCCTCCACGAATGAACTGCTACATGCAAGGTTTCCCACCTGGAGCGAACTGCCTTAACCAAGGCAGTCTGTAGTAAGGACTGTAAGCATTTCTACTCCCAAAACTCGCAGTTTTAACGAATGAACTCTGCTTTAGTTGCAGGTGGAACACAAGCAGGTTTGCTCCCGCAGTGTACACAATGGGCCTTTCCCCGAATGAATTTCTATACGCAGGGTGTCCCGCGTGGAGTGAACTTCCTCAAACAAGGCAGGCTCTTCTTAGGCCTCTAAGCGTTTCCTCTCCCAAAACACGCAGTTTTACCCGAAGAACTCTGATTTAGTTGGAGGTGGAACACAAGCAGCTTTTCTCCCACTGTGTACACAGTGGCCTTGCCCGAAAGAGCTTCTATACTCAAGGTGTCCCGCGTGGAGTGAAATGCCTAAACCGAGGCAGGCTCTAGTGAGGCCTCTAAGCATTTCCTCTCCCAAAACACGGCAGTTTTACCCGAAAAACTCTGCTTTAGTTCCAGGTGTAACACAAGCAGCATTTCTCCATCAGTGCACACAATGGGCACTTTCCCGAATGCACTTGTTCTCTATGCAGGGTGTCCCGCGTGGAGCGCACTGCCTCAACCATGGCAGGCTCTACTGTGGTCTCTAAGGAATTCCTCTCTGAAAACACGGCACTTTTACCCGAAGAACTCTGCCCTAATTGTAGGTGGAACACAAGCTGCATTTCTCCCACATTGTACACAAAGGGCCCTACCCCGAATGAACTTCTATATATAGGGTGTCCCACGTGCAGTGCACTGCCTCAAGCAAGGCAGGTTGTAGTAAGGACTGTAAGCATTTCCTCTCCCAAAAGGCGCAGTTTTACCCGAAGAACTCTGCTTTCGTTGCAGGTGGAACACAAGCAACTTTTCTCCCGCAGTGTACCCAATGGGCCTTTGCCCGAAAGAACTTCTATACTCAAGGTGTCCCGCGTGGAGTGAAATGCCTAAACCAAGGCAGGCTCTAGTGAGGTCTCTAAGCATTTCCCCTCCCTATACACGGCAGTTTTACCCAAAGAACTCTGCTTTAGTTGCAGGTGCAACACAAGCAGCATTTCTCCCACTGTGTACTCTTTGGGCTCTGCCACGAATGAACTTCTATATTCAAGGTTTCCCACCTGGAGCGAACTGCCTTAACCAAGGCAGGCGGTAGTGAGGACTGTAAGCATTTCCACTCCCCAAACTCGCAGTTTTAACGAATGAACTCTGCTTTAGTTGCAGGTGGAACACACGCAGGTTTTCTCCCACAGTGTACACAAAGGGCCTTTCCCCGAATGAACGTCTATACGCAGGGGGTCCCGCGTGGAGTGAACTACCTCAACCAAGGGAGGTTCCTCCTATGCCTCTAAGCGTTTCCTCTCCCAAAACACGCAGTTTTACCCGAAGAACTCTGCTTTAGTTGCAGGTGGAACACAAGCAACTTTTCACCCACAGTGTACACAATGGGCTTTTCACCGAATGAACTTCTACACGCAGGGTTTCCCTCGTGGAGTGAAATGCCTAAACCGAGGCAGGCTCTAGTGAGGCCTCTAAGCATTTCCTCTCCCAAAACATGGCAGTTTTACCCGAAAAACTCTGCTTTAGTTCCAGGTGTAACACAAGCAGCATTTCTCCATCAGTGCACACAATGGGCACATCCCCGAATGAAATTGTTCTCTATGCATGGTGTCCCGCGAGGAGCGAACTGCCTCAACCATGCCAGGCTCTACGGTGGTCTCTAAGGAATTTCTCACTGAAAACACGGCACTTTTACCCGAAGAACTCTGCCCTAATTGCAGGTGGAACACAAGCTGCATTTCTCCCACATTGTACACAAAGGGCCCTACCCCGAATGAACTTCTATATATAGGGTGTCCCACGTGCAGTGAACTGCCTCAAGCAAGGCAGGTTGTAGTAAGGACTGTAAGCCTTTCCTCTCCCAAAAGGCGCAGTTTTACCCGAAGAACTCTGCTTTCATTGCAGGTGGAACACAAGCAACTTTTCTCTCGCAGTGTACCCAATGGGACTTTGCCCGAAAGAACATCTATACTCAAGGTGTCCCGCGTGGAGTGAAATGCCTAAACCAAGGCAGGCTCTAGTGAGGTCTCTAAGCATTCCCCTCCCAAAACACAGCAGTTTTACCCAAAGAACTCTGCTTTCGTTGCAGGTGGAACACAAGCAGCATTTCTCTCACTGTGTACTCTTTGGGCTCCTCCACGAATGAACTGCTACATGCAGGGTTTCCCACCTGGAGTGAACTGCCTTAACCAAGGCAGTCTGTAGTGAGGACTGTAAGCATTTCTACTCCCAAAACTCGCAGTTTTAACGAATGAACTCTGCGTTAGGTGCAGGTGGAACACAAGCAGGTTTTCTCCCGCAGTGTACACAATGGGCCTTTCCCCGAATGAACTTCTATACGCAGGGTGTCCCGCGTGGAGTGAACTACCTCAAACAAGGCAGGCTCTTCTTAGGCCTCTAAGCATTTCCTCTCCCAAAACACGCAGTTTTACCCGAAGAACTCTGATTTAGTTGGAGGTGGAACACAAGCAGCTTTTCTCCCACTGTGTACACAGTGGCCTTGCCCGAAAGAGCTTCTATACTCAAGGTGTCCCGCGTGGAGTGAAATGCCTAAACCGAGGCAGGCTCTAGTGAGGCCTCTAAGCATTTCCTCTCCCAAAACACGGCAGTTTTACCCGAAAAACTCTGCTTTAGTTCCAGGTGTAACACAAGCAGCATTTCTCCATCAGTGCACACAATGGGCACTTTCCCGAATGAACTTGTTCTCTATGCAGGGTGTCCCGCGTGGAGCGAACTGCCTCAACCATGGCAGGCTCTACTGTGGTCTCTAAGGAATTCCTCTCTGAAAACACGGCACTTTTACCCGAAGAACTCTGCCCTAATTGCAGGTGGAACACAAGCTGCATTTCTCCCACATTGTACACAAAGGGCCCTACCCCGAATGAACTTCTATATATAGGGTGTCCCACGTGCAGTGAACTGCCTCAAGCAAGGCAGGTTGTAGTAAGGACTGTAAGCCTTTCCTCTCCCAAAAGGCGCAGTTTTACCCGAAGAACTCTGCTTTCGTTGCAGGTGGAACACAAGCAACTTTTCTCCCACAGTGTACCCAATGGGCCATTGCCCGAAAGAACTTCTATACTCAAGGTGTCCCACGTGGAGTGAAATGCCTAAACAAAGGCAGGCTCTAGTGAGGTCTCTAAGCATTTCCCCTCCCTAAACACGGCAGTTTTACCCAAAGAACTCTGCTTTAGTTGCAGGTGCAACACAAGCAGCATTTCTCCCACTGTGTACTCTTTGGGCTCTGCCATGAATGAACTTCAATATTCAAGGTTTCCCACCTGGAGCGAACTGCCTTAACCAAGGCAGGCGGTAGTGAGGACTGTAAGCATTTCCACTCCCCAAACTCGCAGTTTTAACGAATGAACTCTGCTTTAGTTGCAGGTGGAACACACGCAGGTTTTCTCCCACAGTGTACACAAAGGGCCTTTCCCCGAATGAACGTCTATACGCAGGGGGTCCCGCGTGGAGTGAACTACCTCAACCAAGGGAGGTTCCTCCTATGCCTCTAAGCGTTTCCTCTCCCAAAACACGCAGTTTTACCCGAAGAACTCTGCTTTAGTTGCAGGTGGAACACAAGCAACTTTTCACCCACAGTGTACCCAATGGGCTTTTCGCTGAATGAAATTCGACACGCAGGGTTTCCCTCGTGGAGTGAAATGCCTAAACCGAGGCAGGCTCTAGTGAGGCCTCTAAGCATTTCCTCTCCCCAAACACGGCAGTTTTACCCGAAGAGCTCTGCTTTAGTTCCAGGTGTAACACAAGCATCATTTCTCCATCAGTGCACACAATGGGCACTTTCCCGAATGATCTTGTTCTCTATGCAGGGTGTCCCGCGTGGAGCGAACTGCCTCAACCATGGCAGGCTCTACTGTGGTCTCTAAGGAATTTCTCACTGAAAACACGGCACTTTTACCCGAAGAACTCTGCCTTAATTGCAGGTGGAACACAAGCTGCATTTCTCCCACATTGTACACAAAGGGCCCTACCCCGAATGAACTTCTATATATAGGGTGTCCCACGTGCAGTGAACTGCCTCAAGCAAGGCAGGTTGTAGTAAGGACTGTAAGCCTTTCCTCTCCCAAAAGGCGCAGTTTTACCCGAAGAACTCTGCTTTCATTGCAGGTGGAACACAAGCAACTTTTCTCTCGCAGTGTACCCAATGGGACTTTGCCCGAAAGAACTTCTATACTCAAGGTGTCCCGCGTGGAGTGAAATGCCTAAACCAAGGCAGGCTCTAGTGAGGTCTCTAAGCATTCCCCTCCCAAAACACAGCAGTTTTACCCAAAGAACTCTGCTTTAGTTGCAGGTGGAACACAAGCAGCATTTCTCTCACTGTGTACTCTTTGGGCTCCTCCACGAATGAACTGCTACATGCAGGGTTTCCCACCTGGAGCGAACTGCCTTAACCAAGGCAGGCTGTAGTGAGGACTGTAAGCATTTCTACTCCCAAAACTCGCAGTTTTAACGAATGAACTCTGCTTTAGTTGCAGGTGGAACACAAGCAGGTTTGCTCCCGCAGTGTACACAATGGGCCTTTCCCCGAATGAATTTCTATACGCAGGGTGTCCCGCGTTGAGTGAACTACCTCAAACAAGGCAGGCTCTTCTTAGGCCTCTAAGCGTTTCCTCTCCCAAAACACGCAGTTTTACCCGAAGAACTCTGATTTAGTTGCAGGTGGAACACAAGCAGCTTTTCTCCCACTGTGTACACAGTGGCCTTGCCCGAAAGAGCTTCTATACTCAAGGTGTCCCGCGTGGAGTGAAATGCCTATACCGAGGCAGGCTCTAGTGAGGCCTCTAAGCATTTCCTCTCCCAAAACACGGCAGTTTTACACGAAAAACTCTGCTTTAGTTGCAGGTGTAACACAAGCAGCATTTCTCCATCAGTGCACACAATGGGCACTTTCCCGAATGAACTTGTTCTCTATGCAGGGTGTCCCGCGTGGAGCGAACTGCCTCAACCATGGCAGGCTCTACTGTGGTCTCTAAGGAATTCCTCTCTGAAAACACGGCCCTTTTACCCGAAGAACTCTGCCCTAATTGTAGGTGGAACACAAGCTGCATTTCTCCCACATTGTACACAAAGGGCCCTACCCCGAATGAACTTCTATATATAGGGTGTCCCACGTGCAGTGAACTGCCTCAAGCAAGGCAGGTTGTAGTAAGGACTGTAAGCCTTTCCTCTCCCAAAAGGCACAGTTTTACCCGAAGAACTCTGCTTTCGTTGCAGGTGGAACACAAGCAACTTTTCTCCCGCAGTGTACCCAATGGGCCTTTGCCCGAAAGAACTTCTATACTCAAGGTGTCCCGCGTGGAGTGAAATGCCTAAACCAAGGCAGGCTCTAGTGAGGTCTCTAAGCATTTCCCCTCCCTAAACACGGCAGTTTTACCCAAAGAACTCTGCTTTAGTTGCAGGTGCAACACAAGCAGCATTTCTCCCACTGTGTACTCTTTGGGCTCTGCCACGAATGAACTTCTATATTCAAGGTTTCCCACCTGGAGCGAACTGCCTTAACCAAGGCAGGCGGTAGTGAGGACTGTAAGCATTTCCACTCCCCAAACTCGCAGTTTTAACGAATGAACTCTGCTTTAGTTGCAGGTGGAACACACGCAGGTTTTCTCCCACAGTGTACACAAAGGGCCTTTCCCCGAATGAACGTCTATACGCAGGGGGTCCCGCGTGGAGTGAACTACCTCAACCAAGGGAGGTTCCTCCTATGCCTCTAAGCGTTTCCTCTCCCAAAACACGCAGTTTTACCCGAAGAACTCTGCTTTAGTTGCAGGTGGAACACAAGCAACTTTTCACCCACAGTGTACCCAATGGGCTTTTCGCCGAATGAAAT
This sequence comes from Mesoplodon mirus, assembly GCF_964341445.2. Classification (NCBI taxonomy): domain Eukaryota; kingdom Metazoa; phylum Chordata; class Mammalia; order Artiodactyla; family Ziphiidae; genus Mesoplodon; species Mesoplodon mirus. The sequence goes on from NW_028295669.1 coordinate 890,083, forward strand.
TCTACACGCAGGGTTTCCCTCGTGGAGTGAAATGCCTAAACCGAGGCAGGCTCTAGTGAGGCCTCTAAGCATTTCCTCTCCCCAAACACGGCAGTTTTACCCGAAGAACTCTGCTTTAGTTCCAGGTGTAACACAAGCAGCATTTCTCCATCAGTGCACACAATGGGCACTTTCCCGAATGAACTTGTTCTCTATGCAGGGTGTCCCGCGAGGAGCGAACTGCCTCAACCATGGCAGGCTCTACTGTGGTCTCTAAGGAATTCCTCTCGGAAAACACGGCACTTTTACCCGAAGAACTCTGCCCTAATTGCAGGTGGAACACAAGCTGCATTTCTCCCACATTGTACACAAAGGGCCCTACCCCGAATGAACTTCTATATATAGGGTGTCCCACGTGCAGTGAACTGCCTCAAGCAAGGCAGGTTGTAGTAAGGACTGTAAGCATTTCCTCTCCCAAAAGGCGCAGTTTTACCCGAAGAACTCTGCTTTCGTTGCAGGTGGAACACAAGCAACTTTTCTCCCGCAGTGTACCCAATGGGCCTTTGCCCGAAAGAACTTCTATACTCAAGGTGTCCCGCGTGGAGTGAAATGCCTAAACCAAGGCAGGCTCTAGTGAGGTCTCTAAGCATTTCCCCTCCCTAAACACGGCAGTTTTACCCAAAGAACTCTGCTTTAGTTGCAGGTGCAACACAAGCAGCATTTCTCCCACTGTGTACTCTTTGGGCTCTGCCACGAATGAACTTCTATATTCAAGGTTTCCCACCTGGAGCGAACTGCCTTAACCAAGGCAGGCGGTAGTGAGGACTGTAAGCATTTCCACTCCCCAAACTCGCAGTTTTAACGAATGAACTCTGCTTTAGTTGCAGGTGGAACACACGCAGGTTTTCTCCCACAGTGTACACAAAGGGCCTTTCCCCGAATGAACGTCTATACGCAGGGGGTCCCGCGTGGAGTGAACTACCTCAACCAAGGGAGGTTCCTCCTATGCCTCTAAGCGTTTCCTCTCCCAAAACACGCAGTTTTACCCGAAGAACTCTGCTTTAGTTGCAGGTGGAACACAAGCAACTTTTCACCCACAGTGTACACAATGGGCTTTTCACCGAATGAACTTCTACACGCAGGGTTTCCCTCGTGGAGTGAAATGCCTAAACCGAGGCAGGCTCTAGTGAGGCCTCTAAGCATTTCCTCTCCCAAAACATGGCAGTTTTACCCGAAAAACTCTGCTTTAGTTCCAGGTGTAACACAAGCAGCATTTCTCCATAAGTGCACACAATGGGCACATCCCCGAAAGAAATTGTTCTCTATGCATGGTGTCCCGCGAGGAGCGAACTGCCTCAACCATGGCAGGCTCTACGGTGGTCTCTAAGGAATTTCTCACTGAAAACACGGCACTTTTACCCGAAGAACTCTGCCCTAATTGCAGGTGGAACACAAGCTGCATTTCTCCCACATTGTACACAAAGGGCCCTACCCCGAATGAACTTCTATATATAGGGTGTCCCACGTGCAGTGAACTGCCTCAAGCAAGGCAGGTTGTAGTAAGGACTGTAAGCCTTTCCTCTCCCAAAAGGCGCAGTTTTACCCGAAGAACTCTGCTTTCATTGCAGGTGGAACACAAGCAACTTTTCTCCCACAGTGTACCCAATGGGCCATTGCCCGAAAGAACTTCTATACTCAAGGTGTCCCACGTGGAGTGAAATGCCTAAACAAAGGCAGGCTCTAGTGAGGTCTCTAAGCATTTCCCCTCCCTAAACACGGCAGTTTTACCCAAAGAACTCTGCTTTAGTTGCAGGTGCAACACAAGCAGCATTTCTCCCACTGTGTACTCTTTGGGCTCTGCCATGAATGAACTTCTATATTCAAGGTTTCCCACCTGGAGCGAACTGCCTTAACCAAGGCAGGCGGTAGTGAGGACTGTAAGCATTTCCACTCCCCAAACTCGCAGTTTTAACGAATGAACTCTGCTTTAGTTGCAGGTGGAACACACGCAGGTTTTCTCCCACAGTGTACACAAAGGGCCTTTCCCCGAATGAACGTCTATACGCAGGGGGTCCCGCGTGGAGTGAACTACCTCAACCAAGGGAGGTTCCTCCTATGCCTCTAAGCGTTTCCTCTCCCAAAACACGCAGTTTTACCCGAAGAACTCTGCTTTAGTTGCAGGTGGAACACAAGCAACTTTTCACCCACAGTGTACCCAATGGGCTTTTCGCTGAATGAAATTCGACACGCAGGGTTTCCCTCGTGGAGTGAAATGCCTAAACCGAGGCAGGCTCTAGTGAGGCCTCTAAGCATTTCCTCTCCCCAAACACGGCAGTTTTACCCGAAAAACTCTGCTTTAGTTCCAGGTGTAACACAAGCATCATTTCTCCATCAGTGCACACAATGGGCACTTTCCCGAATGATCTTGTTCTCTATGCAGGGTGTCCCGCGTGGAGCGAACTGCCTCAACCATGGCAGGCTCTACTGTGGTCTCTAAGGAATTTCTCACTGAAAACACGGCACTTTTACCCGAAGAACTCTGCCTTAATTGCAGGTGGAACACAAGCTGCATTTCTCCCACATTGTACACAAAGGGCCCTACCCCGAATGAACTTCTATATATAGGGTGTCCCACGTGCAGTGAACTGCCTCAAGCAAGGCAGGTTGTAGTAAGGACTGTAAGCCTTTCCTCTCCCAAAAGGCGCAGTTTTACCCGAAGAACTCTGCTTTCATTGCAGGTGGAACACAAGCAACTTTTCTCTCGCAGTGTACCCAATGGGACTTTGCCCGAAAGAACTTCTATACTCAAGGTGTCCCGCGTGGAGTGAAATGCCTAAACCAAGGCAGGCTCTAGTGAGGTCTCTAAGCATTCCCCTCCCAAAACACAGCAGTTTTACCCAAAGAACTCTGCTTTAGTTGCAGGTGGAACACAAGCAGCATTTCTCTCACTGTGTACTCTTTGGGCTCCTCCACGAATGAACTGCTACATGCAGGGTTTCCCACCTGGAGCGAACTGCCTTAACCAAGGCAGGCTGTAGTGAGGACTGTAAGCATTTCTACTCCCAAAACTCGCAGTTTTAACGAATGAACTCTGCTTTAGTTGCAGGTGGAACACAAGCAGGTTTGCTCCCGCAGTGTACACAATGGGCCTTTCCCCGAATGAATTTCTATACGCAGGGTGTCCCGCGTTGAGTGAACTACCTCAAACAAGGCAGGCTCTTCTTAGGCCTCTAAGCGTTTCCTCTCCCAAAACACGCAGTTTTACCCGAAGAACTCTGATTTAGTTGCAGGTGGAACACAAGCAGCTTTTCTCCCACTGTGTACACAGTGGCCTTGCCCGAAAGAGCTTCTATACTCAAGGTGTCCCGCGTGGAGTGAAATGCCTATACCGAGGCAGGCTCTAGTGAGGCCTCTAAGCATTTCCTCTCCCAAAACACGGCAGTTTTACACGAAAAACTCTGCTTTAGTTGCAGGTGTAACACAAGCAGCATTTCTCCATCAGTGCACACAATGGGCACTTTCCCGAATGAACTTGTTCTCTATGCAGGGTGTCCCGCGTGGAGCGAACTGCCTCAACCATGGCAGGCTCTACTGTGGTCTCTAAGGAATTCCTCTCTGAAAACACGGCCCTTTTACCCGAAGAACTCTGCCCTAATTGTAGGTGGAACACAAGCTGCATTTCTCCCACATTGTACACAAAGGGCCCTACCCCGAATGAACTTCTATATATAGGGTGTCCCACGTGCAGTGAACTGCCTCAAGCAAGGCAGGTTGTAGTAAGGACTGTAAGCCTTTCCTCTCCCAAAAGGCACAGTTTTACCCGAAGAACTCTGCTTTCGTTGCAGGTGGAACACAAGCAACTTTTCTCCCGCAGTGTACCCAATGGGCCTTTGCCCGAAAGAACTTCTATACTCAAGGTGTCCCGCGTGGAGTGAAATGCCTAAACCAAGGCAGGCTCTAGTGAGGTCTCTAAGCATTTCCCCTCCCTAAACACGGCAGTTTTACCCAAAGAACTCTGCTTTAGTTGCAGGTGCAACACAAGCAGCATTTCTCCCACTGTGTACTCTTTGGGCTCTGCCACGAATGAACTTCTATATTCAAGGTTTCCCACCTGGAGCGAACTGCCTTAACCAAGGCAGGCGGTAGTGAGGACTGTAAGCATTTCCACTCCCCAAACTCGCAGTTTTAACGAATGAACTCTGCTTTAGTTGCAGGTGGAACACACGCAGGTTTTCTCCCACAGTGTACACAAAGGGCCTTTCCCCGAATGAACGTCTATACGCAGGGGGTCCCGCGTGGAGTGAACTACCTCAACCAAGGGAGGTTCCTCCTATGCCTCTAAGCGTTTCCTCTCCCAAAACACGCAGTTTTACCCGAAGAACTCTGCTTTAGTTGCAGGTGGAACACAAGCAACTTTTCACCCACAGTGTACCCAATGGGCTTTTCGCCGAATGAAATTCTACACGCAGGGTTTCCCTCGTGGAGTGAAATGCCTAAACCGAGGCAGGCTCTAGTGAGGCCTCTAAGCATTTCCTCTCCCCAAACACGGCAGTTTTACCCGAAGAACTCTGCTTTAGTTCCAGGTGTAACACAAGCAGCATTTCTCCATCAGTGCACACAATGGGCACTTTCCCGAATGAACTTGTTCTCTATGCAGGGTGTCCCGCGAGGAGCGAACTGCCTCAACCATGGCAGGCTCTACTGTGGTCTCTAAGGAATTCCTCTCGGAAAACACGGCACTTTTACCCGAAGAACTCTGCCCTAATTGCAGGTGGAACACAAGCTGCATTTCTCCCACATTGTACACAAAGGGCCCTACCCCGAATGAACTTCTATATATAGGGTGTCCCACGTGCAGTGAACTGCCTCAAGCAAGGCAGGTTGTAGTAAGGACTGTAAGCATTTCCTCTCCCAAAAGGCGCAGTTTTACCCGAAGAACTCTGCTTTCGTTGCAGGTGGAACACAAGCAACTTTTCTCCCGCAGTGTACCCAATGGGCCTTTGCCCGAAAGAACTTCTATACTCAAGGTGTCCCGCGTGGAGTGAAATGCCTAAACCAAGGCAGGCTCTAGTGAGGTCTCTAAGCATTTCCCCTCCCTAAACACGGCAGTTTTACCCAAAGAACTCTGCTTTAGTTGCAGGTGCAACACAAGCAGCATTTCTCCCACTGTGTACTCTTTGGGCTCTGCCACGAATGAACTTCTATATTCAAGGTTTCCCACCTGGAGCGAACTGCCTTAACCAAGGCAGGCGGTAGTGAGGACTGTAAGCATTTCCACTCCCCAAACTCGCAGTTTTAACGAATGAACTCTGCTTTAGTTGCAGGTGGAACACACGCAGGTTTTCTCCCACAGTGTACACAAAGGGCCTTTCCCCGAATGAACGTCTATACGCAGGGGGTCCCGCGTGGAGTGAACTACCTCAACCAAGGGAGGTTCCTCCTATGCCTCTAAGCGTTTCCTCTCCCAAAACACGCAGTTTTACCCGAAGAACTCTGCTTTAGTTGCAGGTGGAACACAAGCAACTTTTCACCCACAGTGTACACAATGGGCTTTTCACCGAATGAAATTCTACACGCAGGGTTTCCCTCGTGGAGTGAAATGCCTAAACCGAGGCAGGCTCTAGTGAGGCCTCTAAGCATTTCCTCTCCCAAAACATGGCAGTTTTACCCGAAAAACTCTGCTTTAGTTCCAGGTGTAACACAAGCAGCATTTCTCCATAAGTGCACACAATGGGCACATCCCCGAAAGAAATTGTTCTCTATGCATGGTGTCCCGCGAGGAGCGAACTGCCTCAACCATGGCAGGCTCTACGGTGGTCTCTAAGGAATTTCTCACTGAAAACACGGCACTTTTACCCGAAGAACTCTGCCCTAATTGCAGGTGGAACACAAGCTGCATTTCTCCCACATTGTACACAAAGGGCCCTACCCCGAATGAACTTCTATATATAGGGTGTCCCACGTGCAGTGAACTGCCTCAAGCAAGGCAGGTTGTAGTAAGGACTGTAAGCCTTTCCTCTCCCAAAAGGCGCAGTTTTACCCGAAGAACTCTGCTTTCATTGCAGGTGGAACACAAGCAACTTTTCTCCCACAGTGTACCCAATGGGCCATTGCCCGAAAGAACTTCTATACTCAAGGTGTCCCACGTGGAGTGAAATGCCTAAACAAAGGCAGGCTCTAGTGAGGTCTCTAAGCATTTCCCCTCCCTAAACACGGCAGTTTTACCCAAAGAACTCTGCTTTAGTTGCAGGTGCAACACAAGCAGCATTTCTCCCACTGTGTACTCTTTGGGCTCTGCCATGAATGAACTTCTATATTCAAGGTTTCCCACCTGGAGCGAACTGCCTTAACCAAGGCAGGCGGTAGTGAGGACTGTAAGCATTTCCACTCCCCAAACTCGCAGTTTTAACGAATGAACTCTGCTTTAGTTGCAGGTGGAACACACGCAGGTTTTCTCCCACAGTGTACACAAAGGGCCTTTCCCCGAATGAACGTCTATACGCAGGGGGTCCCGCGTGGAGTGAACTACCTCAACCAAGGGAGGTTCCTCCTATGCCTCTAAGCGTTTCCTCTCCCAAAACACGCAGTTTTACCCGAAGAACTCTGCTTTAGTTGCAGGTGGAACACAAGCAACTTTTCACCCACAGTGTACCCAATGGGCTTTTCGCCGAATGAACTTCTACACGCAGGGTTTCCCTCGTGGAGTGAAATGCCTAAACCGAGGCAGGCTCTAGTGAGGCCTCTAAGCATTTCCTCTCCCAAAACACGGCAGTTTTACCCGAAGAACTCTGCTTTAGTTCCAGGTGTAACACAAGCAGCATTTCTCCATCAGTGCACACAATGGGCACTTTCCCGAATGAACTTGTTCTCTATGCAGGGTGTCCCGCGTGGAGCGAACTGCCTCAACCATGGCAGGCTCTACTGTGGTCTCTAAGGACTTCCTCTCGGAAAACACGGCACTTTTACCCGAAGAACTCTGCCCTAATTGCAGGTGGAACACAAGCTGCATTTCTCCCACATTGTACACAAAGGGCCCTACCCCGAATGAACTTCTATATATAGGGTGTCCCACGTGCAGTGAACTGCCTCAAGCAAGGCAGGTTGTAGTAAGGACTGTAAGCCTTTCCTCTCCCAAAAGGCGCAGTTTTACCCGAAGAACTCTGCTTTCATTGCAGGTGGAACACAAGCAATTTTCTCTCGCAGTGTATCCAATGGGACTTTGTCCGAAAGAACTTCTATACTCAAGGTGTCCCGCGTGGAGTGAAATGCCTAAACCAAGGCAGGCTCTAGTGAGGTCTCTAAGCATTCCCCTCCCAAAACACAGCAGTTTTACCCAAAGAACTCTGCTTTCGTTGCAGGTGGAACACAAGCAGCATTTCTCTCACTGTGTACTCTTTCGGCTCCTCCACGAATGAACTGCTACATGCAGGGTTTCCCACCTGGAGCGAACTGCCTTAACCAAGGCAGGCTGTAGTGAGGACTGTAAGCATTTCTACTACCAAAACTCGCAGTTTTAACGAATGAACTCTGCTTTAGTTGCAGGTGGAACACAAGCAGGTTTGCTCCCGCAGTGTACACAATGGGCCTTTCCCCGAATGAATTTCTATACGCAGGGTGTCCCGCGTGGAGTGAACTACCTCAAACAAGGCAGGCTCTTCTTAGGCCTCTAAGCGTTTCCTCTCCCAAAACACTCAGTTTTACCCGAAGAACTCTGATTTAGTTGCAGGTGGAACACAAGCAGCTTTTCTCCCACTGTGTACACAGTGGCCTTGCCCGAAAGAGCTTCTATACTCAAGGTGTCCCGCGTGGAGTGAAATGCCTAAACCGAGGCAGGCTCTAGTGAGGCCTCTAAGCATTTCCTCTCCCAAAACACGGCAGTTTTACCCGAAAAACTCTGCTTTAGTTCCAGGTGTAACACAAGCAGCATTTCTCCATCAGTGCACACAATGGGCACTTTCCCGAATGAACTTGTTCTCTATGCAGGGTGTCCCGCGTGGAGCGAACTGCCTCAACCATGGCAGGCTCTACTGTGGTCTCTAAGGAATTTCTCACTGAAAACACGGCACTTTTACCCGAAGAACTCTGCCCTAATTGCAGGTGGAACACAAGCTGCATTTCTCCCACATTGTACACAAAGGGCCCTACCCCGAATGAACTTCTATATATAGGGTGTCCCACGTGCAGTGAACTGCCTCAAGCAAGGCAGGTTGTAGTAAGGACTGTAAGCCTTTCCTCTCCCAAAAGGCGCAGTTTTACCCGAAGAACTCTGCTTTCATTGCAGGTGGAACACAAGCAACTTTTCTCTCGCAGTGTACCCAATGGGCCTTTGCCCGAAAGAAATTCTATACTCAAGGTGTCCCGCGTGGAGTGAAATGCCTAAACCAAGGCAGGCTCTAGTGAGGTCTCTAAGCATTTCCCTCCCAAAACACAGCAGTTTTACCCAAAGAACTCTGCTTTAGTTGCAGGTGGAACACAAGCAGCATTTCTCTCACTGTGTACTCTTTGGGCTCCTCCACGAATGAACTGCTACATGCAGGGTTTCCCACCTGGAGTGAACTGCCTTAACCAAGGCAGTCTGTAGTGAGGACTGTAAGCATTTCTACTCCCAAAACTCGCAGTTTTAACGAATGAACTCTGCGTTAGGTGCAGGTGGAACACAAGCAGGTTTTCTCCCGCAGTGTACACAATGGGCCTTTCCCCGAATGAACTTCTATACGCAGGGTGTCCCGCGTGGAGTGAACTACCTCAAACAAGGCAGGCTCTTCTTAGGCCTCTAAGCGTTTCCTCTCCCAAAACACGCAGTTTTACCCGAAGAACTCTGATTTAGTTGGAGGTGGAACACAAGCAGCTTTTCTCCCACTGTGTACACAGTGGCCTTGCCCGAAAGAGCTTCTATACTCAAGGTGTCCCGCGTGGAGTGAAATGCCTAAACCGAGGCAGGCTCTAGTGAGGCCTCTAAGCATTTCCTCTCCCAAAACACGGCAGTTTTACCCGAAAAACTCTGCTTTAGTTCCAGGTGTAACACAAGCAGCATTTCTCCATCAGTGCACACAATGGGCACTTTCCCGAATGAACTTGTTCTCTATGCAGGGTGTCCCGCGTGGAGCGAACTGCCTCAACCATGGCAGGCTCTACTGTGGTCTCTAAGGAATTCCTCTCTGAAAACACGGCACTTTTACCCGAAGAACTCTGCCCTAATTGTAGGTGGAACACAAGCTGCATTTCTCCCACATTGTACACAAAGGGCCCTACCCCGAATGAACTTCTATATATAGGGTATCCCACGTGCAGTGAACTGCCTCAAGCAAGGCAAGTTGTAGTAAGGACTGTAAGCCTTTCCTCTCCCAAAAGGCGCAGTTTTACCCGAAGAACTCTGCTTTCGTTGCAGGTGGAACACAAGCAACTTTTCTCCCACAGTGTACCCAATGGGCCTTTTCCCGAAAGAACTTCTATACTCAAGGTGTCCCGCGTGGAGTGAAATGCCTAAACCAAGGCAGGCTCTAGTGAGGTCTCTAAGCATTTCCCCTCCCTAAACACGGCAGTTTTACCCAAAGAACTCTGCTTTAGTTGCAGGTGCAACACAAGCAGCATTTCTCCCACTGTGTACTCTTTGGGCTCTGCCACGAATGAACTTCTATATTCAAGGTTTCCCACCTGGAGCGAACTGCCTTAACCAAGGCAGGCGGTAGTGAGGACTGTAAGCATTTCCACTCCCCAAACTCGCAGTTTTAACGAATGAACTCTGCTTTAGTTGCAGGTGGAACACACGCAGGTTTTCTCCCACAGTGTACACAAAGGGCCTTTCCCCGAATGAACGTCTATACGCAGGGGGTCCCGCGTGGAGTGAACTACCTCAACCAAGGGAGGTTCCTCCTATGCCTCTAAGCGTTTCCTCTCCCAAAACACGCAGTTTTACCCGAAGAACTCTGCTTTAGTTGCAGGTGGAACACAAGCAACTTTTCACCCACAGTGTACACAATGGGCTTTTCGCAGAATGAACTTCTACACTCAGGGTTACCCTCGTGGAGTGAAATGCCTAAACCGAGGCAGGCTCTAGTGAGGCCTCTAAGCATTTCCTCTCCCAAAACACGGCAGTTTTACCCGAAGAACTCTGCTTTAGTTCCAGGTGTAACACAAGCAGCATTTCTCCATCAGTGCACACAATGGGCACTTTCCCGAATGAACTTGTTCTCTATGCAGGGTGTCCCGCGTGGAGCGAACTGCCTCAACCATGGCAGGCTCTACTGTGGTCTCTAAGGAATTCCTCTCGGAAAACAAGGCACTTTTACCCGAAGAACTCTGCCCTAATTGCAGGTGGAACACAAGCTGCATTTCTCCCACATTGTACACAAAGGGCCCTACCCCGAATGAACTTCTATATATAGGGTGTCCCACGTGCAGTGAACTGCCTCAAGCAAGGCAGGTTGTAGTAAGGACTGTAAGCCTTTCCTCTCCCAAAAGGCGCAGTTTTACCCGAAGAACTCTGCTTTCATTGCAGGTGGAACACAAGCAACTTTTCTCTCGCAGTGTACCCAATGGGCCTTTGCCCGAAAGAAATTCTATACTCAAGGTGTCCCGCGTGGAGTGAAATGCCTAAACCAAGGCAGGCTCTAGTGAGGTCTGTAAGCATTTCCCTCCCAAAACACAGCAGTTTTACCCAAAGAACTCTGCTTTAGTTGCAGGTGGAACACAAGCAGCATTTCTCTCACTGTGTACTCTTTGGGCTCCTCCACGAATGAACTGCTACATGCAGGGTTTCCCACCTGGAGTGAACTGCCTTAACCAAGGCAGTCTGTAGTGAGGACTGTAAGCATTTCTACTCCCAAAACTCGCAGTTTTAACGAATGAACTCTGCGTTAGGTGCAGGTGGAACACAAGCAGGTTTTCTCCCGCAGTGTACACAATGGGCCTTTCCCCGAATGAACTTCTATACGCAGGGTGTCCCGCGTGGAGTGAACTACCTCAAACAAGGCAGGCTCTTCTTAGGCCTCTAAGCGTTTCCTCTCCCAAAACACGCAGTTTTACCCGAAGAACTCTGATTTAGTTGGAGGTGGAACACAAGCAGCTTTTCTCCCACTGTGTACACAGTGGCCTTGCCCGAAAGAGCTTCTATACTCAAGGTGTCCCGCCTGGAGTGAAATGCCTAAACCGAGGCAGGCTCTAGTGAGGCCTCTAAGCATTTCCTCTCCCAAAACACGGCAGTTTTACCCGAAAAACTCTGCTTTAGTTCCAGGTGTAACACAAGCAGCATTTCTCCATCAGTGCACACAATGGGCACTTTCCCGAATGAACTTGTTCTCTATGCAGGGTGTCCCGCGTGGAGCGAACTGCCTCAACCATGGCAGGCTCTACTGTGGTCTCTAAGGAATTCCTCTCTGAAAACACGGCACTTTTACCCGAAGAACTCTGCCCTAATTGTAGGTGGAACACAAGCTGCATTTCTCCCACATTGTACACAAAGGGCCCTACCCCGAATGAACTTCTATATATAGGGTGTCCCACGTGCAGTGAACTGCCTCAAGCAAGGCAGGTTGTAGTAAGGACTGTAAGCCTTTCCTCTCCCAAAAGGCGCAGTTTTACCCGAAGAACTCTGCTTTCGTTGCAGGTGGAACACAAGCAACTTTTCTCCCACAGTGTACCCAATGGGCCTTTGCCCGAATGAACTTCTATACTCAAGGTGTCCCGCGTGGAGTGAAATGCCTAAACCAAGGCAGGCTCTAGTGAGGTCTCTAAGCATTTCCCCTCCCTAAACACGGCAGTTTTACCCAAAGAACTCTGCTTTAGTTGCAGGTGCAACACAAGCAGCATTTCTCCCACTGTGTACTCTTTGGGCTCTGCCACGAATGAACTTCTATATTCAAGGTTTCCCACCTGGAGCGAACTGCCTTAACCAAGGCAGGCGGTAGTGAGGACTGTAAGCATTTCCACTCCCCAAACTCGCAGTTTTAACGAATGAACTCTGCTTTAGTTGCAGGTGGAACACACGCAGGTTTTCTCCCACAGTGTACACAAAGGGCCTTTCCCCGAATGAACGTCTATACGCAGGGGGTCCCGCGTGGAGTGAACTACCTCAACCAAGGGAGGTTCCTCCTATGCCTCTAAGCGTTTCCTCTCCCAAAACACGCAGTTTTACCCGAAGAACTCTGCTTTAGTTGCAGGTGGAACACAAGCAACTTTTCACCCACAGTGTACACAATGGGCTTTTCGCCGAATGAACTTCTACACTCAGGGTTAACCTCGTGGAGTGAAATGCCTAAACCGAGGCAGGCTCTAGTGAGGCCTCTAAGCATTTCCTCTCCCAAAACACGGCAGTTTTACCCGAAGAACTCTGCTTTAGTTCCAGGTGTAACACAAGCAGCATTTCTCCATCAGTGCACACAATGGGCACTTTCCCGAATGAACTTGTTCTCTGTGCAGGGTGTCCCGCGTGGAGCGAACTGCCTCAACCATGGCAGGCTCTACTGTGGTCTCTAAGGAATTCCTCTCGGAAAACACGGCACTTTTACCCGAAGAACTCTGCCCTAATTGCAGGTGGAACACAAGCTGCATTTCTCCCACATTGTACACAAAGGGCCCTACCCCGAATGAACTTCTATATATAGGGTGTCCCACGTGCAGTGAACTGCCTCAAGCAAGGCAGGTTGTAGTAAGGACTGTAAGCCTTTCCTCTCCCAAAAGGCGCAGTTTTACCCGAAGAACTCTGCTTTCATTGCAGGTGGAACACAAGCAACTTTTCTCTCGCAGTGTACCCAATGGGCCTTTGCCCGAAAGAAATTCTATACTCAAGGTGTCCCGCGTGGAGTGAAATGCCTAAACCAAGGCAGGCTCTAGTGAGGTCTGTAAGCATTTCCCTCCCAAAACACAGCAGTTTTACCCAAAGAACTCTGCTTTAGTTGCAGGTGGAACACAAGCAGCATTTCTCTCACTGTGTACTCTTTGGGCTCCTCCACGAATGAACTGCTACATGCAGGGTTTCCCACCTGGAGTGAACTGCCTTAACCAAGGCAGTCTGTAGTGAGGACTGTAAGCATTTCTACTCCCAAAACCCGCAGATTTAACGAATGAACTCTGCGTTAGGTGCAGGTGGAACACAAGCAGGTTTTCTCCCGCAGTGTACACAATGGGCCTTTCCCCGAATGAACTTCTATATGCAGGGTGTCCCGCGTGGAGTGAACTACCTCAAACAAGGCAGGCTCCTCTTAGGCCTCTAAGCGTTTCCTCTCCCAAAACACGCAGTTTTACCCGAAGAACTCTGATTTAGTTGGAGGTGGAACACAAGCAGCTTTTCTCCCACTGTGTACACAGTGGCCTTGCCCGAAAGAGCTTCTATACTCAAGGTGTCCCGCGTGGAGTGAAATGCCTAAACCGAGGCAGGCTCTAGTGAGGCTCTAAGCATTTCCTCTCCCAAAACACGGCAGTTTTACACGAAAAACTCTGCTTTAGTTCCAGGTGTAACACAAGCAGCATTTCTCCATCAGTGCACACAATGGGCACTTTCCCGAAAGAACTTGTTCTCTATGCAGGGTGTCCCGCGTGGAGCGAACTGCCTCAACCATGGCAGGCTCTACTGTGGTCTCTAAGGAATTCCTCTCGGAAAACACGGCACTTTTACCCGAAGAACTCTGCCCTAATTGTAGGTGGAACACAAGCTGCATTTCTCCCACATTGTACACAAAGGGCCTTACCCCGAATGAACTTCTATATATAGGGTGTCCCACGTGCAGTGAACTGCCTCAAGCAAGGCAGGTTGTAGTAAGGACTGTAAGCCTTTCCTCTCCCAAAAGGCGCAGTTTTACCCGAAGAACTCTGCTTTCGTTGCAGGTGGAACACAAGCAACTTTTCTCTCGCAGTGTACCCAATGGGCCTTTGCCCGAAAGAACTTCTATACTCAAGGTGTCCCGCGTGGAGTGAAATGCCTAAACCAAGGCAGGCTCTAGTGAGGTCTCTAAGCATTTCCCCTCCCTAAACACGGCAGTTTTACCCAAAGAACTCTGCTTTAGTTGCAGGTGCAACACAAGCAGCATTTCTCCCACTCTGTACTCTTTGGGCTCTGCCACGAATGAACTTCTATATTCAAGGTTTCCCACCTGGAGCGAACTGCCTTAACCAAGGCAGGCGGTAGTGAGGACTGTAAGCATTTCCACTCCCCAAACTCGCAGTTTTAACGAATGAACTCTGCTTTAGTTGCAGGTGGAACACACGCAGGTTTTCTCCCACAGTGTACACAAAGGGCCTTTCCCCGAATGAACGTCTATACGCAGGGGGTCCCGCGTGGAGTGAACTACCTCAACCAAGGGAGGTTCCTCCTATGCCTCTAAGCGTTTCCTCTCCCAAAACACGCAGTTTTACCCGAAGAACTCTGCTTTAGTTGCAGGTGGAACACAAGCAACTTTTCACCCACAGTGTACCCAATGGGCTTTTCGCCAAATGAACTTCTACACGCAGGGTTTCCCTCGTGGAGTGAAATGCCTAAACCGAGGCAGGCTCTAGTGAGGCCTCTAAGCATTTCCTCTCCCAAAACACGGCAGTTTTACCCGAAGAACTCTGCTTTAGTTCCAGGTGTAACACAAGCAGCATTTCTCCATCAGTGCACACAATGGGCACTTTCCCGAATGAACTTGTTCTCTATGCAGGGTGTCCCGCGTGGAGCGAACTGCCTCAACCATGGCAGGCTCTACTGTGGTCTCTAAGGAATTCCTCTCGGAAAACACGGCACTTTTACCCGAAGAACTCTGCCCTAATTGCAGGTGGAACACAAGCTGCATTTCTCCCACATTGTACACAAAGGGCCCTACCCCGAATTAACTTCTATATATAGGGTGTCCCACGTGCAGTGAACTGCCTCAAGCAAGGCAGGTTGTAGTAAGGACTGTAAGCCTTTCCTCTCCCAAAAGGCGCAGTTTTACCCGAAGAACTCTGCTTTCATTGCAGGTGGAACACAAGCAACTTTTCTCTCGCAGTGTACCCAAAGGGACTTTGCCCGAAAGAACTTCTATACTCTAGGTGTCCCGCGTGGAGTGAAATGCCTAAACCAAGGCAGGCTCTAGTGAGGTCTCTAAGCACTCCCCTCCCAAAACACAGCAGTTTTACCCAAAGAACTCTGCTTTAGTTGCAGGTGGAACACAAGCAGCATTTCTCTCACTGTGTACTCTTTGGGCTCCTCCACGAATGAACTGCTACATGCAGGGTTTCCCACCTGGAGTGAACTGCCTTAACCAAGGCAGTCTGTAGTGAGGACTGTAAGCATTTCTACTCCCAAAACTCGCAGTTTTAACGAATGAACTCTGCGTAAGGTGCAGGTGGAACACAAGCAGGTTTTCTCCCGCAGTGTACACAATGGGCCTTTCCCCGAATGAACTTCTATACGCAGGGTGTCCCACGTGGAGTGAACTACCTCAAACAAGGCAGCCTCTTCTTAGGCCTCTAAGCGTTTCCTCTCCCAAAACACGCAGTTTTACCCGAAGAACTCTGATTTAGTTGGAGGTGGAACACAAGCAGCTTTTCTCCCACTGTGTACACAGTGGCCTTGCCCGAAAGAGTTTCTATACTCAAGGTGTCCCGCGTGGAGTGAAATGCCTAAACCGAGGCAGGCTCTAGTGAGGGCTCTAAGCATTTCCTCTCCCAAAACACGGCAGTTTTACACGAAAAACTCTGCTTTAGTTCCAGGTGTAACACAAGCAGCATTTCTCCATCAGTGCACACAATGGGCACTTTCCCGAATGAACTTGTTCTCTATGCAGGGTGTCCCGCGTGGAGCGAACTGCCTCAACCATGGCAGGCTCTACTGTGGTCTCTAAGGAATTCCTCTCTGAAAACACGGCACTTTTACCCGAAGAACTCTGCCCTAATTGTAGGTGGAACACAAGCTGCATTTCTCCCACATTGTACACAAAGGGCCCTACCCCGAATGAACTTCTATATATAGGGTGTCCCACGTGCAGTGAACTGCCTCAAGCAAGGCAGGTTGTAGTAAGGACTGTAAGCCTTTCCTCTCCCAAAAGGCGCAGTTTTACCCGAAGAACTCTGCTTTCGTTGCAGGTGGAACACAAGCAACTTTTCTCCCGCAGTGTACCCAATGGGCCTTTGCCCGAAAGAACTTCTATACTCAAGGTGTCCCACGTGGAGTGAAATGCCTAAACCAAGGCAGGCTCTAGTGAGGTCTCTAAGCATTTCCCCTCCCTAAACACGGCAGTTTTACCCAAAGAACTCTGCTTTAGTTGCAGGTGCAACACAAGCAGCATTTCTCCCACTGTGTACTCTTTGGGCTCTGCCATGAATGAACTTCTATATTCAAGGTTTCCCACCTGGAGCGAACTGCCTTAACCAAGGCAGGCGGTAGTGAGGACTGTAAGCATTTCCACTCCCCAAACTCGCAGTTTTAACGAAGGAACTCTGCTTTAGTTGCAGGTGGAACACACGCAGGTTTTCTCCCACAGTGTACACAAAGGGCCTTTCCCCGAATGAACGTCTATACGCAGGGGGTCCCGCGTGGAGTGAACTACCTCAACCAAGGGAGGTTCCTCCTATGCCTCTAAGCGTTTCCTCTCCCAAAACACGCAGTTTTACCCGAAGAACTCTGCTTTAGTTGCAGGTGGAACACATGCAACTTTTCACCCACAGTGTACACAATGGGCTTTTCGCTGAATGAACTTCTACACGCCGGGTTTCCCTCGTGGAGTGAAATGCCTAAACCGAGGCAGGCTCTAGTGAGGCCTCTAAGCATTTCCTCTCCCAAAGCACGGCAGTTTTACCCGAAGATCTCTGCTTTAGTTCCAGGTGTAACACAAGCAGCATTTCTCCATCAGTGCCCACAATGGGCACTTTCCCGAATGAACTTGTTCTCTATGCAGGGTGTCCCGCGTGGAGCGAACTGCCTCAACCATGGCAGGCTCTACTGTGGTCTCTAAGGAATTTCTCACTGAAAACACGGCACTTTTACCCGAAGAACTCTGCCCTAATTGCAGGTGGAACACAAGCTGCATTTCTCCCACATTGTACACAAAGGGCCCTACCCCGAATGAACTTCTATATATAGGGTGTCCCACGTGCAGTGAACTGCCTCAAGCAAGGCAGGTTGTAGTAAGGACTGTAAGCCTTTCCTCTCCCAAAAGGCGCAGTTTTACCCGAAGAACTCTGCTTTCATTGCAGGTGGAACACAAGCAACTTTTCTCTCGCAGTGTACCCAATGGGCCTTTGCCCGAAAGAAATTCTATACTCAAGGTGTCCCGCGTGGAGTGAAATGCCTAAACCAAGGCAGGCTCTAGTGAGGTCTGTAAGCATTTCCCTCCCAAAACACAGCAGTTTTACCCAAAGAACTCTGCTTTAGTTGCAGGTGGAACACAAGCAGCATTTCTCTCACTGTGTACTCTTTGGGCTCCTCCACGAATGAACTGCTACATGCAGGGTTTCCCACCTGGAGTGAACTGCCTTAACCAAGGCAGTCTGTAGTGAGGACTGTAAGCATTTCTACTCCCAAAACTCGCAGTTTTAACGAATGAACTCTGCGTTAGGTGCAGGTGGAACACAAGCAGGTTTTCTCCCGCAGTGTACACAATGGGCCTTTCCCCGAATGAACTTCTATACGCAGGGTGTCCCGCGTGGAGTGAACTACCTCAAACAAGGCAGGCTCTTCTTAGGCCTCTAAGCGTTTCCTCTCCCAAAACACGCAGTTTTACCCGAAGAACTCTGATTTAGTTGGAGGTGGAACACAAGCAGCTTTTCTCCCACTGTGTACACAGTGGCCTTGCCCGAAAGAGCTTCTATACTCAAGGTGTCCCGCCTGGAGTGAAATGCCTAAACCGAGGCAGGCTCTAGTGAGGCCTCTAAGCATTTCCTCTCCCAAAACACGGCAGTTTTACCCGAAAAACTCTGCTTTAGTTCCAGGTGTAACACAAGCAGCATTTCTCCATCAGTGCACACAATGGGCACTTTCCCGAATGAACTTGTTCTCTATGCAGGGTGTCCCGCGTGGAGCGAACTGCCTCAACCATGGCAGGCTCTACTGTGGTCTCTAAGGAATTCCTCTCTGAAAACACGGCACTTTTACCCGAAGAACTCTGCCCTAATTGTAGGTGGAACACAAGCTGCATTTCTCCCACATTGTACACAAAGGGCCCTACCCCGAATGAACTTCTATATATAGGGTATCCCACGTGCAGTGAACTGCCTCAAGCAAGGCAAGTTGTAGTAAGGACTGTAAGCCTTTCCTCTCCCAAAAGGCGCAGTTTTACCCGAAGAACTCTGCTTTCGTTGCAGGTGGAACACAAGCAACTTTTCTCCCACAGTGTACCCAATGGGCCTTTTCCCGAAAGAACTACTATACTCAAGGTGTCCCGCGTGGAGTGAAATGCCTAAACCAAGGCAGGCTCTAGTGAGGTCTCTAAGCATTTCCCTCCCAAAACACAGCAGTTTTACCCAAAGAACTCTGCTTTAGTTGCAGGTGGAACACAAGCAGCATTTCTCTCACTGTGTACTCTTTGGGCTCCTCCACGAATGAACTGCTACATGCAGGGTTTCCCACCTGGAGTGAACTGCCTTAACCAAGGCAGTCTGTAGTGAGGACTGTAAGCATTTCTACTCCCCAAACTCGCAGTTTTAACGAATGAACTCTGCGTTAGGTGCAGGTGGAACACAAGCAGGTTTTCTCCCGCAGTGTACACAATGGGCCTTTCCCCGAATGAACTTCTATACGCAGGGTGTCCCGCGTGGAGTGAACTACCTCAAACAAGGCAGGCTCTTCTTAGGCCTCTAAGCGTTTCCTCTCCCAAAACACGCAGTTTTACCCGAAGAACTCTGATTTAGTTGGAGGTGGAACACAAGCAGCTTTTCTCCCACTGTGTACACAGTGGCCTTGCCCGAAAGAGCTTCTATACTCAAGGTGTCCCGCGTGGAGTGAAATGCCTAAACCGAGGCAGGCTCTAGTGAGGCCTCTAAGCATTTCCTCTCCCAAAACACGGCAGTTTTACCCGAAAAACTCTGCTTTAGTTCCAGGTGTAACACAAGCAGCATTTCTCCATCAGTGCACACAATGGGCACTTTCCCGAATGAACTTGTTCTCTATGCAGGGTGTCCCGCGTGGAGCGAACTGCCTCAACCATGGCAGGCTCTACTGTGGTCTCTAAGGAATTCCTCTCTGAAAACACGGCACTTTTACCCGAAGAACTCTGCCCTAATTGTAGGTGGAACACAAGCTGCATTTCTCCCACATTGTACACAAAGGGCCCTACCCCGAATGAACTTCTATATATAGGGTATCCCACGTGCAGTGAACTGCATCAAGCAAGGCAAGTTGTAGTAAGGACTGTAAGCCTTTCCTCTCCCAAAAGGCGCAGTTTTACCTGAAGAACTCTGCTTTCGTTGCAGGTGGAACACAAGCAACTTTTCTCCCACAGTGTACCCAATGGGCCTTTTCCCGAAAGAACTTCTATACTCAAGGTGTCCCGCGTGGAGTGAAATGCCTAAACCAAGGCAGGCTCTAGTGAGGTCTCTAAGCATTTCCCCTCCCTAAACACGGCAGTTTTACCCAAAGAACTCTGCTTTAGTTGCAGGTGCAACACAAGCAGCATTTCTCCCACTGTGTACTCTTTGGGCTCTGCCACGAATGAACTTCTATATTCAAGGTTTCCCACCTGGAGCGAACTGCCTTAACCAAGGCAGGCGGTAGTGAGGACTGTAAGCATTTCCACTCCCCAAACTCGCAGTTTTAACGAATGAACTCTGCTTTAGTTGCAGGTGGAACACACGCAGGTTTTCTCCCACAGTGTACACAAAGGGCCTTTCCCCGAATGAACGTCTATACGCAGGGGGTCCCGCGTGGAGTGAACTACCTCAACCAAGGGAGGTTCCTCCTATGCCTCTAAGCGTTTCCTCTCCCAAAACACGCAGTTTTACCCGAAGAACTCTGCTTTAGTTGCAGGTGGAACACAAGCAACTTTTCACCCACAGTGTACACAATGGGCTTTTCGCCGAATGAACTTCTACACTCAGGATTACCCTCGTGGATGAAATGCCTAAACCGAGGCAGGCTCTAGTGAGGCCTCTAAGCATTTCCTCTCCCAAAACACGGCAGTTTTACCCGAAGAACTCTGCTTTAGTTCCAGGTGTAACACAAGCAGCATTTCTCCATCAGTGCACACAATGGGCACTTTCCCGAATGAACTTGTTCTCTATGCAGGGTGTCCCGCGTGGAGCGAACTGCCTCAACCATGGCAGGCTCTACTGTGGTCTCTAAGGAATTTCTCTCGGAAAACACGGCACTTTTACCCGAAGAACTCTGCCCTAATTGCAGGTGGAACACAAGCTGCATTTCTCCCACATTGTACACAAAGGGCCCTACCCCGAATGAACTTCTATATATAGGGTGTCCCACGTGCAGTGAACTGCCTCAAGCAAGGCAGGTTGTAGTAAGGACTGTAAGCCTTTCCTCTCCCAAAAGGCGCAGTTTTACCCGAAGAACTCTGCTTTCATTGCAGGTGGAACACAAGCAACTTTTCTCTCGCAGTGTACCCAATGGGCCTTTGCCCGAAAGAAATTCTATACTCAAGGTGTCCCGCGTGGAGTGAAATGCCTAAACCAAGGCAGGCTCTAGTGAGGTCTCTAAGCATTTCCCTCCCAAAACACAGCAGTTTTACCCAAAGAACTCTGCTTTAGTTGCAGGTGGAACACAAGCAGCATTTCTCTCACTGTGTACTCTTTGGGCTCCTCCACGAATGAACTGCTACATGCAGGGTTTCCCACCTGGAGTGAACTGCCTTAACCAAGGCAGTCTGTAGTGAGGACTGTAAGCATTTCTACTCCCAAAACTCGCAGTTTTAACGAATGAACTCTGCGTTAGGTGCAGGTGGAACACAAGCAGGTTTTCTCCCGCAGTGTACACAATGGGCCTTTCCCCGAATGAACTTCTATACGCAGGGTGTCCCGCGTGGAGTGAACTACCTCAAACAAGGCAGGCTCTTCTTAGGCCTCTAAGCGTTTCCTCTCCCAAAACACGCAGTTTTACCCGAAGAACTCTGATTTAGTTGGAGGTGGAACACAAGCAGCTTTTCTCCCACTGTGTACACAGTGGCCTTGCCCGAAAGAGCTTCTATACTCAAGGTGTCCCGCGTGGAGTGAAATGCCTAAACCGAGGCAGGCTCTAGTGAGGCCTCTAAGCATTTCCTCTCCCAAAACACGGCAGTTTTACCCGAAAAACTCTGCTTTAGTTCCAGGTGTAACACAAGCATCATTTCTCCATCAGTGCACACAATGGGCACTTTCCCGAAAGAACTTGTTCTCTATGCAGGGTGTCCCGCGTGGAGCGAACTGCCTCAACCATGGCAGGCTCTACTGTGGTCTCTAAGGAATTCCTCTCTGAAAACACGGCACTTTTACCCGAAGAACTCTGCCCTAATTGTAGGTGGAACACAAGCTGCATTTCTCCCACATTGTACACAAAGGGCCCTACCCCGAATGAACTTCTATATATAGGGTGTCCCACGTGCAGTGAACTGCCTCAAGCAAGGCAGGTTGTAGTAAGGACTGTAAGCCTTTCCTCTCCCAAAAGGCGCAGTTTTACCCGAAGAACTCTGCTTTCGTTGCAGGTGGAACACAAGCAACTTTTCTCCCACAGTGTACCCAATGGGCCTTTGCCCGAAAGAACTTCTATACTCAAGGTGTCCCGCGTGGAGTGAAATGCCTAAACCAAGGCAGGCTCTAGTGAGGTCTCTAATAATTTCCCCTCCCTAAACACGGCAGTTTTACCCAAAGAACTCTGCTTTAGTAGCAGGTGCAACACAAGCAGCATTTCTCCCACTGTGTACTCTTTGGGCTCTGCCACGAATGAACTTCTATATTCAAGGTTTCCCACCTGGAGCGAACTGCCTTAACCAAGGCAGGCGGTAGTGAGGACTGTAAGCATTTCCACTCCCCAAACTCGCAGTTTTAACGAATGAACTCTGCTTTAGTTGCAGGTGGAACACACGCAGGTTTTCTCCCACAGTGTACACAAAGGGCCTTTCCCCGAATGAACGTCTATACGCAGGGGGTCCCGCGTGGAGTGAACTACCTCAACCAAGGGAGGTTCCTCCTATGCCTCTAAGCGTTTCCTCTCCCAAAACACGCAGTTTTACCCGAAGAACTCTGCTTTAGTTGCAGGTGGAACACAAGCAACTTTTCACCCACAGTGTACACAATGGGCTTTTCGCCGAATGAACTTCTACACTCAGGGTTACCCTCGTGGAGTGAAATGCCTAAACCGAGGCAGGCTCTAGTGAGGCCTCTAAGCATTTCCTCTCCCAAAACACGGCAGTTTTACCCGAAGAACTCTGCTTTAGTTCCAGGTGTAACACAAGCAGCATTTCTCCATCAGTGCACACAATGGGCACTTTCCCGAATGAACTTGTTCTCTATGCAGGGTGTCCCGCGTGGAGCGAACTGCCTCAACCATGGCAGGCTCTACTGTGGTCTCTAAGGAATTTCTCTCGGAAAACACGGCACTTTTACCCGAAGAACTCTGCCCTAATTGCAGGTGGAACACAAGCTGCATTTCTCCCACATTGTACACAAAGGGCCCTACCCCGAATGAACTTCTATATATAGGGTGTCCCACGTGCAGTGAACTGCCTCAAGCAAGGCAGGTTGTAGTAAGGACTGTAAGCCTTTCCTCTCCCAAAAGGCGCAGTTTTACCCGAAGAACTCTGCTTTCATTGCAGGTGGAACACAAGCAACTTTTCTCTCGCAGTGTACCCAATGGGCCTTTGCCCGAAAGAACTTCTATACTCAAGGTGTCCCGCGTGGAGTGAAATGCCTAAACCAAGGCAGGCTCTAGTGAGGTCTCTAAGCATTCCCCTCCCAAAACACAGCAGTTTTACCCAAAGAACTCTGCTTTAGTTGCAGGTGGAACACAAGCAGCATTTCTCTCACTGTGTACTCTTTGGGCTCCTCCACGAATGAACTGCTACATGCAGGGTTTCCCACCTGGAGTGAACTGCCTTAACCAAGGCAGTCTGTAGTGAGGACTGTAAGCATTTCTACTCCCAAAACTCGCAGTTTTAACGAATGAACTCTGCGTTAGGTGCAGGTGGAACACAAGCAGGTTTTCTCCCGCAGTGTACACAATGGGCCTTTCCCCGAATGAACTTCTATACGCAGGGTGTCCCGCGTGGAGTGAACTACCTCAAACAAGGCAGGCTCTTCTTAGGCCTCTAAGCGTTTCCTCTCCCAAAACACGCAGTTTTACCCGAAGAACTCTGATTTAGTTGGAGGTGGAACACAAGCAGCTTTTCTCCCACTGTGTACACAGTGGCCTTGCCCGAAAGAGCTTCTATACTCAAGGTGTCCCGCGTGGAGTGAAATGCCTAAACCGAGGCAGGCTCTAGTGAGGCCTCTAAGCATTTCCTCTCCCAAAACACGGCAGTTTTACCCGAAAAACTCTGCTTTAGTTCCAGGTGTAACACAAGCAGCATTTCTCCATCAGTGCACACAATGGGCACTTTCCCGAATGAACTTGTTCTCTATGCAGGGTGTCCCGCGTGGAGCGAACTGCCTCAACCATGGCAGGCTCTACTGTGGTCTCTAAGGAATTCCTCTCTGAAAACACGGCACTTTTACCCGAAGAACTCTGCCCTAATTGTAGGTGGAACACAAGCTGCATTTCTCCCACATTGTACACAAAGGGCCCTACCCCAAATGAACTTCTATATATAGGGTGTCCCACGTGCAGTGAACTGCCTCAAGCAAGGCAGGTTGTAGTAAGGACTGTAAGCCTTTCCTCTCCCAAAAGGCGCAGTTTTACCCGAAGAACTCTGCTTTCGTTGCAGGTGGAACACAAGCAACTTTTCTCCCACAGTGTACCCAATGGGCCTTTGCCCGAAAGAACTTCTATACTCAAGGTGTCCCGCGTGGAGTGAAATGCCTAAACCAAGGCAGGCTCTAGTGAGGTCTCTAAGCATTTCCCCTCCCTAAACACGGCAGTTTTACCCAAAGAACTCTGCTTTAGTTGCAGGTGCAACACAAGCAGCATTTCTCCCACTGTGTACTCTTTGGGCTCTGCCACGAATGAACTTCTATATTCAAGGTTTCCCACCTGGAGCGAACTGCCTTAACCAAGGCAGGCGGTAGTGAGGACTGTAAGCATTTCCACTCCCCAAACTCGCAGTTTTAACGAATGAACTCTGCTTTAGTTGCAGGTGGAACACACGCAGGTTTTCTCCCACAGTGTACACAAAGGGCCTTTCCCCGAATGAACGTCTATACGCAGGGGGTCCCGCGTGGAGTGAACTACCTCAACCAAGGGAGGTTCCTCCTATGCCTCTAAGCGTTTCCTCTCCCAAAACACGCAGTTTTACCCGAAGAACTCTGCTTTAGTTGCAGGTGGAACACAAGCAATTTTTCACCCACAGTGTACCCAATAGGCTTTTCGCCGAATGAACTTCTACACGCAGGGTTTCCCTCGTGGAGTGAAATGCCTAAACCGAGGCAGGCTCTAGTGAGGCCTCTAAGCATTTCCTCTCCCAAAACACGGCAGTTTTACCCGAAGAACTCTGCTTTAGTTCCAGGTGTAACACAAGCAGCATTTCTCCATCAGTGCACACAATGGGCACTTTCCTGAATGAACTTGTTCTCTATGCAGGGTGTCCCGCGTGGAGCGAACTGCCTCAACCATGGCAGGCTCTACTGTGGTCTCTAAGGAATTCCTCTCGGAAAACACGGCACTTTTACCCGAAGAACTCTGCCCTAATTGCAGGTGGAACACAAGCTGCATTTCTCCCACATTGTACACAAAGGGCCCTACCCCGAATGAACTTCTATATATAGGGTGTCCCACGTGCAGTGAACTGCCTCAAGCAAGGCAGGTTGTAGTAAGGACTGTAAGCCTTTCCTCTCCCAAAAGGCGCAGTTTTACCCGAAGAACTCTGCTTTCATTGCAGGTGGAACACAGGCAACTTTTCTCTCGCAGTGTACCCAATGGGCCTTTGCCCGAAAGAACTTCTATACTCAAGGTGTCCCGCGTGGAGTGAAATGCCTAAACCAAGGCAGGCTCTAGTGAGGTCTCTAAGCATTCCCCTCCCAAAACACAGCAGTTTTACCCAAAGAACTCTGCTTTAGTTGCAGGTGGAACACAAGCAGCATTTCTCTCACTGTGTACTCTTTGGGCTCCTCCACGAATGAACTGCTACATGCAGGGTTTCCCACCTGGAGTGAACTGCCTTAACCAAGGCAGTCTGTAGTGAGGACTGTAAGCATTTCTACTCCTCAAACTCGCAGTTTTAACGAATGAACTCTGCGTTAGGTGCAGGTGGAACACAAGCAGGTTTTCTCCCGCAGTGTACACAATGGGCCTTTCCCCGAATGAACTTCTATACGCAGGGTGTCCCGCGTGGAGTGAACTACCTCAAACAAGGCAGGCTCTTCTTAGGCCTCTAAGCGTTTCCTCTCCCAAAACACGCAGTTTTACCCGAAGAACTCTGATTTAGTTGGAGGTGGAACACAAGCAACTTTTCTCCCACTGTGTACACAGTGGCCTTGCCCGAAAGAGCTTCTATACTCAAGGTGTCCCGCGTGGAGTGAAATGCCTAAACCGAGGCAGGCTCTAGTGAGGCCTCTAAGCATTTCCTCTCCCAAAACACGGCAGTTTTACCCGAAAAACTCTGCTTTAGTTCCAGGTGTAACACAAGCAGCATTTCTCCATCAGTGCACACAATGGGCACTTTCCCGAATGAACTTGTTCTCTATGCAGGGTGTCCCACATGGAGCGAACTGCCTCAACCATGGCAGGCTCTACTGTGGTCTCTAAGGAATTCCTCTCGGAAAACACGGCACTTTTACCCGAAGAACTCTGCCCTAATTGTAGGTGGAACACAAGCTGCATTTCTCCCACATTGTACACAAAGGGCCCTACCCCGAATGAACTTCTATATATAGGGTGTCCCACGTGCAGTGAACTGCCTCAAGCAAGGCAGGTTGTAGTAAGGACTGTAAGCCTTTCCTCTCCCAAAAGGCGCAGTTTTACCCGAAGAACTCTGCTTTCGTTGCAGGTGGAACACAAGCAACTTTTCTCCCACAGTGTACCCAATGGGCCTTTGCCCGAAAGAACTTCTATACTCAAGGTGTCCCGCGTGGAGTGAAATGCCTAAACCAAGGCAGGCTCTAGTGAGGTCTCTAAGCATTTCCCCTCCCTAAACACGGCAGTTTTACCCAAAGAACTCTGCTTTAGTTGCAGGTGCAACACAAGCAGCATTTCTCCCACTGTGTACTCTTTGGGCTCTGCCACGAATGAACTTCTATATTCAAGGTTTCCCACCTGGAGCGAACTGCCTTAACCAAGGCAGGCGGTAGTGAGGACTGTAAGCATTTCCACTCCCCAAACTCGCAGTTTTAACGAATGAACTCTGCTTTAGTTGCAGGTGGAACACACGCAGGTTTTCTCCCACAGTGTACACAAAGGGCCTTTCCCCGAATGAACGTCTATACGCACGGGGTCCCGCGTGGAGTGAACTACCTCAACCAAGGGAGGTTCCTCCTATGCCTCTAAGCGTTTCCTCTCCCAAAACACGCAGTTTTACCCGAAGAACTCTGCTTTAGTTGCAGGTGGAACACAAGCAACTTTTCACCCACAGTGTACCCAATAGGCTTTTCGCCGAATGAAATTCGACACGCAGGGTTTCCCTCGTGGAGTGAAATGCCTAAACCGAGGCAGGCTCTAGCGAGGCCTCTAAGCATTTCCTCTCCCAAAACACGGCAGTTTTACCCGAAGAACTCTGCTTTAGTTCCAGGTGTAACACAAGCAGCATTTCTCCATCAGTGCACACAATGGGCACTTTCCCGAATGAACTTGTTCTCTATGCAGGGTGTCCCGCGTGGAGCGAACTGCCTCAACCATGGCAGGCTCTACTGTGGTCTCTAAGGAATTCCTCTCGGAAAACACGGCACTTTTACCCGAAGAACTCTGCCCTAATTGCAGGTGGAACACAAGCTGCATTTCTCCCACATTGTACACAAAGGGCCCTACCCCGAATGAACTTCTATATATAGGGTGTCCCACGTGCAGTGAACTGCCTCAAGCAAGGCAGGTTGTAGTAAGGACTGTAAGCCTTTCCTCTCCCAAAAGGCGCAGTTTTACCCGAAGAACTCTGCTTTCATTGCAGGTGGAACACAGGCAACTTTTCTCTCGCAGTGTACCCAATGGGCCTTTGCCCGAAAGAACTTCTATACTCAAGGTGTCCCGCGTGGAGTGAAATGCCTAAACCAAGGCAGGCTCTAGTGAGGTCTCTAAGCATTCCCCTCCCAAAACACAGCAGTTTTACCCAAAGAACTCTGCTTTAGTTGCAGGTGGAACACAAGCAGCATTTCTCTCACTGTGTACTCTTTGGGCTCCTCCACGAATGAACTGCTACATGCAGGGTTTCCCACCTGGAGTGAACTGCCTTAACCAAGGCAGTCTGTAGTGAGGACTGTAAGCATTTCTACTCCCCAAACTCGCAGTTTTAACGAATGAACTCTGCGTTAGGTGCAGGTGGAACACAAGCAGGTTTTCTCCCGCAGTGTACACAATGGGCCTTTCCCCGAATGAACTTCTATACGCAGGGTGTCCCGCGAGGAGTGAACTACCTCAAACAAGGCAGGCTCTTCTTAGGCCTCTAAGCGTTTCCTCTCCCAAAACACGCAGTTTTACCCGAAGAACTCTGATTTAGTTGGAGGTGGAACACAAGCAGCTTTTCTCCCACTGTGTACACAGTGGCCTTGCCCGAAAGAGCTTCTATACTCAAGGTGTCCCGCGTGGAGTGAAATGCCTAAACCGAGGCAGGCTCTAGTCATGCCTCTAAGCATTTCCTCTACCAAAACACGGCAGTTTTACCCGAAAAACTCTGCTTTAGTTCCAGGTGTAACACAAGCAGCATTTCTCCATCAGTGCACACAATGGGCACTTTCCCGAATGAACTTGTTCTCTATGCAGGGTGTCCCGCGTGGAGCGAACTGCCTCAACCATGGCAGGCTCTACTGTGGTCTCTAAGGAATTCCTCTCTGAAAACACGGCACTTTTACCCGAAGAACTCTGCCCTAATTGTAGGTGGAACACAAGCTGCATTTCTCCCACATTGTACACAAAGGGCCCTACCCCGAATGAACTTCTATATATAGGGTGTCCCACGTGCAGTGAACTGCCTCAAGCAAGGCAGGTTGTAGTAAGGACTGTAAGCCTTTCCTCTCCCAAAAGGCGCAGTTTTACCCGAAGAACTCTGCTTTCGTTGCAGGTGGAACACAAGCAACTTTTCTCCCGCAGTGTACCCAATGGGCCTTTGCCCGAAAGAACTTCTATACTCAAGGTGTCCCGCGTGGAGTGAAATGCCTAAACCAAGGCAGGCTCTAGTGAGGTCTCTAAGCATTTCCCCTCCCTAAACACGGCAGTTTTACCCAAAGAACTCTGCTTTAGTTGCAGGTGCAACACAAGCAGCATTTCTCCCACTGTGTACTCTTTGGGCTCTGCCACGAATGAACTTCTATATTCAAGGTTTCCCACCTGGAGCGAACTGCCTTAACCAAGGCAGGCGGTAGTGAGGGCTGTAAGCATTTCCACTCCCCAAACTCGCAGTTTTAACGAATGAACTCTGCTTTAGTTGCAGGTGGAACACACGCAGGTTTTCTCCCACAGTGTACACAAAGGGCCTTTCCCCGAATGAACGTCTATACGCACGGGGTCCCGCGTGGAGTGAACTACCTCAACCAAGGGAGGTTCCTCCTATGCCTCTAAGCGTTTCCTCTCCCAAAACACGCAGTTTTACCCGAAGAACTCTGCTTTAGTTGCAGGTGGAACACAAGCAACTTTTCACCCACAGTGTACCCAATAGGCTTTTCGCCGAATGAAATTCGACACGCAGGGTTTCCCTCGTGGAGTGAAATG
The DNA here is from genome assembly GCF_964341445.2 of Mesoplodon mirus. Lineage (NCBI taxonomy): Eukaryota > Metazoa > Chordata > Mammalia > Artiodactyla > Ziphiidae > Mesoplodon > Mesoplodon mirus. The sequence continues at coordinate 918,938 of NW_028295669.1, forward strand.
CCTAAACCGAGGCAGGCTCTAGCGAGGCCTCTAAGCATTTCCTCTCCCAAAACACGGCAGTTTTACCCGAAGAACTCTGCTTTAGTTCCAGGTGTAACACAAGCAGCATTTCTCCATCAGTGCACACAATGGGCACTTTCCCGAATGAACTTGTTCTCTATGCAGGGTGTCCCGCGTGGAGCGAACTGCCTCAACCATGGCAGGCTCTACTGTGGTCTCTAAGGAATTCCTCTCGGAAAACACGGCACTTTTACCCGAAGAACTCTGCCCTAATTGCAGGTGGAACACAAGCTGCATTTCTCCCACATTGTACACAAAGGGCCCTACCCCGAATGAACTTCTATATATAGGGTGTCCCACGTGCAGTGAACTGCCTCAAGCAAGGCAGGTTGTAGTAAGGACTGTAAGCCTTTCCTCTCCCAAAAGGCGCAGTTTTACCCGAAGAACTCTGCTTTCATTGCAGGTGGAACACAGGCAACTTTTCTCTCGCAGTGTACCCAATGGGCCTTTGCCTGAAAGAAATTCGATACTCAAGGTGTCCCGCGTGGAGTGAAATGCCTAAACCAAGGCAGGCTCTAGTGAGGTCTCTAAGCATTTCCCTCCCAAAACACAGCAGTTTTACCCAAAGAACTCTGCTTTAGTTGCAGGTGGAACACAAGCAGCATTTCTCTCACTGTGTACTCTTTGGGCTCCTCCACGAATGAACTGCTACATGCAGGGTTTCCCACCTGGAGTGAACTGCCTTAACCAAGGCAGTCTGTAGTGAGGACTGTAAGCATTTCTACTCCCCAAACTCGCAGTTTTAACGAATGAACTCTGCGTTAGGTGCAGGTGGAACACAAGCAGGTTTTCTCCCGCAGTGTACACAATGGGCCTTTCCCCGAATGAACTTCTATACGCAGGGTGTCCCGCGTGGAGTGAACTACCTCAAACAAGGCAGGCTCTTCTTAGGCCTCTAAGCGTTTCCTCTCCCAAAACACGCAGTTTTACCCGAAGAACTCTGATTTAGTTGGACGTGGAACACAAGCAGCTTTTCTCCCACTGTGTACACAGTGGCCTTGCCCGAAAGAGCTTCTATACTCAAGGTGTCCCCCGTGGAGTGAAATGCCTAAACCGAGGCAGGCTCTAGTGAGGCCTCTAAGCATTTCCTCTCCCAAAACACGGCAGTTTTACCCGAAAAACTCTGCTTTAGTTCCAGGTGTAACACAAGCAGCATTTCTCCATCAGTGCACACAATGGGCACTTTCCCGAATGAACTTGTTCTCTATGCAGGGTGTCCCGCGTGGAGCGAACTGCCTCAACCATGGCAGGCTCTACTGTGGTCTCTAAGGAATTCCTCTCTGAAAACACGGCACTTTTACCCGAAGAACTCTGCCCTAATTGTAGGTGGAACACAAGCTGCATTTCTCCCACATTGTACACAAAGGGCCCTACCCCGAATGAACTTCTATATACAGGGTGTCCCACGTGCAGTGAACTGCCTCAAGCAAGGCAGGTTGTAGTAAGGACTGTAAGCCTTTCCTCTCCCAAAAGGCGCAGTTTTACCCGAAGAACTCTGCTTTCGTTGCAGGTGGAACACAAGCAACTTTTCTCCCACAGTGTACCCAATGGGCCTTTGCCCGAAAGAACTTCTATACTCAAGGTGTCCCGCGTGGAGTGAAATGCCTAAACCAAGGCAGGCTCTAGTGAGGTCTCTAAGCATTTCCCCTCCCTAAACACGGCAGTTTTACCCAAAGAACTCTGCTTTAGTTGCAGGTGCAACACAAGCAGCATTTCTCCCACTGTGTACTCTTTGGGCTCTGCCACGAATGAACTTCTATATTCAAGGTTTCCCACCTGGAGCGAACTGCCTTAACCAAGGCAGGCGGTAGTGAGGGCTGTAAGCATTTCCACTCCCCAAACTCGCAGTTTTAACGAATGAACTCTGCTTTAGTTGCAGGTGGAACACACGCAGGTTTTCTCCCACAGTGTACACAAAGGGCCTTTCCCCGAATGAACGTCTATACGCACGGGGTCCCGCGTGGAGTGAACTACCTCAACCAAGGGAGGTTCCTCCTATGCCTCTAAGCGTTTCCTCTCCCAAAACACGCAGTTTTACCCGAAGAACTCTGCTTTAGTTGCAGGTGGAACACAAGCAACTTTTCACCCACAGTGTACCCAATAGGCTTTTCGCCGAATGAAATTCGACACGCAGGGTTTCCCTCGTGGAGTGAAATGCCTAAACCGAGGCAGGCTCTAGCGAGGCCTCTAAGCATTTCCTCTCCCAAAACACGGCAGTTTTACCCGAAGAACTCTGCTTTAGTTCCAGGTGTAACACAAGCAGCATTTCTCCATCAGTGCACACAATGGGCACTTTCCCGAATGAACTTGTTCTCTATGCAGGGTGTCCCGCGTGGAGCGAACTGCCTCAACCATGGCAGGCTCTACTGTGGTCTCTAAGGAATTCCTCTCGGAAAACACGGCACTTTTACCCGAAGAACTCTGCCCTAATTGCAGGTGGAACACAAGCTGCATTTCTCCCACATTGTACACAAAGGGCCCTACCCCGAATGAACTTCTATATATAGGGTGTCCCACGTGCAGTGAACTGCCTCAAGCAAGGCAGGTTGTAGTAAGGACTGTAAGCCTTTCCTCTCCCAAAAGGCGCAGTTTTACCCGAAGAACTCTGCTTTCATTGCAGGTGGAACACAGGCAACTTTTCTCTCGCAGTGTACCCAATGGGCCTTTGCCCGAAAGAACTTCTATACTCAATGTGTCCCGCGTGGAGTGAAATCCCTAAACCAAGGCAGGCTCTAGTGAGGTCTCTAAGCATTCCCCTCCCAAAACACAGCAGTTTTACCCAAAGAACTCTGCTTTAGTTGCAGGTGGAACACAAGCAGCATTTCTCTCACTGTGTACTCTTTGGGCTCCTCCACGAATGAACTGCTACATGCAGGGTTTCCCACCTGGAGTGAACTGCCTTAACCAAGGCAGTCTGTAGTGAGGACTGTAAGCATTTCTACTCCCAAAACTCGCAGTTTTAACGAATGAACTCTGCGTTAGGTGCAGGTGGAACACAAGCAGGTTTTCTCCCGCAGTGTACACAATGGGCCTTTCCCCGAATGAACTTCTATACGCAGGGTGTCCCGCGTGGAGTGAACTACCTCAAACAAGGCAGGCTCTTCTTAGGCCTCTAAGCGTTTCCTCTCCCAAAACACGCAGTTTTACCCGAAGAACTCTGATTTAGTTGGAGGTGGAACACAAGCAGCTTTTCTCCCACTGTGTACACAGTGGCCTTGCCCGAAAGAGCTTCTATACTCAAGGTGTCCCGCGTGGAGTGAAATGCCTAAACCGAGGCAGGCTCTAGTGAGGCCTCTAAGCATTTCCTCTCCCAAAACACGGCAGTTTTACCCGAAAAACTCTGCTTTAGTTCCAGGTGTAACACAAGCAGCATTTCTCCATCAGTGCACACAATGGGCACTTTCCCGAATGAACTTGTTCTCTATGCAGGGTGTCCCGCGTGGAGCGAACTGCCTCAACCATGGCAGGCTCTACTGTGGTCTCTAAGGAATTCCTCTCTGAAAACACGGCACTTTTACCCGAAGAACTCTGCCCTAATTGTAGGTGGAACACAAGCTGCATTTCTCCCACATTGTACACAAAGGGCCCTACCCCGAATGAACTTCTATATATAGGGTGTCCCACGTGCAGTGAACTGCCTCAAGCAAGGCAGGTTGTAGTAAGGACTGTAAGCCTTTCCTCTCCCAAAAGGCGCAGTTTTACCCGAAGAACTCTGCTTTCGTTGCAGGTGGAACACAAGCAACTTTTCTCCCACAGTGTACCCAATGGGCCTTTGCCCGAAAGAACTTCTATACTCAAGGTGTCCCGCGTGGAGTGAAATGCCTAAACCAAGGCAGGCTCTAGTGAGGTCTCTAAGCATTTCCCCTCCCTAAACACGGCAGTTTTACCCAAAGAACTCTGCTTTAGTTGCAGGTGCAACACAAGCAGCATTTCTCCCACTGTGTACTCTTTGGGCTCTGCCACGAATGAACTTCTATATTCAAGGTTTCCCACCTGGAGCGAACTGCCTTAACCAAGGCAGGCGGTAGTGAGGACTGTAAGCATTTCCACTCCCCAAACTCGCAGTTTTAACGAATGAACTCTGCTTTAGTTGCAGGTGGAACACACGCAGGTTTTCTCCCACAGTGTACACAAAGGGCCTTTCCCCGAATGAACGTCTATACGCACGGGGTCCCGCGTGGAGTGAACTACCTCAACCAAGGGAGGTTCCTCCTATGCCTCTAAGCGTTTCCTCTCCCAAAACACGCAGTTTTACCCGAAGAACTCTGCTTTAGTTGCAGGTGGAACACAAGCAACTTTTCACCCACAGTGTACCCAATGGGCTTTTCGCTGAATGAAATTCTACACGCAGGGTTTCCCTCATGGAGTGAAATGCCTAAACCGAGGCAGGCTCTAGTGAGGCCTCTAAGCATTTCCTCTCCCAAAACACGGCAGTTTTACCCGAAGAACTCTGCTTTAGTTCCAGGTGTAACACAAGCAGCATTTCTCCATCAGTGCACACAATGGGCACTTTCCCGAATGAACTTGTTCTCTATGCAGGGTGTCCCGCGTGGAGCGAACTGCCTCAACCATGGCAGGCTCTACTGTGGTCTCTAAGGAATTCCTCTCGGAAAACACGGCACTTTTACCCGAAGAACTCTGCCCTAATTGCAGGTGGAACACAAGCTGCATTTCTCCCACATTGTACACAAAGGGCCCTACCCCGAATGAACTTCTATATATAGGGTGTCCCACGTGCAGTGAACTGCCTCAAGCAAGGCAGGTTGTAGTAAGGACTGTAAGCCTTTCCTCTCCCAAAAAGCGCAGTTTTACCCGAAGAACTCTGCTTTCATTGCAGGTGGAACACAGGCAACTTTTCTCTCGCAGTGTACCCAATGGGCCTTTGCCCGAAAGAACTTCTATACTCAAGGTGTCCCGCGTGGAGTGAAATGCCTAAACCAAGGCAGGCTCTAGTGAGGTCTCTAAGCATTCCCCTCCCAAAACACAGCAGTTTTACCCAAAGAACTCTGCTTTAGTTGCAGGTGGAACACAAGCAGCATTTCTCTCACTGTGTACTCTTTGGGCTCCTCCACGAATGAACTGCTACATGCAGGGTTTCCCACCTGGAGTGAACTGCCTTAACCAAGGCAGTCTGTAGTGAGGACTGTAAGCATTTCTACTCCCAAAACTCGCAGTTTTAACGAATGAACTCTGCGTTAGGTGCAGGTGGAACACAAGCAGGTTTTCTCCCGCAGTGTACACAATGGGCCTTTCCCCGAATGAACTTCTATACGCAGGGTGTCCCGCGTGGAGTGAACTACCTCAAACAAGGCAGGCTCTTCTTAGGCCTCTAAGCGTTTCCTCTCCCAAAACACGCAGTTTTACCCGAAGAACTCTGATTTAGTTGGAGGTGGAACACAAGCAGCTTTTCTCCCACTGTGTACACAGTGGCCTTGCCCGAAAGAGCTTCTATACTCAAGGTGTCCCGCGTGGAGTGAAATGCCTAAACCGAGGCAGGCTCTAGTGAGGCCTCTAAGCATTTCCTCTCCCAAAACACGGCAGTTTTACCCGAAAAACTCTGCTTTAGTTCCAGGTGTAACACAAGCAGCATTTCTCCATCAGTGCACACAATGGGCACTTTCCCGAATGAACTTGTTCTCTATGCAGGGTGTCCCGCGTGGAGCGAACTGCCTCAACCATGGCAGGCTCTACTGTGGTCTCTAAGGAATTCCTCTCTGAAAACACGGCACTTTTACCCGAAGAACTCTGCCCTAATTGTAGGTGGAACACAAGCTGCATTTCTCCCACATTGTACACAAAGGGCCCTACCCCGAATGAACTTCTATATATAGGGTGTCCCACGTGCAGTGAACTGCCTCAAGCAAGGCAGGTTGTAGTAAGGACTGTAAGCCTTTCCTCTCCCAAAAGGCGCAGTTTTACCCGAAGAACTCTGCTTTCGTTGCAGGTGGAACACAAGCAACTTTTCTCCCACAGTGTACCCAATGGGCCTTTGCCCGAAAGAACTTCTATACTCAAGGTGTCCCGCGTGGAGTGAAATGCCTAAACCAAGGCAGGCTCTAGTGAGGTCTCTAAGCATTTCCCCTCCCTAAACACGGCAGTTTTACCCAAAGAACTCTGCTTTAGTTGCAGGTGCAACACAAGCAGCATTTCTCCCACTGTGTACTCTTTGGGCTCTGCCACGAATGAACTTCTATATTCAAGGTTTCCCACCTGGAGCGAACTGCCTTAACCAAGGCAGGCGGTAGTGAGGACTGTAAGCATTTCCACTCCCCAAACTCGCAGTTTTAACGAATGAACTCTGCTTTAGTTGCAGGTGGAACACACGCAGGTTTTCTCCCACAGTGTACACAAAGGGCCTTTCCCCGAATGAACGTCTATACGCACGGGGTCCCGCGTGGAGTGAACTACCTCAACCAAGGGAGGTTCCTCCTATGCCTCTAAGCGTTTCCTCTCCCAAAACACGCAGTTTTACCCGAAGAACTCTGCTTTAGTTGCAGGTGGAACACAAGCAACTTTTCACCCACAGTGTACCCAATGGGCTTTTCGCTGAATGAACTTCTACACGCAGGGTTTCCCTCATGGAGTGAAATGCCTAAACCGAGGCAGGCTCTAGTGAGGCCTCTAAGCATTTCCTCTCCCAAAACACGGCAGTTTTACCCGAAGAACTCTGCTTTAGTTCCAGGTGTAACACAAGCAGCATTTCTCCATCAGTGCACACAATGGGCACTTTCCCGAATGAACTTGTTCTCTATGCAGGGTGTCCCGCGTGGAGCGAACTGCCTCAACCATGGCAGGCTCTACTGTGGTCTCTAAGGAATTCCTCTCGGAAAACACGGCACTTTTACCCGAAGAACTCTGCCCTAATTGCAGGTGGAACACAAGCTGCATTTCTCCCACATTGTACACAAAGGGCCCTACCCCGAATGAACTTCTATATATAGGGTGTCCCACGTGCAGTGAACTGCCTCAAGCAAGGCAGGTTGTAGTAAGGACTGTAAGCCTTTCCTCTCCCAAAAAGCGCAGTTTTACCCGAAGAACTCTGCTTTCATTGCAGGTGGAACACAGGCAACTTTTCTCTCGCAGTGTACCCAATGGGCCTTTGCCCGAAAGAACTTCTATACTCAAGGTGTCCCGCGTGGAGTGAAATGCCTAAACCAAGGCAGGCTCTAGTGAGGTCTCTAAGCATTCCCCTCCCAAAACACAGCAGTTTTACCCAAAGAACTCTGCTTTAGTTGCAGGTGGAACACAAGCAGCATTTCTCTCACTGTGTACTCTTTGGGCTCCTCCACGAATGAACTGCTACATGCAGGGTTTCCCACCTGGAGTGAACTGCCTTAACCAAGGCAGTCTGTAGTGAGGACTGTAAGCATTTCTACTCCCCAAACTCGCAGTTTTAACGAATGAACTCTGCGTTAGGTGCAGGTGGAACACAAGCAGGTTTTCTCCCGCAGTGTACACAATGGGCCTTTCCCCGAATGAACTTCTATACGCAGGGTGTCCCGCGTGGAGTGAACTACCTCAAACAAGGCAGGCTCTTCTTAGGCCTCTAAGCGTTTCCTCTCCCAAAACACGCAGTTTTACCCGAAGAACTCTGATTTAGTTGGAGGTGGAACACAAGCAGCTTTTCTCCCACTGTGTACACAGTGGCCTTGCCCGAAAGAGCTTCTATACTCAAGGTGTCCCGCGTGGAGTGAAATGCCTAAACCGAGGCAGGCTCTAGTGAGGCCTCTAAGCATTTCCTCTCCCAAAACACGGCAGTTTTACCCGAAAAACTCTGCTTTAGTTCCAGGTGTAACACAAGCAGCATTTCTCCATCAGTGCACACAATGGGCACTTTCCCGAATGAACTTGTTCTCTATGCAGGGTGTCCCGCGTGGAGCGAACTGCCTCAACCATGGCAGGCTCTACTGTGGTCTCTAAGGAATTCCTCTCTGAAAACACGGCACTTTTACCCGAAGAACTCTGCCCTAATTGTAGGTGGAACACAAGCTGCATTTCTCCCACATTGTACACAAAGGGCCCTACCCCGAATGAACTTCTATATACATGGTGTCCCACGTGCAGTGAACTGCCTCAAGCAAGGCAGGTTGTAGTAAGGACTGTAAGCCTTTCCTCTCCCAAAAGGCGCAGTTTTACCCGAAGAACTCTGCTTTCGTTGCAGGTGGAACACAAGCAACTTTTCTCCCACAGTGTACCCAATGGGCCTTCGCCCGAAAGAACTTCTATACTCAAGGTGTCCCGCGTGGAGTGAAATGCCTAAACCAAGGCAGGCTCTAGTGAGGTCTCTAAGCATTTCCCCTCCCTAAACACGGCAGTTTTACCCAAAGAACTCTGCTTTAGTTGCAGGTGCAACACAAGCAGCATTTCTCCCACTGTGTACTCTTTGGGCTCTGCCACGAATGAACTTCTATATTCAAGGTTTCCCACCTGGAGCGAACTGCCTTAACCAAGGCAGGCGGTAGTGAGGACTGTAAGCATTTCCACTCCCCAAACTCGCAGTTTTAACGAATGAACTCTGCTTTAGTTGCAGGTGGAACACACGCAGGTTTTCTCCCACAGTGTACACAAAGGGCCTTTCCCCGAATGAACGTCTATACGCAGGGGGTCCCGCGTGGAGTGAACTACCTCAACCAAGGGAGGTTCCTCCTATGCCTCTAAGCGTTTCCTCTCCCAAAACACGCAGTTTTACCCGAAGAACTCTGCTTTAGTTGCAGGTGGAACACAAGCAACTTTTCACCCACAGTGTACCCAATGGGCTTTTCGCCGAATGAAATTCGACACGCAGGGTTTCCCTCGTGGAGTGAAATGCCTAAACCGAGGCAGGCTCTAGTGAGGCCTCTAAGCATTTCCTCTCCCAAAACACGGCAGTTTTACCCGAAGAACTCTGCTTTAGTTCCAGGTGTAACACAAGCAGCATTTCTCCATCAGTGCACACAATGGGCACTTTCCCGAATGAACTTGTTCTCTATGCAGGGTGTCCCGCGTGGAGCGAACTGCCTCAACCATGGCAGGCTCTACTGTGGTCTCTAAGGAATTCCTCTCGGAAAACACGGCACTTTTACCCGAAGAACTCTGCCCTAATTGCAGGTGGAACACAAGCTGCATTTCTCCCACATTGTACACAAAGGGCCCTACCCCGAATGAACTTCTATATATAGGGTGTCCCACGTGCAGTGAACTGCCTCAAGCAAGGCAGGTTGTAGTAAGGACTGTAAGCCTTTCCTCTCCCAAAAGGCGCAGTTTTACCCGAAGAACTCTGCTTTCATTGCAGGTGGAACACAGGCAACTTTTCTCTCGCAGTGTACCCAATGGGCCTTTGCCCGAAAGAAATTCGATACTCAAGGTGTCCCGCGTGGAGTGAAATGCCTAAACCAAGGCAGGCTCTAGTGAGGTCTCTAAGCATTTCCCTCCCAAAACACAGCAGTTTTACCCAAAGAACTCTGCTTTAGTTGCAGGTGGAACACAAGCAGCATTTCTCTCACTGTGTACTCTTTGGGCTCCTCCACGAATGAACTGCTACATGCAGGGTTTCCCACCTGGAGTGAACTGCCTTAACCAAGGCAGTCTGTAGTGAGGACTGTAAGCATTTCTACTCCCCAAACTCGCAGTTTTAACGAATGAACTCTGCGTTAGGTGCAGGTGGAACACAAGCAGGTTTTCTCCCGCAGTGTACACAATGGGCCTTTCCCCGAATGAACTTCTATACGCAGGGTGTCCCGCGTGGAGTGAACTACCTCAAACAAGGCAGGCTCTTCTTAGGCCTCTAAGCGTTTCCTCTCCCAAAACACGCAGTTTTACCCGAAGAACTCTGATTTAGTTGGACGTGGAACACAAGCAGCTTTTCTCCCACTGTGTACACAGTGGCCTTGCCCGAAAGAGCTTCTATACTCAAGGTGTCCCCCGTGGAGTGAAATGCCTAAACCGAGGCAGGCTCTAGTGAGGCCTCTAAGCATTTCCTCTCCCAAAACACGGCAGTTTTACACGAAAAACTCTGCTTTAGTTCCAGGTGTAACACAAGCAGCATTTCTCCATCAGTGCACACAATGGGCACTTTCCCGAATGAACTTGTTCTCTATGCAGGGTGTCCCGCGTGGAGCGAACTGCCTCAACCATGGCAGGCTCTACTGTGGTCTCTAAGGAATTCCTCTCTGAAAACACGGCACTTTTACCCGAAGAACTCTGCCCTAATTGTAGGTGGAACACAAGCTGCATTTCTCCCACATTGTACACAAAGGGCCCTACCCCGAATGAACTTCTATATATAGGGTGTCCCACGTGCAGTGAACTGCCTCAAGCAAGGCAGGTTGTAGTAAGGACTGTAAGCCTTTCCTCTCCCAAAAGGCGCAGTTTTACCCGAAGAACTCTGCTTTCGTTGCAGGTGGAACACAAGCAACTTTTCTCCCACAGTGTACCCAATGGGCCTTTGCCCGAAAGAACTTCTATACTCAAGGTGTCCCGCGTGGAGTGAAATGCCTAAACCAAGGCAGGCTCTAGTGAGGTCTCTAAGCATTTCCCCTCCCTAAACACGGCAGTTTTACCCAAAGAACTCTGCTTTAGTTGCAGGTGCAACACAAGCAGCATTTCTCCCACTGTGTACTCTTTGGGCTCTGCCACGAATGAACTTCTATATTCAAGGTTTCCCACCTGGAGCGAACTGCCTTAACCAAGGCAGGCGGTAGTGAGGGCTGTAAGCATTTCCACTCCCCAAACTCGCAGTTTTAACGAATGAACTCTGCTTTAGTTGCAGGTGGAACACACGCAGGTTTTCTCCCACAGTGTACACAAAGGGCCTTTCCCCGAATGAACGTCTATACGCACGGGGTCCCGCGTGGAGTGAACTACCTCAACCAAGGGAGGTTCCTCCTATGCCTCTAAGCGTTTCCTCTCCCAAAACACGCAGTTTTACCCGAAGAACTCTGCTTTAGTTGCAGGTGGAACACAAGCAACTTTTCACCCACAGTGTACCCAATAGGCTTTTCGCCGAATGAAATTCGACACGCAGGGTTTCCCTCGTGGAGTGAAATGCCTAAACCGAGGCAGGCTCTAGCGAGGCCTCTAAGCATTTCCTCTCCCAAAACACGGCAGTTTTACCCGAAGAACTCTGCTTTAGTTCCAGGTGTAACACAAGCAGCATTTCTCCATCAGTGCACACAATGGGCACTTTCCCGAATGAACTTGTTCTCTATGCAGGGTGTCCCGCGTGGAGCGAACTGCCTCAACCATGGCAGGCTCTACTGTGGTCTCTAAGGAATTCCTCTCGGAAAACACGGCACTTTTACCCGAAGAACTCTGCCCTAATTGCAGGTGGAACACAAGCTGCATTTCTCCCACATTGTACACAAAGGGCCCTACCCCGAATGAACTTCTATATATAGGGTGTCCCACGTGCAGTGAACTGCCTCAAGCAAGGCAGGTTGTAGTAAGGACTGTAAGCCTTTCCTCTCCCAAAAGGCGCAGTTTTACCCGAAGAACTCTGCTTTCATTGCAGGTGGAACACAGGCAACTTTTCTCTCGCAGTGTACCCAATGGGCCTTTGCCCGAAAGAACTTCTATACTCAAGGTGTCCCGCGTGGAGTGAAATGCCTAAACCAAGGCAGGCTCTAGTGAGGTCTCTAAGCATTCCCCTCCCAAAACACAGCAGTTTTACCCAAAGAACTCTGCTTTAGTTGCAGGTGGAACACAAGCAGCATTTCTCTCACTGTGTACTCTTTGGGCTCCTCCACGAATGAACTGCTACATGCAGGGTTTCCCACCTGGAGTGAACTGCCTTAACCAAGGCAGTCTGTAGTGAGGACTGTAAGCATTTCTACTCCCAAAACTCGCAGTTTTAACGAATGAACTCTGCGTTAGGTGCAGGTGGAACACAAGCAGGTTTTCTCCCGCAGTGTACACAATGGGCCTTTCCCCGAATGAACTTCTATACGCAGGGTGTCCCGCGTGGAGTGAACTACCTCAAACAAGGCAGGCTCTTCTTAGGCCTCTAAGCGTTTCCTCTCCCAAAACACGCAGTTTTACCCGAAGAACTCTGATTTAGTTGGAGGTGGAACACAAGCAGCTTTTCTCCCACTGTGTACACAGTGGCCTTGCCCGAAAGAGCTTCTATACTCAAGGTGTCCCGCGTGGAGTGAAATGCCTAAACCGAGGCAGGCTCTAGTGAGGCCTCTAAGCATTTCCTCTCCCAAAACACGGCAGTTTTACCCGAAAAACTCTGCTTTAGTTCCAGGTGTAACACAAGCAGCATTTCTCCATCAGTGCACACAATGGGCACTTTCCCGAATGAACTTGTTCTCTATGCAGGGTGTCCCGCGTGGAGCGAACTGCCTCAACCATGGCAGGCTCTACTGTGGTCTCTAAGGAATTCCTCTCGGAAAACACGGCACTTTTACCCGAAGAACTCTGCCCTAATTGTAGGTGGAACACAAGCTGCATTTCTCCCACATTGTACACAAAGGGCCCTACCCCGAATGAACTTCTATATATAGGGTGTCCCACGTGCAGTGAACTGCCTCAAGCAAGGCAGGTTGTAGTAAGGACTGTAAGCCTTTCCTCTCCCAAAAGGCGCAGTTTTACCCGAAGAACTCTGCTTTCGTTGCAGGTGGAACACAAGCAACTTTTCTCCCACAGTGTACCCAATGGGCCTTTGCCCGAAAGAACTTCTATACTCAAGGTGTCCCGCGTGGAGTGAAATGCCTAAACCAAGGCAGGCTCTAGTGAGGTCTCTAAGCATTTCCCCTCCCTAAACACGGCAGTTTTACCCAAAGAACTCTGCTTTAGTTGCAGGTGCAACACAAGCAGCATTTCTCCCACTGTGTACTCTTTGGGCTCTGCCACGAATGAACTTCTATATTCAAGGTTTCCCACCTGGAGCGAACTGCCTTAACCAAGGCAGGCGGTAGTGAGGACTGTAAGCATTTCCACTCCCCAAACTCGCAGTTTTAACGAATGAACTCTGCTTTAGTTGCAGGTGGAACACACGCAGGTTTTCTCCCACAGTGTACACAAAGGGCCTTTCCCCGAATGAACGTCTATACGCACGGGGTCCCGCGTGGAGTGAACTACCTCAACCAAGGGAGGTTCCTCCTATGCCTCTAAGCGTTTCCTCTCCCAAAACACGCAGTTTTACCCGAAGAACTCTGCTTTAGTTGCAGGTGGAACACAAGCAACTTTTCACCCACAGTGTACCCAATGGGCTTTTCGCTGAATGAAATTCTACACGCAGGGTTTCCCTCATGGAGTGAAATGCCTAAACCGAGGCAGGCTCTAGTGAGGCCTCTAAGCATTTCCTCTCCCAAAACACGGCAGTTTTACCCGAAGAACTCTGCTTTAGTTCCAGGTGTAACACAAGCAGCATTTCTCCATCAGTGCACACAATGGGCACTTTCCCGAATGAACTTGTTCTCTATGCAGGGTGTCCCGCGTGGAGCGAACTGCCTCAACCATGGCAGGCTCTACTGTGGTCTCTAAGGAATTCCTCTCGGAAAACAAGGCACTTTTACCCGAAGAACTCTGCCCTAATTGCAGGTGGAACACAAGCTGCATTTCTCCCACATTGTACACAAAGGGCCCTACCCCGAATGAACTTCTATATATAGGGTGTCCCACGTGCAGTGAACTGCCTCAAGCAAGGCAGGTTGTAGTAAGGACTGTAAGCCTTTCCTCTCCCAAAAAGCGCAGTTTTACCCGAAGAACTCTGCTTTCATTGCAGGTGGAACACAGGCAACTTTTCTCTCGCAGTGTACCCAATGGGCCTTTGCCCGAAAGAACTTCTATACTCAAGGTGTCCCGCGTGGAGTGAAATGCCTAAACCAAGGCAGGCTCTAGTGAGGTCTCTAAGCATTCCCCTCCCAAAACACAGCAGTTTTACCCAAAGAACTCTGCTTTAGTTGCAGGTGGAACACAAGCAGCATTTCTCTCACTGTGTACTCTTTGGGCTCCTCCACGAATGAACTGCTACATGCAGGGTTTCCCACCTGGAGTGAACTGCCTTAACCAAGGCAGTCTGTAGTGAGGACTGTAAGCATTTCTACTCCCAAAACTCGCAGTTTTAACGAATGAACTCTGCGTTAGGTGCAGGTGGAACACAAGCAGGTTTTCTCCCGCAGTGTACACAATGGGCCTTTCCCCGAATGAACTTCTATACGCAGGGTGTCCCGCGTGGAGTGAACTACCTCAAACAAGGCAGGCTCTTCTTAGGCCTCTAAGCGTTTCCTCTCCCAAAACACGCAGTTTTACCCGAAGAACTCTGATTTAGTTGGAGGTGGAACACAAGCAGCTTTTCTCCCACTGTGTACACAGTGGCCTTGCCCGAAAGAGCATCTATACTCAAGGTGTCCCGCGTGGAGTGAAATGCCTAAACCGAGGCAGGCTCTAGTGAGGCCTCTAAGCATTTCCTCTCCCAAAACACGGCAGTTTTACCCGAAAAACTCTGCTTTAGTTCCAGGTGTAACACAAGCAGCATTTCTCCATCAGTGCACACAATGGGCACTTTCCCGAATGAACTTGTTCTCTATGCAGGGTGTCCCGCGTGGAGCGAACTGCCTCAACCATGGCAGGCTCTACTGTGGTCTCTAAGGAATTCCTCTCTGAAAACACGGCACTTTTACCCGAAGAACTCTGCCCTAATTGTAGGTGGAACACAAGCTGCATTTCTCCCACATTGTACACAAAGGGCCCTACCCCGAATGAACTTCTATATATAGGGTGTCCCACGTGCAGTGAACTGCCTCAAGCAAGGCAGGTTGTAGTAAGGACTGTAAGCCTTTCCTCTCCCAAAAGGCGCAGTTTTACCCGAAGAACTCTGCTTTCGTTGCAGGTGGAACACAAGCAACTTTTCTCCCACAGTGTACCCAATGGGCCTTTGCCCGAAAGAACTTCTATACTCAAGGTGTCCCGCGTGGAGTGAAATGCCTAAACCAAGGCAGGCTCTAGTGAGGTCTCTAAGCATTTCCCCTCCCTAAACACGGCAGTTTTACCCAAAGAACTCTGCTTTAGTTGCAGGTGCAACACAAGCAGCATTTCTCCCACTGTGTACTCTTTGGGCTCTGCCACGAATGAACTTCTATATTCAAGGTTTCCCACCTGGAGCGAACTGCCTTAACCAAGGCAGGCGGTAGTGAGGACTGTAAGCATTTCCACTCCCCAAACTCGCAGTTTTAACGAATGAACTCTGCTTTAGTTGCAGGTGGAACACACGCAGGTTTTCTCCCACAGTGTACACAAAGGGCCTTTCCCCGAATGAACGTCTATACGCAGGGGGTCCCGCGTGGAGTGAACTACCTCAAACAAGGGAGGTTCCTCCTATGCCTCTAAGCGTTTCCTCTCCCAAAACACGCAGTTTTACCCGAAGAACTCTGCTTTAGTTGCAGGTGGAACACAAGCAACTTTTCACCCACAGTGTACCCAATGGGCTTTTCGCTGAATGAACTTCTACACGCAGGGTTTCCCTCATGGAGTGAAATGCCTAAACCGAGGCAGGCTCTAGTGAGGCCTCTAAGCATTTCCTCTCCCAAAACACGGCAGTTTTACCCGAAGAACTCTGCTTTAGTTCCAGGTGTAACACAAGCAGCATTTCTCCATCAGTGCACACAATGGGCACTTTCCCGAATGAACTTGTTCTCTATGCAGGGTGTCCCGCGTGGAGCGAACTGCCTCAACCATGGCAGGCTCTACTGTGGTCTCTAAGGAATTCCTCTCGGAAAACACGGCACTTTTACCCGAAGAACTCTGCCCTAATTGCAGGTGGAACACAAGCTGCATTTCTCCCACATTGTACACAAAGGGCCCTACCCCGAATGAACTTCTATATATAGGGTGTCCCACGTGCAGTGAACTGCCTCAAGCAAGGCAGGTTGTAGTAAGGACTGTAAGCCTTTCCTCTCCCAAAAAGCGCAGTTTTACCCGAAGAACTCTGCTTTCATTGCAGGTGGAACACAGGCAACTTTTCTCTCGCAGTGTACCCAATGGGCCTTTGCCCGAAAGAACTTCTATACTCAAGGTGTCCCGCGTGGAGTGAAATGCCTAAACCAAGGCAGGCTCTAGTGAGGTCTCTAAGCATTCCCCTCCCAAAACACAGCAGTTTTACCCAAAGAACTCTGCTTTAGTTGCAGGTGGAACACAAGCAGCATTTCTCTCACTGTGTACTCTTTGGGCTCCTCCACGAATGAACTGCTACATGCAGGGTTTCCCACCTGGAGTGAACTGCCTTAACCAAGGCAGTCTGTAGTGAGGACTGTAAGCATTTCTACTCCCAAAACTCGCAGTTTTAACGAATGAACTCTGCGTTAGGTGCAGGTGGAACACAAGCAGGTTTTCTCCCGCAGTGTACACAATGGGCCTTTCCCCGAATGAACTTCTATACGCAGGGTGTCCCGCGTGGAGTGAACTACCTCAAACAAGGCAGGCTCTTCTTAGGCCTCTAAGCGTTTCCTCTCCCAAAACACGCAGTTTTACCCGAAGAACTCTGATTTAGTTGGAGGTGGAACACAAGCAGCTTTTCTCCCACTGTGTACACAGTGGCCTTGCCCGAAAGAGCTTCTATACTCAAGGTGTCCCGCGTGGAGTGAAATGCCTAAACCGAGGCAGGCTCTAGTCATGCCTCTAAGCATTTCCTCTACCAAAACACGGCAGTTTTACCCGAAAAACTCTGCTTTAGTTCCAGGTGTAACACAAGCAGCATTTCTCCATCAGTGCACACAATGGGCACTTTCCCGAATGAACTTGTTCTCTATGCAGGGTGTCCCGCGTGGAGCGAACTGCCTCAACCATGGCAGGCTCTACTGTGGTCTCTAAGGAATTCCTCTCTGAAAACACGGCACTTTTACCCGAAGAACTCTGCCCTAATTGTAGGTGGAACACAAGCTGCATTTCTCCCACATTGTACACAAAGGGCCCTACCCCGAATGAACTTCTATATACATGGTGTCCCACGTGCAGTGAACTGCCTCAAGCAAGGCAGGTTGTAGTAAGGACTGTAAGCCTTTCCTCTCCCAAAAGGCGCAGTTTTACCCGAAGAACTCTGCTTTCGTTGCAGGTGGAACACAAGCAACTTTTCTCCCACAGTGTACCCAATGGGCCTTTGCCCGAAAGAACTTCTATACTCAAGGTGTCCCGCGTGGAGTGAAATGCCTAAACCAAGGCAGGCTCTAGTGAGGTCTCTAAGCATTTCCCCTCCCTAAACACGGCAGTTTTACCCAAAGAACTCTGCTTTAGTTGCAGGTGCAACACAAGCAGCATTTCTCCCACTGTGTACTCTTTGGGCTCTGCCACGAATGAACTTCTATATTCAAGGTTTCCCACCTGGAGCGAACTGCCTTAACCAAGGCAGGCGGTAGTGAGGACTGTAAGCATTTCCACTCCCCAAACTCGCAGTTTTAACGAATGAACTCTGCTTTAGTTGCAGGTGGAACACACGCAGGTTTTCTCCCACAGTGTACACAAAGGGCCTTTCCCCGAATGAACGTCTATACGCAGGGGGTCCCGCGTGGAGTGAACTACCTCAACCAAGGGAGGTTCCTCCTATGCCTCTAAGCGTTTCCTCTCCCAAAACACGCAGTTTTACCCGAAGAACTCTGCTTTAGTTGCAGGTGGAACACAAGCAACTTTTCACCCACAGTGTACCCAATGGGCTTTTCGCCGAATGAAATTCGACACGCAGGGTTTCCCTCGTGGAGTGAAATGCCTAAACCGAGGCAGGCTCTAGTGAGGCCTCTAAGCATTTCCTCTCCCAAAACACGGCAGTTTTACCCGAAGAACTCTGCTTTAGTTCCAGGTGTAACACAAGCAGCATTTCTCCATCAGTGCACACAATGGGCACTTTCCCGAATGAACTTGTTCTCTATGCAGGGTGTCCCGCGTGGAGCGAACTGCCTCAACCATGGCAGGCTCTACTGTGGTCTCTAAGGAATTCCTCTCGGAAAACACGGCACTTTTACCCGAAGAACTCTGCCCTAATTGCAGGTGGAACACAAGCTGCATTTCTCCCACATTGTACACAAAGGGCCCTACCCCGAATGAACTTCTATATATAGGGTGTCCCACGTGCAGTGAACTGCCTCAAGCAAGGCAGGTTGTAGTAAGGACTGTAAGCCTTTCCTCTCCCAAAAGGCGCAGTTTTACCCGAAGAACTCTGCTTTCATTGCAGGTGGAACACAGGCAACTTTTCTCTCGCAGTGTACCCAATGGGCCTTTGCCCGAAAGAACTTCTATACTCAAGGTGTCCCGCGTGGAGTGAAATGCCTAAACCAAGGCAGGCTCTAGTGAGGTCTCTAAGCATTCCCCTCCCAAAACACAGCAGTTTTACCCAAAGAACTCTGCTTTAGTTGCAGGTGGAACACAAGCAGCATTTCTCTCACTGTGTACTCTTTGGGCTCCTCCACGAATGAACTGCTACATGCAGGGTTTCCCACCTGGAGTGAACTGCCTTAACCAAGGCAGTCTGTAGTGAGGACTGTAAGCATTTCTACTCCCCAAACTCGCAGTTTTAACGAATGAACTCTGCGTTAGGTGCAGGTGGAACACAAGCAGGTTTTCTCCCGCAGTGTACACAATGGGCCTTTCCCCGAATGAACTTCTATACGCAGGGTGTCCCGCGTGGAGTGAACTACCTCAAACAAGGCAGGCTCTTCTTAGGCCTCTAAGCGTTTCCTCTCCCAAAACACGCAGTTTTACCCGAAGAACTCTGATTTAGTTGGAGGTGGAACACAAGCAGCTTTTCTCCCACTGTGTACACAGTGGCCTTGCCCGAAAGAGCTTCTATACTCAAGGTGTCCCGCGTGGAGTGAAATGCCTAAACCGAGGCAGGCTCTAGTGAGGCCTCTAAGCATTTCCTCTCCCAAAACACGGCAGTTTTACCCGAAAAACTCTGCTTTAGTTCCAGGTGTAACACAAGCAGCATTTCTCCATCAGTGCACACAATGGGCACTTTCCCGAATGAACTTGTTCTCTATGCAGGGTGTCCCGCGTGGAGCGAACTGCCTCAACCATGGCAGGCTCTACTGTGGTCTCTAAGGAATTCCTCTCTGAAAACACGGCACTTTTACCCGAAGAACTCTGCCCTAATTGTAGGTGGAACACAAGCTGCATTTCTCCCACATTGTACACAAAGGGCCCTACCCCGAATGAACTTCTATATATAGGGTGTCCCACGTGCAGTGAACTGCCTCAAGCAAGGCAGGTTGTAGTAAGGACTGTAAGCCTTTCCTCTCCCAAAAGGCGCAGTTTTACCCGAAGAACTCTGCTTTCGTTGCAGGTGGAACACAAGCAACTTTTCTCCCACAGTGTACCCAATGGGCCTTTGCCCGAAAGAACTTCTATACTCAAGGTGTCCCGCGTGGAGTGAAATGCCTAAACCAAGGCAGGCTCTAGTGAGGTCTCTAAGCATTTCCCCTCCCTAAACACGGCAGTTTTACCCAAAGAACTCTGCTTTAGTTGCAGGTGCAACACAAGCAGCATTTCTCCCACTGTGTACTCTTTGGGCTCTGCCACGAATGAACTTCTATATTCAAGGTTTCCCACCTGGAGCGAACTGCCTTAACCAAGGCAGGCGGTAGTGAGGACTGTAAGCATTTCCACTCCCCAAACTCGCAGTTTTAACGAATGAACTCTGCTTTAGTTGCAGGTGGAACACACGCAGGTTTTCTCCCACAGTGTACACAAAGGGCCTTTCCCCGAATGAACGTCTATACGCACGGGGTCCCGCGTGGAGTGAACTACCTCAACCAAGGGAGGTTCCTCCTATGCCTCTAAGCGTTTCCTCTCCCAAAACACGCAGTTTTACCCGAAGAACTCTGCTTTAGTTGCAGGTGGAACACAAGCAACTTTTCACCCACAGTGTACCCAATAGGCTTTTCGCCGAATGAACTTCGACACGCAGGGTTTCCCTCGTGGAGTGAAATGCCTAAACCGAGGCAGGCTCTAGTGAGGCCTCTAAGCATTTCCTCTCCCAAAACACGGCAGTTTTACCCGAAGAACTCTGCTTTAGTTCCAGGTGTAACACAAGCAGCATTTCTCCATCAGTGCACACAATGGGCACTTTCCCGAATGAACTTGTTCTCTATGCAGGGTGTCCCGCGTGGAGCGAACTGCCTCAACCATGGCAGGCTCTACTGTGGTCTCTAAGGAATTCCTCTCTGAAAACACGGCACTTTTACCCGAAGAACTCTGCCCTAATTGTAGGTGGAACACAAGCTGCATTTCTCCCACATTGTACACAAAGGGCCCTACCCCGAATGAACTTCTATATATAGGGTGTCCCACGTGCAGTGAACTGCCTCAAGCAAGGCAGGTTGTAGTAAGGACTGTAAGCCTTTCCTCTCCCAAAAGGCGCAGTTTTACCCGAAGAACTCTGCTTTCGTTGCAGGTGGAACACAAGCAACTTTTCTCCCACAGTGTACCCAATGGGCCTTTGCCCGAAAGAACTTCTATACTCAAGGTGTCCCGCGTGGAGTGAAATGCCTAAACCAAGGCAGGCTCTAGTGAGGTCTCTAAGCATTTCCCCTCCCTAAACACGGCAGTTTTACCCAAAGAACTCTGCTTTAGTTGCAGGTGCAACACAAGCAGCATTTCTCCCACTGTGTACTCTTTGGGCTCTGCCACGAATGAACTTCTATATTCAAGGTTTCCCACCTGGAGCGAACTGCCTTAACCAAGGCAGGCGGTAGTGAGGACTGTAAGCATTTCCACTCCCCAAACTCGCAGTTTTAACGAATGAACTCTGCTTTAGTTGCAGGTGGAACACACGCAGGTTTTCTCCCACAGTGTACACAAAGGGCCTTTCCCCGAATGAACGTCTATACGCACGGGGTCCCGCGTGGAGTGAACTACCTCAACCAAGGGAGGTTCCTCCTATGCCTCTAAGCGTTTCCTCTCCCAAAACACGCAGTTTTACCCGAAGAACTCTGCTTTAGTTGCAGGTGGAACACAAGCAACTTTTCACCCACAGTGTACCCAATGGGCTTTTCGCTGAATGAACTTCTACACGCAGGGTTTCCCTCGTGGAGTGAAATGCCTAAACCGAGGCAGGCTCTAGTGAGGCCTCTAAGCATTTCCTCTCCCAAAACACGGCAGTTTTACCCGAAGAACTCTGCTTTAGTTCCAGGTGTAACACAAGCAGCATTTCTCCATCAGTGCACACAATGGGCACTTTCCCGAATGAACTTGTTCTCTATGCAGGGTGTCCCGCGTGGAGCGAACTGCCTCAACCATGGCAGGCTCTACTGTGGTCTCTAAGGAATTCCTCTCGGAAAACACGGCACTTTTACCCGAAGAACTCTGCCCTAATTGCAGGTGGAACACAAGCTGCATTTCTCCCACATTGTACACAAAGGGCCCTACCCCGAATGAACTTCTATATATAGGGTGTCCCACGTGCAGTGAACTGCCTCAAGCAAGGCAGGTTGTAGTAAGGACTGTAAGCCTTTCCTCTCCCAAAAGGCGCAGTTTTACCCGAAGAACTCTGCTTTCATTGCAGGTGGAACACAGGCAACTTTTCTCTCGCAGTGTACCCAATGGGCCTTTGCCCGAAAGAACTTCTATACTCAAGGTGTCCCGCGTGGAGTGAAATGCCTAAACCAAGGCAGGCTCTAGTGAGGTCTCTAAGCATTCCCCTCCCAAAACACAGCAGTTTTACCCAAAGAACTCTGCTTTAGTTGCAGGTGGAACACAAGCAGCATTTCTCTCACTGTGTACTCTTTGGGCTCCTCCACGAATGAACTGCTACATGCAGGGTTTCCCACCTGGAGTGAACTGCCTTAACCAAGGCAGTCTGTAGTGAGGACTGTAAGCATTTCTACTCCCCAAACTCGCAGTTTTAACGAATGAACTCTGCGTTAGGTGCAGGTGGAACACAAGCAGGTTTTCTCCCGCAGTGTACACAATGGGCCTTTCCCCGAATGAACTTCTATACGCAGGGTGTCCCGCGTGGAGTGAACTACCTCAAACAAGGCAGGCTCTTCTTAGGCCTCTAAGCGTTTCCTCTCCCAAAACACGCAGTTTTACCCGAAGAACTCTGATTTAGTTGGAGGTGGAACACAAGCAGCTTTTCTCCCACTGTGTACACAGTGGCCTTGCCCGAAAGAGCTTCTATACTCAAGGTGTCCCGCGTGGAGTGAAATGCCTAAACCGAGGCAGGCTCTAGTGAGGCCTCTAAGCATTTCCTCTCCCAAAACACGGCAGTTTTACCCGAAAAACTCTGCTTTAGTTCCAGGTGTAACACAAGCAGCATTTCTCCATCAGTGCACACAATGGGCACTTTCCCGAATGAACTTGTTCTCTATGCAGGGTGTCCCGCGTGGAGCGAACTGCCTCAACCATGGCAGGCTCTACTGTGGTCTCTAAGGAATTCCTCTCTGAAAACACGGCACTTTTACCCGAAGAACTCTGCCCTAATTGTAGGTGGAACACAAGCTGCATTTCTCCCACATTGTACACAAAGGGCCCTACCCCGAATGAACTTCTATATATAGGGTGTCCCACGTGCAGTGAACTGCCTCAAGCAAGGCAGGTTGTAGTAAGGACTGTAAGCCTTTCCTCTCCCAAAAGGCGCAGTTTTACCCGAAGAACTCTGCTTTCGTTGCAGGTGGAACACAAGCAACTTTTCTCCCACAGTGTACCCAATGGGCCTTTGCCCGAAAGAACTTCTATACTCAAGGTGTCCCGCGTGGAGTGAAATGCCTAAACCAAGGCAGGCTCTAGTGAGGTCTCTAAGCATTTCCCCTCCCTAAACACGGCAGTTTTACCCAAAGAACTCTGCTTTAGTTGCAGGTGCAACACAAGCAGCATTTCTCCCACTGTGTACTCTTTGGG
Organism: Mesoplodon mirus; assembly: GCF_964341445.2. Taxonomy (NCBI): domain Eukaryota; kingdom Metazoa; phylum Chordata; class Mammalia; order Artiodactyla; family Ziphiidae; genus Mesoplodon; species Mesoplodon mirus. Next base: position 941,798 of record NW_028295669.1, read on the forward strand.
CTCTGCCACGAATGAACTTCTATATTCAAGGTTTCCCACCTGGAGCGAACTGCCTTAACCAAGGCAGGCGGTAGTGAGGACTGTAAGCATTTCCACTCCCCAAACTCGCAGTTTTAACGAATGAACTCTGCTTTAGTTGCAGGTGGAACACACGCAGGTTTTCTCCCACAGTGTACACAAAGGGCCTTTCCCCGAATGAACGTCTATACGCAGGGGGTCCCGCGTGGAGTGAACTACCTCAACCAAGGGAGGTTCCTCCTATGCCTCTAAGCGTTTCCTCTCCCAAAACACGCAGTTTTACCCGAAGAACTCTGCTTTAGTTGCAGGTGGAACACAAGCAACTTTTCACCCACAGTGTACCCAATGGGCTTTTCGCCGAATGAAATTCGACACGCAGGGTTTCCCTCGTGGAGTGAAATGCCTAAACCGAGGCAGGCTCTAGTGAGGCCTCTAAGCATTTCCTCTCCCAAAACACGGCAGTTTTACCCGAAGAACTCTGCTTTAGTTCCAGGTGTAACACAAGCAGCATTTCTCCATCAGTGCACACAATGGGCACTTTCCTGAATGAACTTGTTCTCTATGCAGGGTGTCCCGCGTGGAGCGAACTGCCTCAACCATGGCAGGCTCTACTGTGGTCTCTAAGGAATTCCTCTCGGAAAACACGGCACTTTTACCCGAAGAACTCTGCCCTAATTGCAGGTGGAACACAAGCTGCATTTCTCCCACATTGTACACAAAGGGCCCTACCCCGAATGAACTTCTATATATAGGGTGTCCCACGTGCAGTGAACTGCCTCAAGCAAGGCAGGTTGTAGTAAGGACTGTAAGCCTTTCCTCTCCCAAAAGGCGCAGTTTTACCCGAAGAACTCTGCTTTCATTGCAGGTGGAACACAGGCAACTTTTCTCTCGCAGTGTACCCAATGGGCCTTTGCCCGAAAGAACTTCTATACTCAAGGTGTCCCGCGTGGAGTGAAATGCCTAAACCAAGGCAGGCTCTAGTGAGGTCTCTAAGCATTCCCCTCCCAAAACACAGCAGTTTTACCCAAAGAACTCTGCTTTAGTTGCAGGTGGAACACAAGCAGCATTTCTCTCACTGTGTACTCTTTGGGCTCCTCCACGAATGAACTGCTACATGCAGGGTTTCCCACCTGGAGTGAACTGCCTTAACCAAGGCAGTCTGTAGTGAGGACTGTAAGCATTTCTACTCCCCAAACTCGCAGTTTTAACGAATGAACTCTGCGTTAGGTGCAGGTGGAACACAAGCAGGTTTTCTCCCGCAGTGTACACAATGGGCCTTTCCCCGAATGAACTTCTATACGCAGGGTGTCCCGCGTGGAGTGAACTACCTCAAACAAGGCAGGCTCTTCTTAGGCCTCTAAGCGTTTCCTCTCCCAAAACACGCAGTTTTACCCGAAGAACTCTGATTTAGTTGGAGGTGGAACACAAGCAGCTTTTCTCCCACTGTGTACACAGTGGCCTTGCCCGAAAGAGCTTCTATACTCAAGGTGTCCCGCGTGGAGTGAAATGCCTAAACCGAGGCAGGCTCTAGTGAGTCCTCTAAGCATTTCCTCTCCCAAAACACGGCAGTTTTACCCGAAAAACTCTGCTTTAGTTCCAGGTGTAACACAAGCAGCATTTCTCCATCAGTGCACACAATGGGCACTTTCCCGAATGAACTTGTTCTCTATGCAGGGTGTCCCGCGTGGAGCGAACTGCCTCAACCATGGCAGGCTCTACTGTGGTCTCTAAGGAATTCCTCTCTGAAAACACGGCACTTTTACCCGAAGAACTCTGCCCTAATTGTAGGTGGAACACAAGCTGCATTTCTCCCACATTGTACACAAAGGGCCCTACCCCGAATGAACTTCTATATACATGGTGTCCCACGTGCAGTGAACTGCCTCAAGCAAGGCAGGTTGTAGTAAGGACTGTAAGCCTTTCCTCTCCCAAAAGGCGCAGTTTTACCCGAAGAACTCTGCTTTCGTTGCAGGTGGAACACAAGCAACTTTTCTCCCACAGTGTACCCAATGGGCCTTTGCCCGAAAGAACTTCTATACTCAAGGTGTCCCGCGTGGAGTGAAATGCCTAAACCAAGGCAGGCTCTAGTGAGGTCTCTAAGCATTTCCCCTCCCTAAACACGGCAGTTTTACCCAAAGAACTCTGCTTTAGTTGCAGGTGCAACACAAGCAGCATTTCTCCCACTGTGTACTCTTTGGGCTCTGCCACGAATGAACTTCTATATTCAAGGTTTCCCACCTGGAGCGAACTGCCTTAACCAAGGCAGGCGGTAGTGAGGACTGTAAGCATTTCCACTCCCCAAACTCGCAGTTTTAACGAATGAACTCTGCTTTAGTTGCAGGTGGAACACACGCAGGTTTTCTCCCACAGTGTACACAAAGGGCCTTTCCCCGAATGAACGTCTATACGCAGGGGGTCCCGCGTGGAGTGAACTACCTCAACCAAGGGAGGTTCCTCCTATGCCTCTAAGCGTTTCCTCTCCCAAAACACGCAGTTTTACCCGAAGAACTCTGCTTTAGTTGCAGGTGGAACACAAGCAACTTTTCACCCACAGTGTACCCAATGGGCTTTTCGCCGAATGAAATTCGACACGCAGGGTTTCCCTCGTGGAGTGAAATGCCTAAACCGAGGCAGGCTCTAGTGAGGCCTCTAAGCATTTCCTCTCCCAAAACACGGCAGTTTTACCCGAAGAACTCTGCTTTAGTTCCAGGTGTAACACAAGCAGCATTTCTCCATCAGTGCACACAATGGGCACTTTCCCGAATGAACTTGTTCTCTATGCAGGGTGTCCCGCGTGGAGCGAACTGCCTCAACCATGGCAGGCTCTACTGTGGTCTCTAAGGAATTCCTCTCGGAAAACACGGCACTTTTACCCGAAGAACTCTGCCCTAATTGCAGGTGGAACACAAGCTGCATTTCTCCCACATTGTACACAAAGGGCCCTACCCCGAATGAACTTCTATATATAGGGTGTCCCACGTGCAGTGAACTGCCTCAAGCAAGGCAGGTTGTAGTAAGGACTGTAAGCCTTTCCTCTCCCAAAAGGCGCAGTTTTACCCGAAGAACTCTGCTTTCATTGCAGGTGGAACACAGGCAACTTTTCTCTCGCAGTGTACCCAATGGGCCTTTGCCCGAAAGAACTTCTATACTCAAGGTGTCCCGCGTGGAGTGAAATGCCTAAACCAAGGCAGGCTCTAGTGAGGTCTCTAAGCATTCCCCTCCCAAAACACAGCAGTTTTACCCAAAGAACTCTGCTTTAGTTGCAGGTGGAACACAAGCAGCATTTCTCTCACTGTGTACTCTTTGGGCTCCTCCACGAATGAACTGCTACATGCAGGGTTTCCCACCTGGAGTGAACTGCCTTAACCAAGGCAGTCTGTAGTGAGGACTGTAAGCATTTCTACTCCCCAAACTCGCAGTTTTAACGAATGAACTCTGCGTTAGGTGCAGGTGGAACACAAGCAGGTTTTCTCCCGCAGTGTACACAATGGGCCTTTCCCCGAATGAACTTCTATACGCAGGGTGTCCCGCGTGGAGTGAACTACCTCAAACAAGGCAGGCTCTTCTTAGGCCTCTAAGCGTTTCCTCTCCCAAAACACGCAGTTTTACCCGAAGAACTCTGATTTAGTTGGAGGTGGAACACAAGCAGCTTTTCTCCCACTGTGTACACAGTGGCCTTGCCCGAAAGAGCTTCTATACTCAAGGTGTCCCGCGTGGAGTGAAATGCCTAAACCGAGGCAGGCTCTAGTGAGGCCTCTAAGCATTTCCTCTCCCAAAACACGGCAGTTTTACCCGAAAAACTCTGCTTTAGTTCCAGGTGTAACACAAGCATCATTTCTCCATCAGTGCACACAATGGGCACTTTCCCGAATGAACTTGTTCTCTATGCAGGGTGTCCCGCGTGGAGCGAACTGCCTCAACCATGGCAGGCTCTACTGTGGTCTCTAAGGAATTCCTCTCTGAAAACACGGCACTTTTACCCGAAGAACTCTGCCCTAATTGTAGGTGGAACACAAGCTGCATTTCTCCCACATTGTACACAAAGGGCCCTACCCCGAATGAACTTCTATATATAGGGTGTCCCACGTGCAGTGAACTGCCTCAAGCAAGGCAGGTTGTAGTAAGGACTGTAAGCCTTTCCTCTCCCAAAAGGCGCAGTTTTACCCGAAGAACTCTGCTTTCGTTGCAGGTGGAACACAAGCAACTTTTCTCCCACAGTGTACCCAATGGGCCTTTGCCCGAAAGAACTTCTATACTCAAGGTGTCCCGCGTGGAGTGAAATGCCTAAACCAAGGCAGGCTCTAGTGAGGTCTCTAAGCATTTCCCCTCCCTAAACACGGCAGTTTTACCCAAAGAACTCTGCTTTAGTTGCAGGTGCAACACAAGCAGCATTTCTCCCACTGTGTACTCTTTGGGCTCTGCCACGAATGAACTTCTATATTCAAGGTTTCCCACCTGGAGCGAACTGCCTTAACCAAGGCAGGCGGTAGTGAGGACTGTAAGCATTTCCACTCCCCAAACTCGCAGTTTTAACGAATGAACTCTGCTTTAGTTGCAGGTGGAACACACGCAGGTTTTCTCCCACAGTGTACACAAAGGGCCTTTCCCCGAATGAACGTCTATACGCACGGGGTCCCGCGTGGAGTGAACTACCTCAACCAAGGGAGGTTCCTCCTATGCCTCTAAGCGTTTCCTCTCCCAAAACACGCAGTTTTACCCGAAGAACTCTGCTTTAGTTGCAGGTGGAACACAAGCAACTTTTCACCCACAGTGTACCCAATAGGCTTTTCGCCGAATGAACTTCGACACGCAGGGTTTCCCTCATGGAGTGAAATGCCTAAACCGAGGCAGGCTCTAGTGAGGCCTCTAAGCATTTCCTCTCCCAAAACACGGCAGTTTTACCCGAAAAACTCTGCTTTAGTTCCAGGTGTAACACAAGCAGCATTTCTCCATCAGTGCACACAATGGGCACTTTCCCGAATGAACTTGTTCTCTATGCAGGGTGTCCCGCGTGGAGCGAACTGCCTCAACCATGGCAGGCTCTACTGTGGTCTCTAAGGAATTCCTCTCTGAAAACACGGCACTTTTACCCGAAGAACTCTGCCCTAATTGTAGGTGGAACACAAGCTGCATTTCTCCCACATTGTACACAAAGGGCCCTACCCCGAATGAACTTCTATATATAGGGTGTCCCACGTGCAGTGAACTGCCTCAAGCAAGGCAGGTTGTAGTAAGGACTGTAAGCCTTTCCTCTCCCAAAAGGCGCAGTTTTACCCGAAGAACTCTGCTTTCGTTGCAGGTGGAACACAAGCAACTTTTCTCCCACAGTGTACCCAATGGGCCTTTGCCCGAAAGAACTTCTATACTCAAGGTGTCCCGCGTGGAGTGAAATGCCTAAACCAAGGCAGGCTCTAGTGAGGTCTCTAAGCATTTCCCCTCCCTAAACACGGCAGTTTTACCCAAAGAACTCTGCTTTAGTTGCAGGTGCAACACAAGCAGCATTTCTCCCACTGTGTACTCTTTGGGCTCTGCCACGAATGAACTTCTATATTCAAGGTTTCCCACCTGGAGCGAACTGCCTTAACCAAGGCAGGCGGTAGTGAGGACTGTAAGCATTTCCACTCCCCAAACTCGCAGTTTTAACGAATGAACTCTGCTTTAGTTGCAGGTGGAACACACGCAGGTTTTCTCCCACAGTGTACACAAAGGGCCTTTCCCCGAATGAACGTCTATACGCACGGGGTCCCGCGTGGAGTGAACTACCTCAACCAAGGGAGGTTCCTCCTATGCCTCTAAGCGTTTCCTCTCCCAAAACACGCAGTTTTACCCGAAGAACTCTGCTTTAGTTGCAGGTGGAACACAAGCAACTTTTCACCCACAGTGTACCCAATGGGCTTTTCGCTGAATGAACTTCTACACGCAGGGTTTCCCTCGTGGAGTGAAATGCCTAAACCGAGGCAGGCTCTAGTGAGGCCTCTAAGCATTTCCTCTCCCAAAACACGGCAGTTTTACCCGAAGAACTCTGCTTTAGTTCCAGGTGTAACACAAGCAGCATTTCTCCATCAGTGCACACAATGGGCACTTTCCCGAATGAACTTGTTCTCTATGCAGGGTGTCCCGCGTGGAGCGAACTGCCTCAACCATGGCAGGCTCTACTGTGGTCTCTAAGGAATTCCTCTCGGAAAACACGGCACTTTTACCCGAAGAACTCTGCCCTAATTGCAGGTGGAACACAAGCTGCATTTCTCCCACATTGTACACAAAGGGCCCTACCCCGAATGAACTTCTATATATAGGGTGTCCCACGTGCAGTGAACTGCCTCAAGCAAGGCAGGTTGTAGTAAGGACTGTAAGCCTTTCCTCTCCCAAAAGGCGCAGTTTTACCCGAAGAACTCTGCTTTCATTGCAGGTGGAACACAGGCAACTTTTCTCTCGCAGTGTACCCAATGGGCCTTTGCCCGAAAGAACTTCTATACTCAAGGTGTCCCGCGTGGAGTGAAATGCCTAAACCAAGGCAGGCTCTAGTGAGGTCTCTAAGCATTCCCCTCCCAAAACACAGCAGTTTTACCCAAAGAACTCTGCTTTAGTTGCAGGTGGAACACAAGCAGCATTTCTCTCACTGTGTACTCTTTGGGCTCCTCCACGAATGAACTGCTACATGCAGGGTTTCCCACCTGGAGTGAACTGCCTTAACCAAGGCAGTCTGTAGTGAGGACTGTAAGCATTTCTACTCCCCAAACTCGCAGTTTTAACGAATGAACTCTGCGTTAGGTGCAGGTGGAACACAAGCAGGTTTTCTCCCGCAGTGTACACAATGGGCCTTTCCCCGAATGAACTTCTATACGCAGGGTGTCCCGCGTGGAGTGAACTACCTCAAACAAGGCAGGCTCTTCTTAGGCCTCTAAGCGTTTCCTCTCCCAAAACACGCAGTTTTACCCGAAGAACTCTGATTTAGTTGGAGGTGGAACACAAGCAGCTTTTCTCCCACTGTGTACACAGTGGCCTTGCCCGAAAGAGCTTCTATACTCAAGGTGTCCCGCGTGGAGTGAAATGCCTAAACCGAGGCAGGCTCTAGTGAGGCCTCTAAGCATTTCCTCTCCCAAAACACGGCAGTTTTACCCGAAAAACTCTGCTTTAGTTCCAGGTGTAACACAAGCAGCATTTCTCCATCAGTGCACACAATGGGCACTTTCCCGAATGAACTTGTTCTCTATGCAGGGTGTCCCGCGTGGAGCGAACTGCCTCAACCATGGCAGGCTCTACTGTGGTCTCTAAGGAATTCCTCTCTGAAAACACGGCACTTTTACCCGAAGAACTCTGCCCTAATTGTAGGTGGAACACAAGCTGCATTTCTCCCACATTGTACACAAAGGGCCCTACCCCGAATGAACTTCTATATATAGGGTGTCCCACGTGCAGTGAACTGCCTCAAGCAAGGCAGGTTGTAGTAAGGACTGTAAGCCTTTCCTCTCCCAAAAGGCGCAGTTTTACCCGAAGAACTCTGCTTTCGTTGCAGGTGGAACACAAGCAACTTTTCTCCCACAGTGTACCCAATGGGCCTTTGCCCGAAAGAACTTCTATACTCAAGGTGTCCCGCGTGGAGTGAAATGCCTAAACCAAGGCAGGCTCTAGTGAGGTCTCTAAGCATTTCCCCTCCCTAAACACGGCAGTTTTACCCAAAGAACTCTGCTTTAGTTGCAGGTGCAACACAAGCAGCATTTCTCCCACTGTGTACTCTTTGGGCTCTGCCACGAATGAACTTCTATATTCAAGGTTTCCCACCTGGAGCGAACTGCCTTAACCAAGGCAGGCGGTAGTGAGGACTGTAAGCATTTCCACTCCCCAAACTCGCAGTTTTAACGAATGAACTCTGCTTTAGTTGCAGGTGGAACACACGCAGGTTTTCTCCCACAGTGTACACAAAGGGCCTTTCCCCGAATGAACGTCTATACGCAGGGGGTCCCGCGTGGAGTGAACTACCTCAACCAAGGGAGGTTCCTCCTATGCCTCTAAGCGTTTCCTCTCCCAAAACACGCAGTTTTACCCGAAGAACTCTGCTTTAGTTGCAGGTGGAACACAAGCAACTTTTCACCCACAGTGTACCCAATGGGCTTTTCGCCGAATGAAATTCGACACGCAGGGTTTCCCTCGTGGAGTGAAATGCCTAAACCGAGGCAGGCTCTAGTGAGGCCTCTAAGCATTTCCTCTCCCAAAACACGGCAGTTTTACCCGAAGAACTCTGCTTTAGTTCCAGGTGTAACACAAGCAGCATTTCTCCATCAGTGCACACAATGGGCACTTTCCTGAATGAACTTGTTCTCTATGCAGGGTGTCCCGCGTGGAGCGAACTGCCTCAACCATGGCAGGCTCTACTGTGGTCTCTAAGGAATTCCTCTCGGAAAACACGGCACTTTTACCCGAAGAACTCTGCCCTAATTGCAGGTGGAACACAAGCTGCATTTCTCCCACATTGTACACAAAGGGCCCTACCCCGAATGAACTTCTATATATAGGGTGTCCCACGTGCAGTGAACTGCCTCAAGCAAGGCAGGTTGTAGTAAGGACTGTAAGCCTTTCCTCTCCCAAAAGGCGCAGTTTTACCCGAAGAACTCTGCTTTCATTGCAGGTGGAACACAGGCAACTTTTCTCTCGCAGTGTACCCAATGGGCCTTTGCCCGAAAGAACTTCTATACTCAAGGTGTCCCGCGTGGAGTGAAATGCCTAAACCAAGGCAGGCTCTAGTGAGGTCTCTAAGCATTCCCCTCCCAAAACACAGCAGTTTTACCCAAAGAACTCTGCTTTAGTTGCAGGTGGAACACAAGCAGCATTTCTCTCACTGTGTACTCTTTGGGCTCCTCCACGAATGAACTGCTACATGCAGGGTTTCCCACCTGGAGTGAACTGCCTTAACCAAGGCAGTCTGTAGTGAGGACTGTAAGCATTTCTACTCCCCAAACTCGCAGTTTTAACGAATGAACTCTGCGTTAGGTGCAGGTGGAACACAAGCAGGTTTTCTCCCGCAGTGTACACAATGGGCCTTTCCCCGAATGAACTTCTATACGCAGGGTGTCCCGCGTGGAGTGAACTACCTCAAACAAGGCAGGCTCTTCTTAGGCCTCTAAGCGTTTCCTCTCCCAAAACACGCAGTTTTACCCGAAGAACTCTGATTTAGTTGGAGGTGGAACACAAGCAGCTTTTCTCCCACTGTGTACACAGTGGCCTTGCCCGAAAGAGCTTCTATACTCAAGGTGTCCCGCGTGGAGTGAAATGCCTAAACCGAGGCAGGCTCTAGTGAGTCCTCTAAGCATTTCCTCTCCCAAAACACGGCAGTTTTACCCGAAAAACTCTGCTTTAGTTCCAGGTGTAACACAAGCAGCATTTCTCCATCAGTGCACACAATGGGCACTTTCCCGAATGAACTTGTTCTCTATGCAGGGTGTCCCGCGTGGAGCGAACTGCCTCAACCATGGCAGGCTCTACTGTGGTCTCTAAGGAATTCCTCTCTGAAAACACGGCACTTTTACCCGAAGAACTCTGCCCTAATTGTAGGTGGAACACAAGCTGCATTTCTCCCACATTGTACACAAAGGGCCCTACCCCGAATGAACTTCTATATATAGGGTGTCCCACGTGCAGTGAACTGCCTCAAGCAAGGCAGGTTGTAGTAAGGACTGTAAGCCTTTCCTCTCCCAAAAGGCGCAGTTTTACCCGAAGAACTCTGCTTTCGTTGCAGGTGGAACACAAGCAACTTTTCTCCCACAGTGTACCCAATGGGCCTTTGCCCGAAAGAACTTCTATACTCAAGGTGTCCCGCGTGGAGTGAAATGCCTAAACCAAGGCAGGCTCTAGTGAGGTCTCTAAGCATTTCCCCTCCCTAAACACGGCAGTTTTACCCAAAGAACTCTGCTTTAGTTGCAGGTGCAACACAAGCAGCATTTCTCCCACTGTGTACTCTTTGGGCTCTGCCACGAATGAACTTCTATATTCAAGGTTTCCCACCTGGAGCGAACTGCCTTAACCAAGGCAGGCGGTAGTGAGGGCTGTAAGCATTTCCACTCCCCAAACTCGCAGTTTTAACGAATGAACTCTGCTTTAGTTGCAGGTGGAACACACGCAGGTTTTCTCCCACAGTGTACACAAAGGGCCTTTCCCCGAATGAACGTCTATACGCACGGGGTCCCGCGTGGAGTGAACTACCTCAACCAAGGGAGGTTCCTCCTATGCCTCTAAGCGTTTCCTCTCCCAAAACACGCAGTTTTACCCGAAGAACTCTGCTTTAGTTGCAGGTGGAACACAAGCAACTTTTCACCCACAGTGTACCCAATAGGCTTTTCGCCGAATGAAATTCGACACGCAGGGTTTCCCTCGTGGAGTGAAATGCCTAAACCGAGGCAGGCTCTAGCGAGGCCTCTAAGCATTTCCTCTCCCAAAACACGGCAGTTTTACCCGAAGAACTCTGCTTTAGTTCCAGGTGTAACACAAGCAGCATTTCTCCATCAGTGCACACAATGGGCACTTTCCCGAATGAACTTGTTCTCTATGCAGGGTGTCCCGCGTGGAGCGAACTGCCTCAACCATGGCAGGCTCTACTGTGGTCTCTAAGGAATTCCTCTCGGAAAACACGGCACTTTTACCCGAAGAACTCTGCCCTAATTGCAGGTGGAACACAAGCTGCATTTCTCCCACATTGTACACAAAGGGCCCTACCCCGAATGAACTTCTATATATAGGGTGTCCCACGTGCAGTGAACTGCCTCAAGCAAGGCAGGTTGTAGTAAGGACTGTAAGCCTTTCCTCTCCCAAAAGGCGCAGTTTTACCCGAAGAACTCTGCTTTCATTGCAGGTGGAACACAGGCAACTTTTCTCTCGCAGTGTACCCAATGGGCCTTTGCCCGAAAGAAATTCGATACTCAAGGTGTCCCGCGTGGAGTGAAATGCCTAAACCAAGGCAGGCTCTAGTGAGGTCTCTAAGCATTTCCCTCCCAAAACACAGCAGTTTTACCCAAAGAACTCTGCTTTAGTTGCAGGTGGAACACAAGCAGCATTTCTCTCACTGTGTACTCTTTGGGCTCCTCCACGAATGAACTGCTACATGCAGGGTTTCCCACCTGGAGTGAACTGCCTTAACCAAGGCAGTCTGTAGTGAGGACTGTAAGCATTTCTACTCCCCAAACTCGCAGTTTTAACGAATGAACTCTGCGTTAGGTGCAGGTGGAACACAAGCAGGTTTTCTCCCGCAGTGTACACAATGGGCCTTTCCCCGAATGAACTTCTATACGCAGGGTGTCCCGCGTGGAGTGAACTACCTCAAACAAGGCAGGCTCTTCTTAGGCCTCTAAGCGTTTCCTCTCCCAAAACACGCAGTTTTACCCGAAGAACTCTGATTTAGTTGGACGTGGAACACAAGCAGCTTTTCTCCCACTGTGTACACAGTGGCCTTGCCCGAAAGAGCTTCTATACTCAAGGTGTCCCCCGTGGAGTGAAATGCCTAAACCGAGGCAGGCTCTAGTGAGGCCTCTAAGCATTTCCTCTCCCAAAACACGGCAGTTTTACACGAAAAACTCTGCTTTAGTTCCAGGTGTAACACAAGCAGCATTTCTCCATCAGTGCACACAATGGGCACTTTCCCGAATGAACTTGTTCTCTATGCAGGGTGTCCCGCGTGGAGCGAACTGCCTCAACCATGGCAGGCTCTACTGTGGTCTCTAAGGAATTCCTCTCTGAAAACACGGCACTTTTACCCGAAGAACTCTGCCCTAATTGTAGGTGGAACACAAGCTGCATTTCTCCCACATTGTACACAAAGGGCCCTACCCCGAATGAACTTCTATATATAGGGTGTCCCACGTGCAGTGAACTGCCTCAAGCAAGGCAGGTTGTAGTAAGGACTGTAAGCCTTTCCTCTCCCAAAAGGCGCAGTTTTACCCGAAGAACTCTGCTTTCGTTGCAGGTGGAACACAAGCAACTTTTCTCCCACAGTGTACCCAATGGGCCTTTGCCCGAAAGAACTTCTATACTCAAGGTGTCCCGCGTGGAGTGAAATGCCTAAACCAAGGCAGGCTCTAGTGAGGTCTCTAAGCATTTCCCCTCCCTAAACACGGCAGTTTTACCCAAAGAACTCTGCTTTAGTTGCAGGTGCAACACAAGCAGCATTTCTCCCACTGTGTACTCTTTGGGCTCTGCCACGAATGAACTTCTATATTCAAGGTTTCCCACCTGGAGCGAACTGCCTTAACCAAGGCAGGCGGTAGTGAGGGCTGTAAGCATTTCCACTCCCCAAACTCGCAGTTTTAACGAATGAACTCTGCTTTAGTTGCAGGTGGAACACACGCAGGTTTTCTCCCACAGTGTACACAAAGGGCCTTTCCCCGAATGAACGTCTATACGCACGGGGTCCCGCGTGGAGTGAACTACCTCAACCAAGGGAGGTTCCTCCTATGCCTCTAAGCGTTTCCTCTCCCAAAACACGCAGTTTTACCCGAAGAACTCTGCTTTAGTTGCAGGTGGAACACAAGCAACTTTTCACCCACAGTGTACCCAATAGGCTTTTCGCCGAATGAAATTCGACACGCAGGGTTTCCCTCGTGGAGTGAAATGCCTAAACCGAGGCAGGCTCTAGCGAGGCCTCTAAGCATTTCCTCTCCCAAAACACGGCAGTTTTACCCGAAGAACTCTGCTTTAGTTCCAGGTGTAACACAAGCAGCATTTCTCCATCAGTGCACACAATGGGCACTTTCCCGAATGAACTTGTTCTCTATGCAGGGTGTCCCGCGTGGAGCGAACTGCCTCAACCATGGCAGGCTCTACTGTGGTCTCTAAGGAATTCCTCTCGGAAAACACGGCACTTTTACCCGAAGAACTCTGCCCTAATTGCAGGTGGAACACAAGCTGCATTTCTCCCACATTGTACACAAAGGGCCCTACCCCGAATGAACTTCTATATATAGGGTGTCCCACGTGCAGTGAACTGCCTCAAGCAAGGCAGGTTGTAGTAAGGACTGTAAGCCTTTCCTCTCCCAAAAGGCGCAGTTTTACCCGAAGAACTCTGCTTTCATTGCAGGTGGAACACAGGCAACTTTTCTCTCGCAGTGTACCCAATGGGCCTTTGCCCGAAAGAACTTCTATACTCAAGGTGTCCCGCGTGGAGTGAAATGCCTAAACCAAGGCAGGCTCTAGTGAGGTCTCTAAGCATTCCCCTCCCAAAACACAGCAGTTTTACCCAAAGAACTCTGCTTTAGTTGCAGGTGGAACACAAGCAGCATTTCTCTCACTGTGTACTCTTTGGGCTCCTCCACGAATGAACTGCTACATGCAGGGTTTCCCACCTGGAGTGAACTGCCTTAACCAAGGCAGTCTGTAGTGAGGACTGTAAGCATTTCTACTCCCAAAACTCGCAGTTTTAACGAATGAACTCTGCGTTAGGTGCAGGTGGAACACAAGCAGGTTTTCTCCCGCAGTGTACACAATGGGCCTTTCCCCGAATGAACTTCTATACGCAGGGTGTCCCGCGTGGAGTGAACTACCTCAAACAAGGCAGGCTCTTCTTAGGCCTCTAAGCGTTTCCTCTCCCAAAACACGCAGTTTTACCCGAAGAACTCTGATTTAGTTGGAGGTGGAACACAAGCAGCTTTTCTCCCACTGTGTACACAGTGGCCTTGCCCGAAAGAGCTTCTATACTCAAGGTGTCCCGCGTGGAGTGAAATGCCTAAACCGAGGCAGGCTCTAGTGAGGCCTCTAAGCATTTCCTCTCCCAAAACACGGCAGTTTTACCCGAAAAACTCTGCTTTAGTTCCAGGTGTAACACAAGCAGCATTTCTCCATCAGTGCACACAATGGGCACTTTCCCGAATGAACTTGTTCTCTATGCAGGGTGTCCCGCGTGGAGCGAACTGCCTCAACCATGGCAGGCTCTACTGTGGTCTCTAAGGAATTCCTCTCGGAAAACACGGCACTTTTACCCGAAGAACTCTGCCCTAATTGTAGGTGGAACACAAGCTGCATTTCTCCCACATTGTACACAAAGGGCCCTACCCCGAATGAACTTCTATATATAGGGTGTCCCACGTGCAGTGAACTGCCTCAAGCAAGGCAGGTTGTAGTAAGGACTGTAAGCCTTTCCTCTCCCAAAAGGCGCAGTTTTACCCGAAGAACTCTGCTTTCGTTGCAGGTGGAACACAAGCAACTTTTCTCCCACAGTGTACCCAATGGGCCTTTGCCCGAAAGAACTTCTATACTCAAGGTGTCCCGCGTGGAGTGAAATGCCTAAACCAAGGCAGGCTCTAGTGAGGTCTCTAAGCATTTCCCCTCCCTAAACACGGCAGTTTTACCCAAAGAACTCTGCTTTAGTTGCAGGTGCAACACAAGCAGCATTTCTCCCACTGTGTACTCTTTGGGCTCTGCCACGAATGAACTTCTATATTCAAGGTTTCCCACCTGGAGCGAACTGCCTTAACCAAGGCAGGCGGTAGTGAGGACTGTAAGCATTTCCACTCCCCAAACTCGCAGTTTTAACGAATGAACTCTGCTTTAGTTGCAGGTGGAACACACGCAGGTTTTCTCCCACAGTGTACACAAAGGGCCTTTCCCCGAATGAACGTCTATACGCACGGGGTCCCGCGTGGAGTGAACTACCTCAACCAAGGGAGGTTCCTCCTATGCCTCTAAGCGTTTCCTCTCCCAAAACACGCAGTTTTACCCGAAGAACTCTGCTTTAGTTGCAGGTGGAACACAAGCAACTTTTCACCCACAGTGTACCCAATGGGCTTTTCGCTGAATGAAATTCTACACGCAGGGTTTCCCTCATGGAGTGAAATGCCTAAACCGAGGCAGGCTCTAGTGAGGCCTCTAAGCATTTCCTCTCCCAAAACACGGCAGTTTTACCCGAAGAACTCTGCTTTAGTTCCAGGTGTAACACAAGCAGCATTTCTCCATCAGTGCACACAATGGGCACTTTCCCGAATGAACTTGTTCTCTATGCAGGGTGTCCCGCGTGGAGCGAACTGCCTCAACCATGGCAGGCTCTACTGTGGTCTCTAAGGAATTCCTCTCGGAAAACAAGGCACTTTTACCCGAAGAACTCTGCCCTAATTGCAGGTGGAACACAAGCTGCATTTCTCCCACATTGTACACAAAGGGCCCTACCCCGAATGAACTTCTATATATAGGGTGTCCCACGTGCAGTGAACTGCCTCAAGCAAGGCAGGTTGTAGTAAGGACTGTAAGCCTTTCCTCTCCCAAAAAGCGCAGTTTTACCCGAAGAACTCTGCTTTCATTGCAGGTGGAACACAGGCAACTTTTCTCTCGCAGTGTACCCAATGGGCCTTTGCCCGAAAGAACTTCTATACTCAAGGTGTCCCGCGTGGAGTGAAATGCCTAAACCAAGGCAGGCTCTAGTGAGGTCTCTAAGCATTCCCCTCCCAAAACACAGCAGTTTTACCCAAAGAACTCTGCTTTAGTTGCAGGTGGAACACAAGCAGCATTTCTCTCACTGTGTACTCTTTGGGCTCCTCCACGAATGAACTGCTACATGCAGGGTTTCCCACCTGGAGTGAACTGCCTTAACCAAGGCAGTCTGTAGTGAGGACTGTAAGCATTTCTACTCCCAAAACTCGCAGTTTTAACGAATGAACTCTGCGTTAGGTGCAGGTGGAACACAAGCAGGTTTTCTCCCGCAGTGTACACAATGGGCCTTTCCCCGAATGAACTTCTATACGCAGGGTGTCCCGCGTGGAGTGAACTACCTCAAACAAGGCAGGCTCTTCTTAGGCCTCTAAGCGTTTCCTCTCCCAAAACACGCAGTTTTACCCGAAGAACTCTGATTTAGTTGGAGGTGGAACACAAGCAGCTTTTCTCCCACTGTGTACACAGTGGCCTTGCCCGAAAGAGCATCTATACTCAAGGTGTCCCGCGTGGAGTGAAATGCCTAAACCGAGGCAGGCTCTAGTGAGGCCTCTAAGCATTTCCTCTCCCAAAACACGGCAGTTTTACCCGAAAAACTCTGCTTTAGTTCCAGGTGTAACACAAGCAGCATTTCTCCATCAGTGCACACAATGGGCACTTTCCCGAATGAACTTGTTCTCTATGCAGGGTGTCCCGCGTGGAGCGAACTGCCTCAACCATGGCAGGCTCTACTGTGGTCTCTAAGGAATTCCTCTCTGAAAACACGGCACTTTTACCCGAAGAACTCTGCCCTAATTGTAG
Source organism: Mesoplodon mirus (assembly GCF_964341445.2). Classification (NCBI taxonomy): domain Eukaryota; kingdom Metazoa; phylum Chordata; class Mammalia; order Artiodactyla; family Ziphiidae; genus Mesoplodon; species Mesoplodon mirus. The sequence goes on from NW_028295669.1 coordinate 958,016, forward strand.
GTGGAACACAAGCTGCATTTCTCCCACATTGTACACAAAGGGCCCTACCCCGAATGAACTTCTATATATAGGGTGTCCCACGTGCAGTGAACTGCCTCAAGCAAGGCAGGTTGTAGTAAGGACTGTAAGCCTTTCCTCTCCCAAAAGGCGCAGTTTTACCCGAAGAACTCTGCTTTCGTTGCAGGTGGAACACAAGCAACTTTTCTCCCACAGTGTACCCAATGGGCCTTTGCCCGAAAGAACTTCTATACTCAAGGTGTCCCGCGTGGAGTGAAATGCCTAAACCAAGGCAGGCTCTAGTGAGGTCTCTAAGCATTTCCCCTCCCTAAACACGGCAGTTTTACCCAAAGAACTCTGCTTTAGTTGCAGGTGCAACACAAGCAGCATTTCTCCCACTGTGTACTCTTTGGGCTCTGCCACGAATGAACTTCTATATTCAAGGTTTCCCACCTGGAGCGAACTGCCTTAACCAAGGCAGGCGGTAGTGAGGACTGTAAGCATTTCCACTCCCCAAACTCGCAGTTTTAACGAATGAACTCTGCTTTAGTTGCAGGTGGAACACACGCAGGTTTTCTCCCACAGTGTACACAAAGGGCCTTTCCCCGAATGAACGTCTATACGCAGGGGGTCCCGCGTGGAGTGAACTACCTCAAACAAGGGAGGTTCCTCCTATGCCTCTAAGCGTTTCCTCTCCCAAAACACGCAGTTTTACCCGAAGAACTCTGCTTTAGTTGCAGGTGGAACACAAGCAACTTTTCACCCACAGTGTACCCAATGGGCTTTTCGCTGAATGAACTTCTACACGCAGGGTTTCCCTCATGGAGTGAAATGCCTAAACCGAGGCAGGCTCTAGTGAGGCCTCTAAGCATTTCCTCTCCCAAAACACGGCAGTTTTACCCGAAGAACTCTGCTTTAGTTCCAGGTGTAACACAAGCAGCATTTCTCCATCAGTGCACACAATGGGCACTTTCCCGAATGAACTTGTTCTCTATGCAGGGTGTCCCGCGTGGAGCGAACTGCCTCAACCATGGCAGGCTCTACTGTGGTCTCTAAGGAATTCCTCTCGGAAAACACGGCACTTTTACCCGAAGAACTCTGCCCTAATTGCAGGTGGAACACAAGCTGCATTTCTCCCACATTGTACACAAAGGGCCCTACCCCGAATGAACTTCTATATATAGGGTGTCCCACGTGCAGTGAACTGCCTCAAGCAAGGCAGGTTGTAGTAAGGACTGTAAGCCTTTCCTCTCCCAAAAAGCGCAGTTTTACCCGAAGAACTCTGCTTTCATTGCAGGTGGAACACAGGCAACTTTTCTCTCGCAGTGTACCCAATGGGCCTTTGCCCGAAAGAACTTCTATACTCAAGGTGTCCCGCGTGGAGTGAAATGCCTAAACCAAGGCAGGCTCTAGTGAGGTCTCTAAGCATTCCCCTCCCAAAACACAGCAGTTTTACCCAAAGAACTCTGCTTTAGTTGCAGGTGGAACACAAGCAGCATTTCTCTCACTGTGTACTCTTTGGGCTCCTCCACGAATGAACTGCTACATGCAGGGTTTCCCACCTGGAGTGAACTGCCTTAACCAAGGCAGTCTGTAGTGAGGACTGTAAGCATTTCTACTCCCAAAACTCGCAGTTTTAACGAATGAACTCTGCGTTAGGTGCAGGTGGAACACAAGCAGGTTTTCTCCCGCAGTGTACACAATGGGCCTTTCCCCGAATGAACTTCTATACGCAGGGTGTCCCGCGTGGAGTGAACTACCTCAAACAAGGCAGGCTCTTCTTAGGCCTCTAAGCGTTTCCTCTCCCAAAACACGCAGTTTTACCCGAAGAACTCTGATTTAGTTGGAGGTGGAACACAAGCAGCTTTTCTCCCACTGTGTACACAGTGGCCTTGCCCGAAAGAGCTTCTATACTCAAGGTGTCCCGCGTGGAGTGAAATGCCTAAACCGAGGCAGGCTCTAGTCATGCCTCTAAGCATTTCCTCTACCAAAACACGGCAGTTTTACCCGAAAAACTCTGCTTTAGTTCCAGGTGTAACACAAGCAGCATTTCTCCATCAGTGCACACAATGGGCACTTTCCCGAATGAACTTGTTCTCTATGCAGGGTGTCCCGCGTGGAGCGAACTGCCTCAACCATGGCAGGCTCTACTGTGGTCTCTAAGGAATTCCTCTCTGAAAACACGGCACTTTTACCCGAAGAACTCTGCCCTAATTGTAGGTGGAACACAAGCTGCATTTCTCCCACATTGTACACAAAGGGCCCTACCCCGAATGAACTTCTATATACATGGTGTCCCACGTGCAGTGAACTGCCTCAAGCAAGGCAGGTTGTAGTAAGGACTGTAAGCCTTTCCTCTCCCAAAAGGCGCAGTTTTACCCGAAGAACTCTGCTTTCGTTGCAGGTGGAACACAAGCAACTTTTCTCCCACAGTGTACCCAATGGGCCTTTGCCCGAAAGAACTTCTATACTCAAGGTGTCCCGCGTGGAGTGAAATGCCTAAACCAAGGCAGGCTCTAGTGAGGTCTCTAAGCATTTCCCCTCCCTAAACACGGCAGTTTTACCCAAAGAACTCTGCTTTAGTTGCAGGTGCAACACAAGCAGCATTTCTCCCACTGTGTACTCTTTGGGCTCTGCCACGAATGAACTTCTATATTCAAGGTTTCCCACCTGGAGCGAACTGCCTTAACCAAGGCAGGCGGTAGTGAGGACTGTAAGCATTTCCACTCCCCAAACTCGCAGTTTTAACGAATGAACTCTGCTTTAGTTGCAGGTGGAACACACGCAGGTTTTCTCCCACAGTGTACACAAAGGGCCTTTCCCCGAATGAACGTCTATACGCAGGGGGTCCCGCGTGGAGTGAACTACCTCAACCAAGGGAGGTTCCTCCTATGCCTCTAAGCGTTTCCTCTCCCAAAACACGCAGTTTTACCCGAAGAACTCTGCTTTAGTTGCAGGTGGAACACAAGCAACTTTTCACCCACAGTGTACCCAATGGGCTTTTCGCCGAATGAAATTCGACACGCAGGGTTTCCCTCGTGGAGTGAAATGCCTAAACCGAGGCAGGCTCTAGTGAGGCCTCTAAGCATTTCCTCTCCCAAAACACGGCAGTTTTACCCGAAGAACTCTGCTTTAGTTCCAGGTGTAACACAAGCAGCATTTCTCCATCAGTGCACACAATGGGCACTTTCCCGAATGAACTTGTTCTCTATGCAGGGTGTCCCGCGTGGAGCGAACTGCCTCAACCATGGCAGGCTCTACTGTGGTCTCTAAGGAATTCCTCTCGGAAAACACGGCACTTTTACCCGAAGAACTCTGCCCTAATTGCAGGTGGAACACAAGCTGCATTTCTCCCACATTGTACACAAAGGGCCCTACCCCGAATGAACTTCTATATATAGGGTGTCCCACGTGCAGTGAACTGCCTCAAGCAAGGCAGGTTGTAGTAAGGACTGTAAGCCTTTCCTCTCCCAAAAGGCGCAGTTTTACCCGAAGAACTCTGCTTTCATTGCAGGTGGAACACAGGCAACTTTTCTCTCGCAGTGTACCCAATGGGCCTTTGCCCGAAAGAACTTCTATACTCAAGGTGTCCCGCGTGGAGTGAAATGCCTAAACCAAGGCAGGCTCTAGTGAGGTCTCTAAGCATTCCCCTCCCAAAACACAGCAGTTTTACCCAAAGAACTCTGCTTTAGTTGCAGGTGGAACACAAGCAGCATTTCTCTCACTGTGTACTCTTTGGGCTCCTCCACGAATGAACTGCTACATGCAGGGTTTCCCACCTGGAGTGAACTGCCTTAACCAAGGCAGTCTGTAGTGAGGACTGTAAGCATTTCTACTCCCCAAACTCGCAGTTTTAACGAATGAACTCTGCGTTAGGTGCAGGTGGAACACAAGCAGGTTTTCTCCCGCAGTGTACACAATGGGCCTTTCCCCGAATGAACTTCTATACGCAGGGTGTCCCGCGTGGAGTGAACTACCTCAAACAAGGCAGGCTCTTCTTAGGCCTCTAAGCGTTTCCTCTCCCAAAACACGCAGTTTTACCCGAAGAACTCTGATTTAGTTGGAGGTGGAACACAAGCAGCTTTTCTCCCACTGTGTACACAGTGGCCTTGCCCGAAAGAGCTTCTATACTCAAGGTGTCCCGCGTGGAGTGAAATGCCTAAACCGAGGCAGGCTCTAGTGAGGCCTCTAAGCATTTCCTCTCCCAAAACACGGCAGTTTTACCCGAAAAACTCTGCTTTAGTTCCAGGTGTAACACAAGCAGCATTTCTCCATCAGTGCACACAATGGGCACTTTCCCGAATGAACTTGTTCTCTATGCAGGGTGTCCCGCGTGGAGCGAACTGCCTCAACCATGGCAGGCTCTACTGTGGTCTCTAAGGAATTCCTCTCTGAAAACACGGCACTTTTACCCGAAGAACTCTGCCCTAATTGTAGGTGGAACACAAGCTGCATTTCTCCCACATTGTACACAAAGGGCCCTACCCCGAATGAACTTCTATATATAGGGTGTCCCACGTGCAGTGAACTGCCTCAAGCAAGGCAGGTTGTAGTAAGGACTGTAAGCCTTTCCTCTCCCAAAAGGCGCAGTTTTACCCGAAGAACTCTGCTTTCGTTGCAGGTGGAACACAAGCAACTTTTCTCCCACAGTGTACCCAATGGGCCTTTGCCCGAAAGAACTTCTATACTCAAGGTGTCCCGCGTGGAGTGAAATGCCTAAACCAAGGCAGGCTCTAGTGAGGTCTCTAAGCATTTCCCCTCCCTAAACACGGCAGTTTTACCCAAAGAACTCTGCTTTAGTTGCAGGTGCAACACAAGCAGCATTTCTCCCACTGTGTACTCTTTGGGCTCTGCCACGAATGAACTTCTATATTCAAGGTTTCCCACCTGGAGCGAACTGCCTTAACCAAGGCAGGCGGTAGTGAGGACTGTAAGCATTTCCACTCCCCAAACTCGCAGTTTTAACGAATGAACTCTGCTTTAGTTGCAGGTGGAACACACGCAGGTTTTCTCCCACAGTGTACACAAAGGGCCTTTCCCCGAATGAACGTCTATACGCACGGGGTCCCGCGTGGAGTGAACTACCTCAACCAAGGGAGGTTCCTCCTATGCCTCTAAGCGTTTCCTCTCCCAAAACACGCAGTTTTACCCGAAGAACTCTGCTTTAGTTGCAGGTGGAACACAAGCAACTTTTCACCCACAGTGTACCCAATAGGCTTTTCGCCGAATGAACTTCGACACGCAGGGTTTCCCTCGTGGAGTGAAATGCCTAAACCGAGGCAGGCTCTAGTGAGGCCTCTAAGCATTTCCTCTCCCAAAACACGGCAGTTTTACCCGAAGAACTCTGCTTTAGTTCCAGGTGTAACACAAGCAGCATTTCTCCATCAGTGCACACAATGGGCACTTTCCCGAATGAACTTGTTCTCTATGCAGGGTGTCCCGCGTGGAGCGAACTGCCTCAACCATGGCAGGCTCTACTGTGGTCTCTAAGGAATTCCTCTCTGAAAACACGGCACTTTTACCCGAAGAACTCTGCCCTAATTGTAGGTGGAACACAAGCTGCATTTCTCCCACATTGTACACAAAGGGCCCTACCCCGAATGAACTTCTATATATAGGGTGTCCCACGTGCAGTGAACTGCCTCAAGCAAGGCAGGTTGTAGTAAGGACTGTAAGCCTTTCCTCTCCCAAAAGGCGCAGTTTTACCCGAAGAACTCTGCTTTCGTTGCAGGTGGAACACAAGCAACTTTTCTCCCACAGTGTACCCAATGGGCCTTTGCCCGAAAGAACTTCTATACTCAAGGTGTCCCGCGTGGAGTGAAATGCCTAAACCAAGGCAGGCTCTAGTGAGGTCTCTAAGCATTTCCCCTCCCTAAACACGGCAGTTTTACCCAAAGAACTCTGCTTTAGTTGCAGGTGCAACACAAGCAGCATTTCTCCCACTGTGTACTCTTTGGGCTCTGCCACGAATGAACTTCTATATTCAAGGTTTCCCACCTGGAGCGAACTGCCTTAACCAAGGCAGGCGGTAGTGAGGACTGTAAGCATTTCCACTCCCCAAACTCGCAGTTTTAACGAATGAACTCTGCTTTAGTTGCAGGTGGAACACACGCAGGTTTTCTCCCACAGTGTACACAAAGGGCCTTTCCCCGAATGAACGTCTATACGCACGGGGTCCCGCGTGGAGTGAACTACCTCAACCAAGGGAGGTTCCTCCTATGCCTCTAAGCGTTTCCTCTCCCAAAACACGCAGTTTTACCCGAAGAACTCTGCTTTAGTTGCAGGTGGAACACAAGCAACTTTTCACCCACAGTGTACCCAATGGGCTTTTCGCTGAATGAACTTCTACACGCAGGGTTTCCCTCGTGGAGTGAAATGCCTAAACCGAGGCAGGCTCTAGTGAGGCCTCTAAGCATTTCCTCTCCCAAAACACGGCAGTTTTACCCGAAGAACTCTGCTTTAGTTCCAGGTGTAACACAAGCAGCATTTCTCCATCAGTGCACACAATGGGCACTTTCCCGAATGAACTTGTTCTCTATGCAGGGTGTCCCGCGTGGAGCGAACTGCCTCAACCATGGCAGGCTCTACTGTGGTCTCTAAGGAATTCCTCTCGGAAAACACGGCACTTTTACCCGAAGAACTCTGCCCTAATTGCAGGTGGAACACAAGCTGCATTTCTCCCACATTGTACACAAAGGGCCCTACCCCGAATGAACTTCTATATATAGGGTGTCCCACGTGCAGTGAACTGCCTCAAGCAAGGCAGGTTGTAGTAAGGACTGTAAGCCTTTCCTCTCCCAAAAGGCGCAGTTTTACCCGAAGAACTCTGCTTTCATTGCAGGTGGAACACAGGCAACTTTTCTCTCGCAGTGTACCCAATGGGCCTTTGCCCGAAAGAACTTCTATACTCAAGGTGTCCCGCGTGGAGTGAAATGCCTAAACCAAGGCAGGCTCTAGTGAGGTCTCTAAGCATTCCCCTCCCAAAACACAGCAGTTTTACCCAAAGAACTCTGCTTTAGTTGCAGGTGGAACACAAGCAGCATTTCTCTCACTGTGTACTCTTTGGGCTCCTCCACGAATGAACTGCTACATGCAGGGTTTCCCACCTGGAGTGAACTGCCTTAACCAAGGCAGTCTGTAGTGAGGACTGTAAGCATTTCTACTCCCCAAACTCGCAGTTTTAACGAATGAACTCTGCGTTAGGTGCAGGTGGAACACAAGCAGGTTTTCTCCCGCAGTGTACACAATGGGCCTTTCCCCGAATGAACTTCTATACGCAGGGTGTCCCGCGTGGAGTGAACTACCTCAAACAAGGCAGGCTCTTCTTAGGCCTCTAAGCGTTTCCTCTCCCAAAACACGCAGTTTTACCCGAAGAACTCTGATTTAGTTGGAGGTGGAACACAAGCAGCTTTTCTCCCACTGTGTACACAGTGGCCTTGCCCGAAAGAGCTTCTATACTCAAGGTGTCCCGCGTGGAGTGAAATGCCTAAACCGAGGCAGGCTCTAGTGAGGCCTCTAAGCATTTCCTCTCCCAAAACACGGCAGTTTTACCCGAAAAACTCTGCTTTAGTTCCAGGTGTAACACAAGCAGCATTTCTCCATCAGTGCACACAATGGGCACTTTCCCGAATGAACTTGTTCTCTATGCAGGGTGTCCCGCGTGGAGCGAACTGCCTCAACCATGGCAGGCTCTACTGTGGTCTCTAAGGAATTCCTCTCTGAAAACACGGCACTTTTACCCGAAGAACTCTGCCCTAATTGTAGGTGGAACACAAGCTGCATTTCTCCCACATTGTACACAAAGGGCCCTACCCCGAATGAACTTCTATATATAGGGTGTCCCACGTGCAGTGAACTGCCTCAAGCAAGGCAGGTTGTAGTAAGGACTGTAAGCCTTTCCTCTCCCAAAAGGCGCAGTTTTACCCGAAGAACTCTGCTTTCGTTGCAGGTGGAACACAAGCAACTTTTCTCCCACAGTGTACCCAATGGGCCTTTGCCCGAAAGAACTTCTATACTCAAGGTGTCCCGCGTGGAGTGAAATGCCTAAACCAAGGCAGGCTCTAGTGAGGTCTCTAAGCATTTCCCCTCCCTAAACACGGCAGTTTTACCCAAAGAACTCTGCTTTAGTTGCAGGTGCAACACAAGCAGCATTTCTCCCACTGTGTACTCTTTGGGCTCTGCCACGAATGAACTTCTATATTCAAGGTTTCCCACCTGGAGCGAACTGCCTTAACCAAGGCAGGCGGTAGTGAGGACTGTAAGCATTTCCACTCCCCAAACTCGCAGTTTTAACGAATGAACTCTGCTTTAGTTGCAGGTGGAACACACGCAGGTTTTCTCCCACAGTGTACACAAAGGGCCTTTCCCCGAATGAACGTCTATACGCAGGGGGTCCCGCGTGGAGTGAACTACCTCAACCAAGGGAGGTTCCTCCTATGCCTCTAAGCGTTTCCTCTCCCAAAACACGCAGTTTTACCCGAAGAACTCTGCTTTAGTTGCAGGTGGAACACAAGCAACTTTTCACCCACAGTGTACCCAATGGGCTTTTCGCCGAATGAAATTCGACACGCAGGGTTTCCCTCGTGGAGTGAAATGCCTAAACCGAGGCAGGCTCTAGTGAGGCCTCTAAGCATTTCCTCTCCCAAAACACGGCAGTTTTACCCGAAGAACTCTGCTTTAGTTCCAGGTGTAACACAAGCAGCATTTCTCCATCAGTGCACACAATGGGCACTTTCCTGAATGAACTTGTTCTCTATGCAGGGTGTCCCGCGTGGAGCGAACTGCCTCAACCATGGCAGGCTCTACTGTGGTCTCTAAGGAATTCCTCTCGGAAAACACGGCACTTTTACCCGAAGAACTCTGCCCTAATTGCAGGTGGAACACAAGCTGCATTTCTCCCACATTGTACACAAAGGGCCCTACCCCGAATGAACTTCTATATATAGGGTGTCCCACGTGCAGTGAACTGCCTCAAGCAAGGCAGGTTGTAGTAAGGACTGTAAGCCTTTCCTCTCCCAAAAGGCGCAGTTTTACCCGAAGAACTCTGCTTTCATTGCAGGTGGAACACAGGCAACTTTTCTCTCGCAGTGTACCCAATGGGCCTTTGCCCGAAAGAACTTCTATACTCAAGGTGTCCCGCGTGGAGTGAAATGCCTAAACCAAGGCAGGCTCTAGTGAGGTCTCTAAGCATTCCCCTCCCAAAACACAGCAGTTTTACCCAAAGAACTCTGCTTTAGTTGCAGGTGGAACACAAGCAGCATTTCTCTCACTGTGTACTCTTTGGGCTCCTCCACGAATGAACTGCTACATGCAGGGTTTCCCACCTGGAGTGAACTGCCTTAACCAAGGCAGTCTGTAGTGAGGACTGTAAGCATTTCTACTCCCCAAACTCGCAGTTTTAACGAATGAACTCTGCGTTAGGTGCAGGTGGAACACAAGCAGGTTTTCTCCCGCAGTGTACACAATGGGCCTTTCCCCGAATGAACTTCTATACGCAGGGTGTCCCGCGTGGAGTGAACTACCTCAAACAAGGCAGGCTCTTCTTAGGCCTCTAAGCGTTTCCTCTCCCAAAACACGCAGTTTTACCCGAAGAACTCTGATTTAGTTGGAGGTGGAACACAAGCAGCTTTTCTCCCACTGTGTACACAGTGGCCTTGCCCGAAAGAGCTTCTATACTCAAGGTGTCCCGCGTGGAGTGAAATGCCTAAACCGAGGCAGGCTCTAGTGAGTCCTCTAAGCATTTCCTCTCCCAAAACACGGCAGTTTTACCCGAAAAACTCTGCTTTAGTTCCAGGTGTAACACAAGCAGCATTTCTCCATCAGTGCACACAATGGGCACTTTCCCGAATGAACTTGTTCTCTATGCAGGGTGTCCCGCGTGGAGCGAACTGCCTCAACCATGGCAGGCTCTACTGTGGTCTCTAAGGAATTCCTCTCTGAAAACACGGCACTTTTACCCGAAGAACTCTGCCCTAATTGTAGGTGGAACACAAGCTGCATTTCTCCCACATTGTACACAAAGGGCCCTACCCCGAATGAACTTCTATATACATGGTGTCCCACGTGCAGTGAACTGCCTCAAGCAAGGCAGGTTGTAGTAAGGACTGTAAGCCTTTCCTCTCCCAAAAGGCGCAGTTTTACCCGAAGAACTCTGCTTTCGTTGCAGGTGGAACACAAGCAACTTTTCTCCCACAGTGTACCCAATGGGCCTTTGCCCGAAAGAACTTCTATACTCAAGGTGTCCCGCGTGGAGTGAAATGCCTAAACCAAGGCAGGCTCTAGTGAGGTCTCTAAGCATTTCCCCTCCCTAAACACGGCAGTTTTACCCAAAGAACTCTGCTTTAGTTGCAGGTGCAACACAAGCAGCATTTCTCCCACTGTGTACTCTTTGGGCTCTGCCACGAATGAACTTCTATATTCAAGGTTTCCCACCTGGAGCGAACTGCCTTAACCAAGGCAGGCGGTAGTGAGGACTGTAAGCATTTCCACTCCCCAAACTCGCAGTTTTAACGAATGAACTCTGCTTTAGTTGCAGGTGGAACACACGCAGGTTTTCTCCCACAGTGTACACAAAGGGCCTTTCCCCGAATGAACGTCTATACGCAGGGGGTCCCGCGTGGAGTGAACTACCTCAACCAAGGGAGGTTCCTCCTATGCCTCTAAGCGTTTCCTCTCCCAAAACACGCAGTTTTACCCGAAGAACTCTGCTTTAGTTGCAGGTGGAACACAAGCAACTTTTCACCCACAGTGTACCCAATGGGCTTTTCGCCGAATGAAATTCGACACGCAGGGTTTCCCTCGTGGAGTGAAATGCCTAAACCGAGGCAGGCTCTAGTGAGGCCTCTAAGCATTTCCTCTCCCAAAACACGGCAGTTTTACCCGAAGAACTCTGCTTTAGTTCCAGGTGTAACACAAGCAGCATTTCTCCATCAGTGCACACAATGGGCACTTTCCCGAATGAACTTGTTCTCTATGCAGGGTGTCCCGCGTGGAGCGAACTGCCTCAACCATGGCAGGCTCTACTGTGGTCTCTAAGGAATTCCTCTCGGAAAACACGGCACTTTTACCCGAAGAACTCTGCCCTAATTGCAGGTGGAACACAAGCTGCATTTCTCCCACATTGTACACAAAGGGCCCTACCCCGAATGAACTTCTATATATAGGGTGTCCCACGTGCAGTGAACTGCCTCAAGCAAGGCAGGTTGTAGTAAGGACTGTAAGCCTTTCCTCTCCCAAAAGGCGCAGTTTTACCCGAAGAACTCTGCTTTCATTGCAGGTGGAACACAGGCAACTTTTCTCTCGCAGTGTACCCAATGGGCCTTTGCCCGAAAGAACTTCTATACTCAAGGTGTCCCGCGTGGAGTGAAATGCCTAAACCAAGGCAGGCTCTAGTGAGGTCTCTAAGCATTCCCCTCCCAAAACACAGCAGTTTTACCCAAAGAACTCTGCTTTAGTTGCAGGTGGAACACAAGCAGCATTTCTCTCACTGTGTACTCTTTGGGCTCCTCCACGAATGAACTGCTACATGCAGGGTTTCCCACCTGGAGTGAACTGCCTTAACCAAGGCAGTCTGTAGTGAGGACTGTAAGCATTTCTACTCCCCAAACTCGCAGTTTTAACGAATGAACTCTGCGTTAGGTGCAGGTGGAACACAAGCAGGTTTTCTCCCGCAGTGTACACAATGGGCCTTTCCCCGAATGAACTTCTATACGCAGGGTGTCCCGCGTGGAGTGAACTACCTCAAACAAGGCAGGCTCTTCTTAGGCCTCTAAGCGTTTCCTCTCCCAAAACACGCAGTTTTACCCGAAGAACTCTGATTTAGTTGGAGGTGGAACACAAGCAGCTTTTCTCCCACTGTGTACACAGTGGCCTTGCCCGAAAGAGCTTCTATACTCAAGGTGTCCCGCGTGGAGTGAAATGCCTAAACCGAGGCAGGCTCTAGTGAGGCCTCTAAGCATTTCCTCTCCCAAAACACGGCAGTTTTACCCGAAAAACTCTGCTTTAGTTCCAGGTGTAACACAAGCATCATTTCTCCATCAGTGCACACAATGGGCACTTTCCCGAATGAACTTGTTCTCTATGCAGGGTGTCCCGCGTGGAGCGAACTGCCTCAACCATGGCAGGCTCTACTGTGGTCTCTAAGGAATTCCTCTCTGAAAACACGGCACTTTTACCCGAAGAACTCTGCCCTAATTGTAGGTGGAACACAAGCTGCATTTCTCCCACATTGTACACAAAGGGCCCTACCCCGAATGAACTTCTATATATAGGGTGTCCCACGTGCAGTGAACTGCCTCAAGCAAGGCAGGTTGTAGTAAGGACTGTAAGCCTTTCCTCTCCCAAAAGGCGCAGTTTTACCCGAAGAACTCTGCTTTCGTTGCAGGTGGAACACAAGCAACTTTTCTCCCACAGTGTACCCAATGGGCCTTTGCCCGAAAGAACTTCTATACTCAAGGTGTCCCGCGTGGAGTGAAATGCCTAAACCAAGGCAGGCTCTAGTGAGGTCTCTAAGCATTTCCCCTCCCTAAACACGGCAGTTTTACCCAAAGAACTCTGCTTTAGTTGCAGGTGCAACACAAGCAGCATTTCTCCCACTGTGTACTCTTTGGGCTCTGCCACGAATGAACTTCTATATTCAAGGTTTCCCACCTGGAGCGAACTGCCTTAACCAAGGCAGGCGGTAGTGAGGACTGTAAGCATTTCCACTCCCCAAACTCGCAGTTTTAACGAATGAACTCTGCTTTAGTTGCAGGTGGAACACACGCAGGTTTTCTCCCACAGTGTACACAAAGGGCCTTTCCCCGAATGAACGTCTATACGCACGGGGTCCCGCGTGGAGTGAACTACCTCAACCAAGGGAGGTTCCTCCTATGCCTCTAAGCGTTTCCTCTCCCAAAACACGCAGTTTTACCCGAAGAACTCTGCTTTAGTTGCAGGTGGAACACAAGCAACTTTTCACCCACAGTGTACCCAATAGGCTTTTCGCCGAATGAACTTCGACACGCAGGGTTTCCCTCGTGGAGTGAAATGCCTAAACCGAGGCAGGCTCTAGTGAGGCCTCTAAGCATTTCCTCTCCCAAAACACGGCAGTTTTACCCGAAGAACTCTGCTTTAGTTCCAGGTGTAACACAAGCAGCATTTCTCCATCAGTGCACACAATGGGCACTTTCCCGAATGAACTTGTTCTCTATGCAGGGTGTCCCGCGTGGAGCGAACTGCCTCAACCATGGCAGGCTCTACTGTGGTCTCTAAGGAATTCCTCTCTGAAAACACGGCACTTTTACCCGAAGAACTCTGCCCTAATTGTAGGTGGAACACAAGCTGCATTTCTCCCACATTGTACACAAAGGGCCCTACCCCGAATGAACTTCTATATATAGGGTGTCCCACGTGCAGTGAACTGCCTCAAGCAAGGCAGGTTGTAGTAAGGACTGTAAGCCTTTCCTCTCCCAAAAGGCGCAGTTTTACCCGAAGAACTCTGCTTTCGTTGCAGGTGGAACACAAGCAACTTTTCTCCCACAGTGTACCCAATGGGCCTTTGCCCGAAAGAACTTCTATACTCAAGGTGTCCCGCGTGGAGTGAAATGCCTAAACCAAGGCAGGCTCTAGTGAGGTCTCTAAGCATTTCCCCTCCCTAAACACGGCAGTTTTACCCAAAGAACTCTGCTTTAGTTGCAGGTGCAACACAAGCAGCATTTCTCCCACTGTGTACTCTTTGGGCTCTGCCACGAATGAACTTCTATATTCAAGGTTTCCCACCTGGAGCGAACTGCCTTAACCAAGGCAGGCGGTAGTGAGGACTGTAAGCATTTCCACTCCCCAAACTCGCAGTTTTAACGAATGAACTCTGCTTTAGTTGCAGGTGGAACACACGCAGGTTTTCTCCCACAGTGTACACAAAGGGCCTTTCCCCGAATGAACGTCTATACGCACGGGGTCCCGCGTGGAGTGAACTACCTCAACCAAGGGAGGTTCCTCCTATGCCTCTAAGCGTTTCCTCTCCCAAAACACGCAGTTTTACCCGAAGAACTCTGCTTTAGTTGCAGGTGGAACACAAGCAACTTTTCACCCACAGTGTACCCAATGGGCTTTTCGCTGAATGAACTTCTACACGCAGGGTTTCCCTCGTGGAGTGAAATGCCTAAACCGAGGCAGGCTCTAGTGAGGCCTCTAAGCATTTCCTCTCCCAAAACACGGCAGTTTTACCCGAAGAACTCTGCTTTAGTTCCAGGTGTAACACAAGCAGCATTTCTCCATCAGTGCACACAATGGGCACTTTCCCGAATGAACTTGTTCTCTATGCAGGGTGTCCCGCGTGGAGCGAACTGCCTCAACCATGGCAGGCTCTACTGTGGTCTCTAAGGAATTCCTCTCGGAAAACACGGCACTTTTACCCGAAGAACTCTGCCCTAATTGCAGGTGGAACACAAGCTGCATTTCTCCCACATTGTACACAAAGGGCCCTACCCCGAATGAACTTCTATATATAGGGTGTCCCACGTGCAGTGAACTGCCTCAAGCAAGGCAGGTTGTAGTAAGGACTGTAAGCCTTTCCTCTCCCAAAAGGCGCAGTTTTACCCGAAGAACTCTGCTTTCATTGCAGGTGGAACACAGGCAACTTTTCTCTCGCAGTGTACCCAATGGGCCTTTGCCCGAAAGAACTTCTATACTCAAGGTGTCCCGCGTGGAGTGAAATGCCTAAACCAAGGCAGGCTCTAGTGAGGTCTCTAAGCATTCCCCTCCCAAAACACAGCAGTTTTACCCAAAGAACTCTGCTTTAGTTGCAGGTGGAACACAAGCAGCATTTCTCTCACTGTGTACTCTTTGGGCTCCTCCACGAATGAACTGCTACATGCAGGGTTTCCCACCTGGAGTGAACTGCCTTAACCAAGGCAGTCTGTAGTGAGGACTGTAAGCATTTCTACTCCCCAAACTCGCAGTTTTAACGAATGAACTCTGCGTTAGGTGCAGGTGGAACACAAGCAGGTTTTCTCCCGCAGTGTACACAATGGGCCTTTCCCCGAATGAACTTCTATACGCAGGGTGTCCCGCGTGGAGTGAACTACCTCAAACAAGGCAGGCTCTTCTTAGGCCTCTAAGCGTTTCCTCTCCCAAAACACGCAGTTTTACCCGAAGAACTCTGATTTAGTTGGAGGTGGAACACAAGCAGCTTTTCTCCCACTGTGTACACAGTGGCCTTGCCCGAAAGAGCTTCTATACTCAAGGTGTCCCGCGTGGAGTGAAATGCCTAAACCGAGGCAGGCTCTAGTGAGGCCTCTAAGCATTTCCTCTCCCAAAACACGGCAGTTTTACCCGAAAAACTCTGCTTTAGTTCCAGGTGTAACACAAGCAGCATTTCTCCATCAGTGCACACAATGGGCACTTTCCCGAATGAACTTGTTCTCTATGCAGGGTGTCCCGCGTGGAGCGAACTGCCTCAACCATGGCAGGCTCTACTGTGGTCTCTAAGGAATTCCTCTCTGAAAACACGGCACTTTTACCCGAAGAACTCTGCCCTAATTGTAGGTGGAACACAAGCTGCATTTCTCCCACATTGTACACAAAGGGCCCTACCCCGAATGAACTTCTATATATAGGGTGTCCCACGTGCAGTGAACTGCCTCAAGCAAGGCAGGTTGTAGTAAGGACTGTAAGCCTTTCCTCTCCCAAAAGGCGCAGTTTTACCCGAAGAACTCTGCTTTCGTTGCAGGTGGAACACAAGCAACTTTTCTCCCACAGTGTACCCAATGGGCCTTTGCCCGAAAGAACTTCTATACTCAAGGTGTCCCGCGTGGAGTGAAATGCCTAAACCAAGGCAGGCTCTAGTGAGGTCTCTAAGCATTTCCCCTCCCTAAACACGGCAGTTTTACCCAAAGAACTCTGCTTTAGTTGCAGGTGCAACACAAGCAGCATTTCTCCCACTGTGTACTCTTTGGGCTCTGCCACGAATGAACTTCTATATTCAAGGTTTCCCACCTGGAGCGAACTGCCTTAACCAAGGCAGGCGGTAGTGAGGACTGTAAGCATTTCCACTCCCCAAACTCGCAGTTTTAACGAATGAACTCTGCTTTAGTTGCAGGTGGAACACACGCAGGTTTTCTCCCACAGTGTACACAAAGGGCCTTTCCCCGAATGAACGTCTATACGCAGGGGGTCCCGCGTGGAGTGAACTACCTCAACCAAGGGAGGTTCCTCCTATGCCTCTAAGCGTTTCCTCTCCCAAAACACGCAGTTTTACCCGAAGAACTCTGCTTTAGTTGCAGGTGGAACACAAGCAACTTTTCACCCACAGTGTACCCAATGGGCTTTTTGCCGAATGAAATTCGACACGCAGGGTTTCCCTCGTGGAGTGAAATGCCTAAACCGAGGCAGGCTCTAGTGAGGCCTCTAAGCATTTCCTCTCCCAAAACACGGCAGTTTTACCCGAAGAACTCTGCTTTAGTTCCAGGTGTAACACAAGCAGCATTTCTCCATCAGTGCACACAATGGGCACTTTCCTGAATGAACTTGTTCTCTATGCAGGGTGTCCCGCGTGGAGCGAACTGCCTCAACCATGGCAGGCTCTACTGTGGTCTCTAAGGAATTCCTCTCGGAAAACACGGCACTTTTACCCGAAGAACTCTGCCCTAATTGCAGGTGGAACACAAGCTGCATTTCTCCCACATTGTACACAAAGGGCCCTACCCCGAATGAACTTCTATATATAGGGTGTCCCACGTGCAGTGAACTGCCTCAAGCAAGGCAGGTTGTAGTAAGGACTGTAAGCCTTTCCTCTCCCAAAAGGCGCAGTTTTACCCGAAGAACTCTGCTTTCATTGCAGGTGGAACACAGGCAACTTTTCTCTCGCAGTGTACCCAATGGGCCTTTGCCCGAAAGAACTTCTATACTCAAGGTGTCCCGCGTGGAGTGAAATGCCTAAACCAAGGCAGGCTCTAGTGAGGTCTCTAAGCATTCCCCTCCCAAAACACAGCAGTTTTACCCAAAGAACTCTGCTTTAGTTGCAGGTGGAACACAAGCAGCATTTCTCTCACTGTGTACTCTTTGGGCTCCTCCACGAATGAACTGCTACATGCAGGGTTTCCCACCTGGAGTGAACTGCCTTAACCAAGGCAGTCTGTAGTGAGGACTGTAAGCATTTCTACTCCCCAAACTCGCAGTTTTAACGAATGAACTCTGCGTTAGGTGCAGGTGGAACACAAGCAGGTTTTCTCCCGCAGTGTACACAATGGGCCTTTCCCCGAATGAACTTCTATACGCAGGGTGTCCCGCGTGGAGTGAACTACCTCAAACAAGGCAGGCTCTTCTTAGGCCTCTAAGCGTTTCCTCTCCCAAAACACGCAGTTTTACCCGAAGAACTCTGATTTAGTTGGAGGTGGAACACAAGCAGCTTTTCTCCCACTGTGTACACAGTGGCCTTGCCCGAAAGAGCTTCTATACTCAAGGTGTCCCGCGTGGAGTGAAATGCCTAAACCGAGGCAGGCTCTAGTGAGTCCTCTAAGCATTTCCTCTCCCAAAACACGGCAGTTTTACCCGAAAAACTCTGCTTTAGTTCCAGGTGTAACACAAGCAGCATTTCTCCATCAGTGCACACAATGGGCACTTTCCCGAATGAACTTGTTCTCTATGCAGGGTGTCCCGCGTGGAGCGAACTGCCTCAACCATGGCAGGCTCTACTGTGGTCTCTAAGGAATTCCTCTCTGAAAACACGGCACTTTTACCCGAAGAACTCTGCCCTAATTGTAGGTGGAACACAAGCTGCATTTCTCCCACATTGTACACAAAGGGCCCTACCCCGAATGAACTTCTATATACATGGTGTCCCACGTGCAGTGAACTGCCTCAAGCAAGGCAGGTTGTAGTAAGGACTGTAAGCCTTTCCTCTCCCAAAAGGCGCAGTTTTACCCGAAGAACTCTGCTTTCGTTGCAGGTGGAACACAAGCAACTTTTCTCCCACAGTGTACCCAATGGGCCTTTGCCCGAAAGAACTTCTATACTCAAGGTGTCCCGCGTGGAGTGAAATGCCTAAACCAAGGCAGGCTCTAGTGAGGTCTCTAAGCATTTCCCCTCCCTAAACACGGCAGTTTTACCCAAAGAACTCTGCTTTAGTTGCAGGTGCAACACAAGCAGCATTTCTCCCACTGTGTACTCTTTGGGCTCTGCCACGAATGAACTTCTATATTCAAGGTTTCCCACCTGGAGCGAACTGCCTTAACCAAGGCAGGCGGTAGTGAGGACTGTAAGCATTTCCACTCCCCAAACTCGCAGTTTTAACGAATGAACTCTGCTTTAGTTGCAGGTGGAACACACGCAGGTTTTCTCCCACAGTGTACACAAAGGGCCTTTCCCCGAATGAACGTCTATACGCAGGGGGTCCCGCGTGGAGTGAACTACCTCAACCAAGGGAGGTTCCTCCTATGCCTCTAAGCGTTTCCTCTCCCAAAACACGCAGTTTTACCCGAAGAACTCTGCTTTAGTTGCAGGTGGAACACAAGCAACTTTTCACCCACAGTGTACCCAATGGGCTTTTCGCCGAATGAAATTCGACACGCAGGGTTTCCCTCGTGGAGTGAAATGCCTAAACCGAGGCAGGCTCTAGTGAGGCCTCTAAGCATTTCCTCTCCCAAAACACGGCAGTTTTACCCGAAGAACTCTGCTTTAGTTCCAGGTGTAACACAAGCAGCATTTCTCCATCAGTGCACACAATGGGCACTTTCCCGAATGAACTTGTTCTCTATGCAGGGTGTCCCGCGTGGAGCGAACTGCCTCAACCATGGCAGGCTCTACTGTGGTCTCTAAGGAATTCCTCTCGGAAAACACGGCACTTTTACCCGAAGAACTCTGCCCTAATTGCAGGTGGAACACAAGCTGCATTTCTCCCACATTGTACACAAAGGGCCCTACCCCGAATGAACTTCTATATATAGGGTGTCCCACGTGCAGTGAACTGCCTCAAGCAAGGCAGGTTGTAGTAAGGACTGTAAGCCTTTCCTCTCCCAAAAGGCGCAGTTTTACCCGAAGAACTCTGCTTTCATTGCAGGTGGAACACAGGCAACTTTTCTCTCGCAGTGTACCCAATGGGCCTTTGCCCGAAAGAACTTCTATACTCAAGGTGTCCCGCGTGGAGTGAAATGCCTAAACCAAGGCAGGCTCTAGTGAGGTCTCTAAGCATTCCCCTCCCAAAACACAGCAGTTTTACCCAAAGAACTCTGCTTTAGTTGCAGGTGGAACACAAGCAGCATTTCTCTCACTGTGTACTCTTTGGGCTCCTCCACGAATGAACTGCTACATGCAGGGTTTCCCACCTGGAGTGAACTGCCTTAACCAAGGCAGTCTGTAGTGAGGACTGTAAGCATTTCTACTCCCCAAACTCGCAGTTTTAACGAATGAACTCTGCGTTAGGTGCAGGTGGAACACAAGCAGGTTTTCTCCCGCAGTGTACACAATGGGCCTTTCCCCGAATGAACTTCTATACGCAGGGTGTCCCGCGTGGAGTGAACTACCTCAAACAAGGCAGGCTCTTCTTAGGCCTCTAAGCGTTTCCTCTCCCAAAACACGCAGTTTTACCCGAAGAACTCTGATTTAGTTGGAGGTGGAACACAAGCAGCTTTTCTCCCACTGTGTACACAGTGGCCTTGCCCGAAAGAGCTTCTATACTCAAGGTGTCCCGCGTGGAGTGAAATGCCTAAACCGAGGCAGGCTCTAGTGAGGCCTCTAAGCATTTCCTCTCCCAAAACACGGCAGTTTTACCCGAAAAACTCTGCTTTAGTTCCAGGTGTAACACAAGCAGCATTTCTCCATCAGTGCACACAATGGGCACTTTCCCGAATGAACTTGTTCTCTATGCAGGGTGTCCCGCGTGGAGCGAACTGCCTCAACCATGGCAGGCTCTACTGTGGTCTCTAAGGAATTCCTCTCTGAAAACACGGCACTTTTACCCGAAGAACTCTGCCCTAATTGTAGGTGGAACACAAGCTGCATTTCTCCCACATTGTACACAAAGGGCCCTACCCCGAATGAACTTCTATATATAGGGTGTCCCACGTGCAGTGAACTGCCTCAAGCAAGGCAGGTTGTAGTAAGGACTGTAAGCCTTTCCTCTCCCAAAAGGCGCAGTTTTACCCGAAGAACTCTGCTTTCGTTGCAGGTGGAACACAAGCAACTTTTCTCCCACAGTGTACCCAATGGGCCTTTGCCCGAAAGAACTTCTATACTCAAGGTGTCCCGCGTGGAGTGAAATGCCTAAACCAAGGCAGGCTCTAGTGAGGTCTCTAAGCATTTCCCCTCCCTAAACACGGCAGTTTTACCCAAAGAACTCTGCTTTAGTTGCAGGTGCAACACAAGCAGCATTTCTCCCACTGTGTACTCTTTGGGCTCTGCCACGAATGAACTTCTATATTCAAGGTTTCCCACCTGGAGCGAACTGCCTTAACCAAGGCAGGCGGTAGTGAGGACTGTAAGCATTTCCACTCCCCAAACTCGCAGTTTTAACGAATGAACTCTGCTTTAGTTGCAGGTGGAACACACGCAGGTTTTCTCCCACAGTGTACACAAAGGGCCTTTCCCCGAATGAACGTCTATACGCACGGGGTCCCGCGTGGAGTGAACTACCTCAACCAAGGGAGGTTCCTCCTATGCCTCTAAGCGTTTCCTCTCCCAAAACACGCAGTTTTACCCGAAGAACTCTGCTTTAGTTGCAGGTGGAACACAAGCAACTTTTCACCCACAGTGTACCCAATAGGCTTTTCGCCGAATGAACTTCGACACGCAGGGTTTCCCTCGTGGAGTGAAATGCCTAAACCGAGGCAGGCTCTAGTGAGGCCTCTAAGCATTTCCTCTCCCAAAACACGGCAGTTTTACCCGAAGAACTCTGCTTTAGTTCCAGGTGTAACACAAGCAGCATTTCTCCATCAGTGCACACAATGGGCACTTTCCCGAATGAACTTGTTCTCTATGCAGGGTGTCCCGCGTGGAGCGAACTGCCTCAACCATGGCAGGCTCTACTGTGGTCTCTAAGGAATTCCTCTCTGAAAACACGGCACTTTTACCCGAAGAACTCTGCCCTAATTGTAGGTGGAACACAAGCTGCATTTCTCCCACATTGTACACAAAGGGCCCTACCCCGAATGAACTTCTATATATAGGGTGTCCCACGTGCAGTGAACTGCCTCAAGCAAGGCAGGTTGTAGTAAGGACTGTAAGCCTTTCATCTCCCAAAAGGCGCAGTTTTACCCGAAGAACTCTGCTTTCGTTGCAGGTGGAACACAAGCAACTTTTCTCCCACAGTGTACCCAATGGGCCTTTGCCCGAAAGAACTTCTATACTCAAGGTGTCCCGCGTGGAGTGAAATGCCTAAACCAAGGCAGGCTCTAGTGAGGTCTCTAAGCATTTCCCCTCCCTAAACACGGCAGTTTTACCCAAAGAACTCTGCTTTAGTTGCAGGTGCAACACAAGCAGCATTTCTCCCACTGTGTACTCTTTGGGCTCTGCCACGAATGAACTTCTATATTCAAGGTTTCCCACCTGGAGCGAACTGCCTTAACCAAGGCAGGCGGTAGTGAGGACTGTAAGCATTTCCACTCCCCAAACTCGCAGTTTTAACGAATGAACTCTGCTTTAGTTGCAGGTGGAACACACGCAGGTTTTCTCCCACAGTGTACACAAAGGGCCTTTCCCCGAATGAACGTCTATACGCACGGGGTCCCGCGTGGAGTGAACTACCTCAACCAAGGGAGGTTCCTCCTATGCCTCTAAGCGTTTCCTCTCCCAAAACACGCAGTTTTACCCGAAGAACTCTGCTTTAGTTGCAGGTGGAACACAAGCAACTTTTCACCCACAGTGTACCCAATGGGCTTTTCGCTGAATGAACTTCTACACGCAGGGTTTCCCTCGTGGAGTGAAATGCCTAAACCGAGGCAGGCTCTAGTGAGGCCTCTAAGCATTTCCTCTCCCAAAACACGGCAGTTTTACCCGAAGAACTCTGCTTTAGTTCCAGGTGTAACACAAGCAGCATTTCTCCATCAGTGCACACAATGGGCACTTTCCCGAATGAACTTGTTCTCTATGCAGGGTGTCCCGCGTGGAGCGAACTGCCTCAACCATGGCAGGCTCTACTGTGGTCTCTAAGGAATTCCTCTCGGAAAACACGGCACTTTTACCCGAAGAACTCTGCCCTAATTGCAGGTGGAACACAAGCTGCATTTCTCCCACATTGTACACAAAGGGCCCTACCCCGAATGAACTTCTATATATAGGGTGTCCCACGTGCAGTGAACTGCCTCAAGCAAGGCAGGTTGTAGTAAGGACTGTAAGCCTTTCCTCTCCCAAAAGGCGCAGTTTTACCCGAAGAACTCTGCTTTCATTGCAGGTGGAACACAGGCAACTTTTCTCTCGCAGTGTACCCAATGGGCCTTTGCCCGAAAGAACTTCTATACTCAAGGTGTCCCGCGTGGAGTGAAATGCCTAAACCAAGGCAGGCTCTAGTGAGGTCTCTAAGCATTCCCCTCCCAAAACACAGCAGTTTTACCCAAAGAACTCTGCTTTAGTTGCAGGTGGAACACAAGCAGCATTTCTCTCACTGTGTACTCTTTGGGCTCCTCCACGAATGAACTGCTACATGCAGGGTTTCCCACCTGGAGTGAACTGCCTTAACCAAGGCAGTCTGTAGTGAGGACTGTAAGCATTTCTACTCCCCAAACTCGCAGTTTTAACGAATGAACTCTGCGTTAGGTGCAGGTGGAACACAAGCAGGTTTTCTCCCGCAGTGTACACAATGGGCCTTTCCCCGAATGAACTTCTATACGCAGGGTGTCCCGCGTGGAGTGAACTACCTCAAACAAGGCAGGCTCTTCTTAGGCCTCTAAGCGTTTCCTCTCCCAAAACACGCAGTTTTACCCGAAGAACTCTGATTTAGTTGGAGGTGGAACACAAGCAGCTTTTCTCCCACTGTGTACACAGTGGCCTTGCCCGAAAGAGCTTCTATACTCAAGGTGTCCCGCGTGGAGTGAAATGCCTAAACCGAGGCAGGCTCTAGTGAGGCCTCTAAGCATTTCCTCTCCCAAAACACGGCAGTTTTACCCGAAAAACTCTGCTTTAGTTCCAGGTGTAACACAAGCAGCATTTCTCCATCAGTGCACACAATGGGCACTTTCCCGAATGAACTTGTTCTCTATGCAGGGTGTCCCGCGTGGAGCGAACTGCCTCAACCATGGCAGGCTCTACTGTGGTCTCTAAGGAATTCCTCTCTGAAAACACGGCACTTTTACCCGAAGAACTCTGCCCTAATTGTAGGTGGAACACAAGCTGCATTTCTCCCACATTGTACACAAAGGGCCCTACCCCGAATGAACTTCTATATATAGGGTGTCCCACGTGCAGTGAACTGCCTCAAGCAAGGCAGGTTGTAGTAAGGACTGTAAGCCTTTCCTCTCCCAAAAGGCGCAGTTTTACCCGAAGAACTCTGCTTTCGTTGCAGGTGGAACACAAGCAACTTTTCTCCCACAGTGTACCCAATGGGCCTTTGCCCGAAAGAACTTCTATACTCAAGGTGTCCCGCGTGGAGTGAAATGCCTAAACCAAGGCAGGCTCTAGTGAGGTCTCTAAGCATTTCCCCTCCCTAAACACGGCAGTTTTACCCAAAGAACTCTGCTTTAGTTGCAGGTGCAACACAAGCAGCATTTCTCCCACTGTGTACTCTTTGGGCTCTGCCACGAATGAACTTCTATATTCAAGGTTTCCCACCTGGAGCGAACTGCCTTAACCAAGGCAGGCGGTAGTGAGGACTGTAAGCATTTCCACTCCCCAAACTCGCAGTTTTAACGAATGAACTCTGCTTTAGTTGCAGGTGGAACACACGCAGGTTTTCTCCCACAGTGTACACAAAGGGCCTTTCCCCGAATGAACGTCTATACGCAGGGGGTCCCGCGTGGAGTGAACTACCTCAACCAAGGGAGGTTCCTCCTATGCCTCTAAGCGTTTCCTCTCCCAAAACACGCAGTTTTACCCGAAGAACTCTGCTTTAGTTGCAGGTGGAACACAAGCAACTTTTCACCCACAGTGTACCCAATGGGCTTTTCGCCGAATGAAATTCGACACGCAGGGTTTCCCTCGTGGAGTGAAATGCCTAAACCGAGGCAGGCTCTAGTGAGGCCTCTAAGCATTTCCTCTCCCAAAACACGGCAGTTTTACCCGAAGAACTCTGCTTTAGTTCCAGGTGTAACACAAGCAGCATTTCTCCATCAGTGCACACAATGGGCACTTTCCCGAATGAACTTGTTCTCTATGCAGGGTGTCCCGCGTGGAGCGAACTGCCTCAACCATGGCAGGCTCTACTGTGGTCTCTAAGGAATTCCTCTCGGAAAACACGGCACTTTTACCCGAAGAACTCTGCCCTAATTGCAGGTGGAACACAAGCTGCATTTCTCCCACATTGTACACAAAGGGCCCTACCCCGAATGAACTTCTATATATAGGGTGTCCCACGTGCAGTGAACTGCCTCAAGCAAGGCAGGTTGTAGTAAGGACTGTAAGCCTTTCCTCTCCCAAAAGGCGCAGTTTTACCCGAAGAACTCTGCTTTCATTGCAGGTGGAACACAGGCAACTTTTCTCTCGCAGTGTACCCAATGGGCCTTTGCCCGAAAGAACTTCTATACTCAAGGTGTCCCGCGTGGAGTGAAATGCCTAAACCAAGGCAGGCTCTAGTGAGGTCTCTAAGCATTCCCCTCCCAAAACACAGCAGTTTTACCCAAAGAACTCTGCTTTAGTTGCAGGTGGAACACAAGCAGCATTTCTCTCACTGTGTACTCTTTGGGCTCCTCCACGAATGAACTGCTACATGCAGGGTTTCCCACCTGGAGTGAACTGCCTTAACCAAGGCAGTCTGTAGTGAGGACTGTAAGCATTTCTACTCCCCAAACTCGCAGTTTTAACGAATGAACTCTGCGTTAGGTGCAGGTGGAACACAAGCAGGTTTTCTCCCGCAGTGTACACAATGGGCCTTTCCCCGAATGAACTTCTATACGCAGGGTGTCCCGCGTGGAGTGAACTACCTCAAACAAGGCAGGCTCTTCTTAGGCCTCTAAGCGTTTCCTCTCCCAAAACACGCAGTTTTACCCGAAGAACTCTGATTTAGTTGGAGGTGGAACACAAGCAGCTTTTCTCCCACTGTGTACACAGTGGCCTTGCCCGAAAGAGCTTCTATACTCAAGGTGTCCCGCGTGGAGTGAAATGCCTAAACCGAGGCAGGCTCTAGTGAGGCCTCTAAGCATTTCCTCTCCCAAAACACGGCAGTTTTACCCGAAAAACTCTGCTTTAGTTCCAGGTGTAACACAAGCAGCATTTCTCCATCAGTGCACACAATGGGCACTTTCCCGAATGAACTTGTTCTCTATGCAGGGTGTCCCGCGTGGAGCGAACTGCCTCAACCATGGCAGGCTCTACTGTGGTCTCTAAGGAATTCCTCTCTGAAAACACGGCACTTTTACCCGAAGAACTCTGCCCTAATTGTAGGTGGAACACAAGCTGCATTTCTCCCACATTGTACACAAAGGGCCCTACCCCGAATGAACTTCTATATATAGGGTGTCCCACGTGCAGTGAACTGCCTCAAGCAAGGCAGGTTGTAGTAAGGACTGTAAGCCTTTCCTCTCCCAAAAGGCGCAGTTTTACCCGAAGAACTCTGCTTTCGTTGCAGGTGGAACACAAGCAACTTTTCTCCCACAGTGTACCCAATGGGCCTTTGCCCGAAAGAACTTCTATACTCAAGGTGTCCCGCGTGGAGTGAAATGCCTAAACCAAGGCAGGCTCTAGTGAGGTCTCTAAGCATTTCCCCTCCCTAAACACGGCAGTTTTACCCAAAGAACTCTGCTTTAGTTGCAGGTGCAACACAAGCAGCATTTCTCCCACTGTGTACTCTTTGGGCTCTGCCACGAATGAACTTCTATATTCAAGGTTTCCCACCTGGAGCGAACTGCCTTAACCAAGGCAGGCGGTAGTGAGGACTGTAAGCATTTCCACTCCCCAAACTCGCAGTTTTAACGAATGAACTCTGCTTTAGTTGCAGGTGGAACACACGCAGGTTTTCTCCCACAGTGTACACAAAGGGCCTTTCCCCGAATGAACGTCTATACGCAGGGGGTCCCGCGTGGAGTGAACTACCTCAACCAAGGGAGGTTCCTCCTATGCCTCTAAGCGTTTCCTCTCCCAAAACACGCAGTTTTACCCGAAGAACTCTGCTTTAGTTGCAGGTGGAACACAAGCAACTTTTCACCCACAGTGTACCCAATGGGCTTTTCGCCGAATGAAATTCGACACGCAGGGTTTCCCTCGTGGAGTGAAATGCCTAAACCGAGGCAGGCTCTAGTGAGGCCTCTAAGCATTTCCTCTCCCAAAACACGGCAGTTTTACCCGAAGAACTCTGCTTTAGTTCCAGGTGTAACACAAGCAGCATTTCTCCATCAGTGCACACAATGGGCACTTTCCTGAATGAACTTGTTCTCTATGCAGGGTGTCCCGCGTGGAGCGAACTGCCTCAACCATGGCAGGCTCTACTGTGGTCTCTAAGGAATTCCTCTCGGAAAACACGGCACTTTTACCCGAAGAACTCTGCCCTAATTGCAGGTGGAACACAAGCTGCATTTCTCCCACATTGTACACAAAGGGCCCTACCCCGAATGAACTTCTATATATAGGGTGTCCCACGTGCAGTGAACTGCCTCAAGCAAGGCAGGTTGTAGTAAGGACTGTAAGCCTTTCCTCTCCCAAAAGGCGCAGTTTTACCCGAAGAACTCTGCTTTCATTGCAGGTGGAACACAGGCAACTTTTCTCTCGCAGTGTACCCAATGGGCCTTTGCCCGAAAGAACTTCTATACTCAAGGTGTCCCGCGTGGAGTGAAATGCCTAAACCAAGGCAGGCTCTAGTGAGGTCTCTAAGCATTCCCCTCCCAAAACACAGCAGTTTTACCCAAAGAACTCTGCTTTAGTTGCAGGTGGAACACAAGCAGCATTTCTCTCACTGTGTACTCTTTGGGCTCCTCCACGAATGAACTGCTACATGCAGGGTTTCCCACCTGGAGTGAACTGCCTTAACCAAGGCAGTCTGTAGTGAGGACTGTAAGCATTTCTACTCCCCAAACTCGCAGTTTTAACGAATGAACTCTGCGTTAGGTGCAGGTGGAACACAAGCAGGTTTTCTCCCGCAGTGTACACAATGGGCCTTTCCCCGAATGAACTTCTATACGCAGGGTGTCCCGCGTGGAGTGAACTACCTCAAACAAGGCAGGCTCTTCTTAGGCCTCTAAGCGTTTCCTCTCCCAAAACACGCAGTTTTACCCGAAGAACTCTGATTTAGTTGGAGGTGGAACACAAGCAGCTTTTCTCCCACTGTGTACACAGTGGCCTTGCCCGAAAGAGCTTCTATACTCAAGGTGTCCCGCGTGGAGTGAAATGCCTAAACCGAGGCAGGCTCTAGTGAGGCCTCTAAGCATTTCCTCTCCCAAAACACGGCAGTTTTACCCGAAAAACTCTGCTTTAGTTCCAGGTGTAACACAAGCAGCATTTCTCCATCAGTGCACACAATGGGCACTTTCCCGAATGAACTTGTTCTCTATGTAGGGTGTCCCG
Organism: Mesoplodon mirus; assembly: GCF_964341445.2. Lineage (NCBI taxonomy): Eukaryota > Metazoa > Chordata > Mammalia > Artiodactyla > Ziphiidae > Mesoplodon > Mesoplodon mirus. The sequence continues at coordinate 985,628 of NW_028295669.1, forward strand.
CGTGGAGCGAACTGCCTCAACCATGGCAGGCTCTACTGTGGTCTCTAAGGAATTCCTCTCTGAAAACACGGCACTTTTACCCGAAGAACTCTGCCCTAATTGTAGGTGGAACACAAGCTGCATTTCTCCCACATTGTACACAAAGGGCCCTACCCCGAATGAACTTCTATATATAGGGTGTCCCACGTGCAGTGAACTGCCTCAAGCAAGGCAGGTTGTAGTAAGGACTGTAAGCCTTTCCTCTCCCAAAAGGCGCAGTTTTACCCGAAGAACTCTGCTTTCGTTGCAGGTGGAACACAAGCAACTTTTCTCCCACAGTGTACCCAATGGGCCTTTGCCCGAAAGAACTTCTATACTCAAGGTGTCCCGCGTGGAGTGAAATGCCTAAACCAAGGCAGGCTCTAGTGAGGTCTCTAAGCATTTCCCCTCCCTAAACACGGCAGTTTTACCCAAAGAACTCTGCTTTAGTTGCAGGTGCAACACAAGCAGCATTTCTCCCACTGTGTACTCTTTGGGCTCTGCCACGAATGAACTTCTATATTCAAGGTTTCCCACCTGGAGCGAACTGCCTTAACCAAGGCAGGCGGTAGTGAGGACTGTAAGCATTTCCACTCCCCAAACTCGCAGTTTTAACGAATGAACTCTGCTTTAGTTGCAGGTGGAACACACGCAGGTTTTCTCCCACAGTGTACACAAAGGGCCTTTCCCCGAATGAACGTCTATACGCACGGGGTCCCGCGTGGAGTGAACTACCTCAACCAAGGGAGGTTCCTCCTATGCCTCTAAGCGTTTCCTCTCCCAAAACACGCAGTTTTACCCGAAGAACTCTGCTTTAGTTGCAGGTGGAACACAAGCAACTTTTCACCCACAGTGTACCCAATAGGCTTTTCGCCGAATGAACTTCGACACGCAGGGTTTCCCTCGTGGAGTGAAATGCCTAAACCGAGGCAGGCTCTAGTGAGGCCTCTAAGCATTTCCTCTCCCAAAACACGGCAGTTTTACCCGAAGAACTCTGCTTTAGTTCCAGGTGTAACACAAGCAGCATTTCTCCATCAGTGCACACAATGGGCACTTTCCCGAATGAACTTGTTCTCTATGCAGGGTGTCCCGCGTGGAGCGAACTGCCTCAACCATGGCAGGCTCTACTGTGGTCTCTAAGGAATTCCTCTCGGAAAACACGGCACTTTTACCCGAAGAACTCTGCCCTAATTGCAGGTGGAACACAAGCTGCATTTCTCCCACATTGTACACAAAGGGCCCTACCCCGAATGAACTTCTATATATAGGGTGTCCCACGTGCAGTGAACTGCCTCAAGCAAGGCAGGTTGTAGTAAGGACTGTAAGCCTTTCCTCTCCCAAAAGGCGCAGTTTTACCCGAAGAACTCTGCTTTCATTGCAGGTGGAACACAGGCAACTTTTCTCTTGCAGTGTACCCAATGGGCCTTTGCCCGAAAGAACTTCTATACTCAAGGTGTCCCGCGTGGAGTGAAATGCCTAAACCAAGGCAGGCTCTAGTGAGGTCTCTAAGCATTCCCCTCCCAAAACACAGCAGTTTTACCCAAAGAACTCTGCTTTAGTTGCAGGTGGAACACAAGTAGCATTTCTCTCACTGTGTACTCTTTGGGCTCCTCCACGAATGAACTGCTACATGCAGGGTTTCCCACCTGGAGTGAACTGCCTTAACCAAGGCAGTCTGTAGTGAGGACTGTAAGCATTTCTACTCCCCAAACTCGCAGTTTTAACGAATGAACTCTGCGTTAGGTGCAGGTGGAACACAAGCAGGTTTTCTCCCGCAGTGTACACAATGGGCCTTTCCCCGAATGAACTTCTATACGCAGGGTGTCCCGCGTGGAGTGAACTACCTCAAACAAGGCAGGCTCTTCTTAGGCCTCTAAGCGTTTCCTCTCCCAAAACACGCAGTTTTACCCGAAGAACTCTGATTTAGTTGGAGGTGGAACACAAGCAGCTTTTCTCCCACTGTGTACACAGTGGCCTTGCCCGAAAGAGCTTCTATACTCAAGGTGTCCCGCGTGGAGTGAAATGCCTAAACCGAGGCAGGCTCTAGTGAGGCCTCTAAGCATTTCCTCTCCCAAAACACGGCAGTTTTACCCGAAAAACTCTGCTTTAGTTCCAGGTGTAACACAAGCAGCATTTCTCCATCAGTGCACACAATGGGCACTTTCCCGAATGAACTTGTTCTCTATGCAGGGTGTCCCGCGTGGAGCGAACTGCCTCAACCATGGCAGGCTCTACTGTGGTCTCTAAGGAATTTCTCTCTGAAAACACGGCACTTTTACCCGAAGAACTCTGCCCTAATTGTAGGTGGAACACAAGCTGCATTTCTCCCACATTGTACACAAAGGGCCCTACCCCGAATGAACTTCTATATATAGGGTGTCCCACGTGCAGTGAACTGCCTCAAGCAAGGCAGGTTGTAGTAAGGACTGTAAGCCTTTCCTCTCCCAAAAGGCGCAGTTTTACCCGAAGAACTCTGCTTTCGTTGCAGGTGGAACACAAGCAACTTTTCTCCCACAGTGTACCCAATGGGCCTTTGCCCGAAAGAACTTCTATACTCAAGGTGTCCCGCGTGGAGTGAAATGCCTAAACCAAGGCAGGCTCTAGTGAGGTCTCTAAGCATTTCCCCTCCCTAAACACGGCAGTTTTACCCAAAGAACTCTGCTTTAGTTGCAGGTGCAACACAAGCAGCATTTCTCCCACTGTGTACTCTTTGGGCTCTGCCACGAATGAACTTCTATATTCAAGGTTTCCCACCTGGAGCGAACTGCCTTAACCAAGGCAGGCGGTAGTGAGGACTGTAAGCATTTCCACTCCCCAAACTCGCAGTTTTAACGAATGAACTCTGCTTTAGTTGCAGGTGGAACACACGCAGGTTTTCTCCCACAGTGTACACAAAGGGCCTTTCCCCGAATGAACGTCTATACGCACGGGGTCCCGCGTGGAGTGAACTACCTCAACCAAGGGAGGTTCCTCCTATGCCTCTAAGCGTTTCCTCTCCCAAAACACGCAGTTTTACCCGAAGAACTCTGCTTTAGTTGCAGGTGGAACACAAGCAACTTTTCACCCACAGTGTACCCAATAGGCTTTTCGCCGAATGAACTTCGACACGCAGGGTTTCCCTCGTGGAGTGAAATGCCTAAACCGAGGCAGGCTCTAGTGAGGCCTCTAAGCATTTCCTCTCCCAAAACACGGCAGTTTTACCCGAAGAACTCTGCTTTAGTTCCAGGTGTAACACAAGCAGCATTTCTCCATCAGTGCACACAATGGGCACTTTCCCGAATGAACTTGTTCTCTATGCAGGGTGTCCCGCGTGGAGCGAACTGCCTCAACCATGGCAGGCTCTACTGTGGTCTCTAAGGAATTCCTCTCGGAAAACACGGCACTTTTACCCGAAGAACTCTGCCCTAATTGCAGGTGGAACACAAGCTGCATTTCTCCCACATTGTACACAAAGGGCCCTACCCCGAATGAACTTCTATATATAGGGTGTCCCACGTGCAGTGAACTGCCTCAAGCAAGGCAGGTTGTAGTAAGGACTGTAAGCCTTTCCTCTCCCAAAAGGCGCAGTTTTACCCGAAGAACTCTGCTTTCATTGCAGGTGGAACACAGGCAACTTTTCTCTCGCAGTGTACCCAATGGGCCTTTGCCCGAAAGAACTTCTATACTCAAGGTGTCCCGCGTGGAGTGAAATGCCTAAACCAAGGCAGGCTCTAGTGAGGTCTCTAAGCATTCCCCTCCCAAAACACAGCAGTTTTACCCAAAGAACTCTGCTTTAGTTGCAGGTGGAACACAAGCAGCATTTCTCTCACTGTGTACTCTTTGGGCTCCTCCACGAATGAACTGCTACATGCAGGGTTTCCCACCTGGAGTGAACTGCCTTAACCAAGGCAGTCTGTAGTGAGGACTGTAAGCATTTCTACTCCCCAAACTCGCAGTTTTAACGAATGAACTCTGCGTTAGGTGCAGGTGGAACACAAGCAGGTTTTCTCCCGCAGTGTACACAATGGGCCTTTCCCCGAATGAACTTCTATACGCAGGGTGTCCCGCGTGGAGTGAACTACCTCAAACAAGGCAGGCTCTTCTTAGGCCTCTAAGCGTTTCCTCTCCCAAAACACGCAGTTTTACCCGAAGAACTCTGATTTAGTTGGAGGTGGAACACAAGCAGCTTTTCTCCCACTGTGTACACAGTGGCCTTGCCCGAAAGAGCTTCTATACTCAAGGTGTCCCGCGTGGAGTGAAATGCCTAAACCGAGGCAGGCTCTAGTCATGCCTCTAAGCATTTCCTCTACCAAAACACGGCAGTTTTACCCGAAAAACTCTGCTTTAGTTCCAGGTGTAACACAAGCAGCATTTCTCCATCAGTGCACACAATGGGCACTTTCCCGAATGAACTTGTTCTCTATGCAGGGTGTCCCGCGTGGAGCGAACTGCCTCAACCATGGCAGGCTCTACTGTGGTCTCTAAGGAATTCCTCTCTGAAAACACGGCACTTTTACCCGAAGAACTCTGCCCTAATTGTAGGTGGAACACAAGCTGCATTTCTCCCACATTGTACACAAAGGGCCCTACCCCGAATGAACTTCTATATATAGGGTGTCCCACGTGCAGTGAACTGCCTCAAGCAAGGCAGGTTGTAGTAAGGACTGTAAGCCTTTCCTCTCCCAAAAGGCGCAGTTTTACCCGAAGAACTCTGCTTTCGTTGCAGGTGGAACACAAGCAACTTTTCTCCCACAGTGTACCCAATGGGCCTTTGCCCGAAAGAACTTCTATACTCAAGGTGTACCGCGTGGAGTGAAATGCCTAAACCAAGGCAGGCTCTAGTGAGGTCTCTAAGCATTTCCCCTCCCTAAACACGGCAGTTTTACCCAAAGAACTCTGCTTTAGTTGCAGGTGCAACACAAGCAGCATTTCTCCCACTGTGTACACTTTGGGCTCTGCCACGAATGAACTTCTATATTCAAGGTTTCCCACCTGGAGCGAACTGCCTTAACCAAGGCAGGCGGTAGTGAGGACTGTAAGCATTTCCACTCCCCAAACTCACAGTTTTAACGAATGAACTCTGCTTTAGTTGCAGGTGGAACACACGCAGGTTTTCTCCCACAGTGTACACAAAGGGCCTTTCCCCGAATGAACGTCTATACGCAGGGGGTCCCGCGTGGAGTGAACTACCTCAACCAAGGGAGGTTCCTCCTATGCCTCTAAGCGTTTCCTCTCCCAAAACACGCAGTTTTACCCGAAGAACTCTGCTTTAGTTGCAGGTGGAACACAAGCAACTTTTCACCCACAGTGTACCCAATGGGCTTTTCGCCGAATGAACTTCTACACGCAGGGTTTCCCTCGTGGAGTGAAATGCCTAAACCGAGGCAGGCTCTAGTGAGGCCTCTAAGCATTTCCTCTCCCAAAACACGGCAGTTTTACCCGAAGAACTCTGCTTTAGTTCCAGGTGTAACACAAGCAGCATTTCTCCATCAGTGCACACAATGGGCACTTTCCCGAATGAACTTGTTCTCTATGCAGGGTGTCCCGCGTGGAGCGAACTGCCTCAACCATGGCAGGCTCTACTGTGGTCTCTAAGGAATTCCTCTCGGAAAACACGGCACTTTTACCCGAAGAACTCTGCCCTAATTGCAGGTGGAACACAAGCTGCATTTCTCCCACATTGTACACAAAGGGCCCTACCCCGAATGAACTTCTATATATAGGGTGTCCCACGTGCAGTGAACTGCCTCAAGCAAGGCAGGTTGTAGTAAGGACTGTAAGCCTTTCCTCTCCCAAAAGGCGCAGTTTTACCCGAAGAACTCTGCTTTCATTGCAGGTGGAACACAGGCAACTTTTCTCTCGCAGTGTACCCAATGGGCCTTTGCCCGAAAGAACTTCTATACTCAAGGTGTCCCGCGTGGAGTGAAATGCCTAAACCAAGGCAGGCTCTAGTGAGGTCTCTAAGCATTCCCCTCCCAAAACACAGCAGTTTTACCCAAAGAACTCTGCTTTAGTTGCAGGTGGAACACAAGCAGCATTTCTCTCACTGTGTACTCTTTGGGCTCCTCCACGAATGAACTGCTACATGCAGGGTTTCCCACCTGGAGTGAACTGCCTTAACCAAGGCAGTCTGTAGTGAGGACTGTAAGCATTTCTACTCCCCAAACTCGCAGTTTTAACGAATGAACTCTGCGTTAGGTGCAGGTGGAACACAAGCAGGTTTTCTCCCGCAGTGTACACAATGGGCCTTTCCCCGAATGAACTTCTATACGCAGGGTGTCCCGCGTGGAGTGAACTACCTCAAACAAGGCAGGCTCTTCTTAGGCCTCTAAGCGTTTCCTCTCCCAAAACACGCAGTTTTACCCGAAGAACTCTGATTTAGTTGGAGGTGGAACACAAGCAGCTTTTCTCCCACTGTGTACACAGTGGCCTTGCCCGAAAGAGCTTCTATACTCAAGGTGTCCCGCGTGGAGTGAAATGCCTAAACCGAGGCAGGCTCTAGTCATGCCTCTAAGCATTTCCTCTACCAAAACACGGCAGTTTTACCCGAAAAACTCTGCTTTAGTTCCAGGTGTAACACAAGCAGCATTTCTCCATCAGTGCACACAATGGGCACTTTCCCGAATGAACTTGTTCTCTATGCAGGGTGTCCCGCGTGGAGCGAACTGCCTCAACCATGGCAGGCTCTACTGTGGTCTCTAAGGAATTCCTCTCTGAAAACACGGCACTTTTACCCGAAGAACTCTGCCCTAATTGTAGGTGGAACACAAGCTGCATTTCTCCCACATTGTACACAAAGGGCCCTACCCCGAATGAACTTCTATATATAGGGTGTCCCACGTGCAGTGAACTGCCTCAAGCAAGGCAGGTTGTAGTAAGGACTGTAAGCCTTTCCTCTCCCAAAAGGCGCAGTTTTACCCGAAGAACTCTGCTTT